>NW_006921889.1:86261-93243 GCF_000298275.1 Orycteropus afer afer
AAGGATTGGGAGCTCTGGTAGCGTAGTGCCTAAGGCACTTGACTGCTAATCAGAAGGCTGGTGGTTCAAACCCACCAGCCACTCCTTGGAAGGAAGATGGAGCAATTTATTTCTATAGTGATACTGCCTCAGAAACCCAAGGAGGGTCGCTATGAGTCAGGTCCAACTCATCAGCACATAACAACAACAACAACACAGCAATGATCGTGGAGCTGGTGTGGGATCGGGTGGTGTTTCATTCTGCTGTGCATGGGGTCGCTATGAGTCAGAAATGACTTGAGGGCACCTAACATATTATGTTCTTTGAGTTGTGCACTCCCATCCTCTTTTTCTGAGTTGTTCCTGCCTCATTAACATAGAACCTCCTAAGGTTCTTATGTAATCTTAGCAGTTGGCATAGGCCATTTTGAGTTAGACAATCATATGGTCTCCTATGCCAGGAATGACACACTGAAGAGGAATGGCATCATATTCATCATCACAAAGAATGTTTCAAGATCTCTTCTGCAGTACAATGCTGTCAGTGATAAGATAATATCCATAAACCCAGAAGGAAGACAAGTTAATACTATTATTGAAACTTATACATCAACCAATAAAGCCAAAGATGAAGAAGTTGAAAATTTTTACCAACTTCTGTAGTCTGAAATTGATCAAACATGCAATCAAGATGCATTGATCATTACTGGAGATTGGAATGCAAATTTGGAAACAAAGGAGAATCTACAGTAGTTGGAAGATATGGCCTTGGTGATAGAAATGATTCCAGGGATTGCATGATAGTTTTGCAAGACCAATGACTTATTTATTGCAAATACGTTTTTTCAACAACATAAACGATGGCTATATACATGGACATCACCACATGGAATACACAGAAATCAGATAGACTACATCTGTGGAAAGAGGCAATAGAGAAGCCCAATATCTTCAGTCAAAACAGGGCCAAGAGCTGACTGTGGAACAGATCATCAATTGCTCATATGAAAGTTCAGTTGAAGCTGAAGAAAACTAAAAAAAAAGGCCATGAAAGCCAAAATATGACCTTTATTATATCCCATCTGAATTTAGAGACCATCTGAACAATAGATTTGACACATTGAAAACCAATGACTGAAAACGAGATGAGCTGTGGAATAACATCAAGAATATCATACATGAAGAAAGCCAAAGGTCATTAAAAAGACAGGAAAGGAAGAAAAGACCAAAGTGGATTTCAGAAAATACTCTGAGATTTGTTCTTAAATAAAGAGTAACCAAAGAAAATGAAAGAAATAACAGGATAAAAGAGCTGAACAGAAGATTTCAAAGAGCAGCTTGAGAAGACAAAGTCAGTTATTATAATAAAATGTGCAAAGACCTGGAGTTAGAAAACAAAAAGGGAAGTACATGCTTGACATTTCTCAAGCTGAAAGAACTGAAGAAAAAATTCAAGCCTTGAGTTACAATATTGAAGGATTTTATGGGCAAAATATTGAATGATGCAGGAAGCATCAAAAGAAGATAGAAGGAACACATACAGTTAACGCACAAAAAGGAATTGATTGATGTTCAACTATTTCAGGAGGTGGTGTATGATTAAGAACCAAAGGTACTGAAGGAAGAAGCTGAAGCTGTACTGAAGGAATTTGAAAAAACAAGGTTCCAGGAGTTGATGGAATACCCATCGAGATGTTTCAACAAATGGATGCAGTGCTGGAGACACTTACTTGTCTGAGCCAAGTAATTTGGAAGACAGCTACCTGGCCATCTGATTGGAAGAGATCCATATTTTACCCATTCTAAAGAAAGATGATCCAACAGAATATGGAAATTATCAAACAATACCATTAATATCACACTCAAGTAAAATTTTGCTGAAGATAATTAAAAAATAGTTGTAGTAGTATGTTGACAGGGAACTTCCAGAAATGCAACCTGGATTCAGAAAAGGATGTGGAATAAAGGATAGATATCACTGCTGACATCAGATGGATCTTGTCTGAGAGCAAGGAATATCAGAAAGATGCTTACTTGTGTTTTATTGACTACACAAAAACATTTGACAGTGTGGATCATAATAAATTATAGATAACACAGGGAAGAATGGGAATTCCAGAACACTTAATTGTACTCATGAGGAACCTGTACATAGACCGTTGTTCAAACACAATAAAGGGATACCACATGGCTTAAAATCAAGAAGGGTGGAGTCAGGGTTGTATCCTTTCATCATACTTATTTAATCTGTATCCTGAACAAATAATCCAAGAAGCTGGACTATATGAAGAAAACATGGCATCAGGATTGAGGAAGGCTCATTAACATCCTGTGATAAGCAGATGACACAACTTTGCTTGCTGAAAGTGAAGATGACTTGAAACATTTACTGATGAAGATTAAGGACTACATTCTGCAGTATGAATTACACCTCAACATAAAGAAAACAAAAATCCTCACACCTGGAACCAGTAAGTAGCATCATGATAAATGGAAAAAAGATTGAAGTTATCAAAGATTTCACTTTACTTGGATCCACAATCTACACCCATTGAAGCAGCAGTCAAGAAGTGAGACATTGCATTGCACTAGATAAATCTCCTGCAAAAGACCTCTTTAAAGTGTTGAAGAACAAAGATGTCACTTTGGAGAGTAAAGTGAGCCTAACCCAAGCCATGGTCTTTTCAATAGCCCCATGTGCTTGTGAAAGCTGAACAATGAGTAAGGACGAGCAAAGAAGAGTTCATACTTTTGCATTGTGGTGTTGGCAAATAATACTGAAAATACCGTGGATAGCCAGAAGAAGAAACAAATTGGTCCTGGATGAAGTGCAGCCAGAATGCTTCTTTGAAGCAAGAATGGCCAGACTTCATCTCACCTATTTTGGTCATGTTGTCAGAAGGGACCATTCCCTGGAGAAGGATATCATGCTTAGTAAAGTGGAGGTTCAGCAAAAAAAGGGGAAGACCCTCAATAAGAAGAATTGACATAGTGCTACAATGATGGGCTGAAGTATAGCAAAGATTGTGAGGATGGGGCACAAGTAGGCAGTGTTTCATTTCATTGTACATGAGGTCTCTGTAGGTCAGAGCTGACTCAAGGGCACCTAACAACAGGATAGTAAATAAAAATAATAATAAAAAAGAAAATAACAGTTGTTGGCAAGGACGTATGGAAATTGTAACCTTTACCCATTGCTGGTGGAAATAAAAATGGTACAGTTGTTGTGGCTCCTCATAAAACTAGAAATAGAACTATAATATGACCCAGTAATTCTACTCTTCTTCTTTCAAGAAGACTTGAAAGCAGAGACTCAAAAAGAGACTTGTGTGTATTTATTCACAATGCATTATTCACATTATACAAAATGTGAAAACAATCTAAATGCCCATCAACAGATGAATACATAAACAAAATGTGATACATACATCAAATGGAGTCCTACTTAGCCAGTAGAAGAAATGAAGACTTGATTCATAGTACAGTATGGATGGAGTTGAAGACATTATGCTTAGCCCAATAAACTAATCACAAAAGGATTAATATTATATGATCTCACTCATACAAAAGATAAGGGGACCTAGTGGCATAGTGCCTAACCTTTAACTGCTAACCAGAAGGTTGGTGGTTCAAACCCATCAGCCATTCCATGGAAGGAAGATGGGTCAATCTACTTCCATAAAGATTTACCATATTGGAAACCCAATGGGAATAGTTATGAGTTGGAATTGACTGTCTGGCAGTGAGTTTGCATTTTTATGCAAAAGATAAGAAAAGCCTAATGGATAGAGACTACAGTTTATTAGTGGTTACTAGGGGTAGGACAGAAGGGGAAAGAGGGATTAATGATGATGGAAAAATCACATTGATTAAGGGTAGGGTTGCACAGCCAATTATGTAATTGTTGCCAGTAAGTTATGTGATAGATATATTTATAACAATAACAAAAAAAAAAAAAAAAAAAGAGTAGCTGCTGAGGCTGTTTATATACAGTCAAACACCTCATGGGATTTGCTTTCTTGATTTGTGGATTTAGGGTAATGGCTTCATGGAGCATCCCAGTTTCTGGCCTAAAATTGTATTTAGTGCTTCTATTCTACCTCCTGGTGTGTTGCTTAGTGCTTGGGGTCTTAAAATCTTGGAAGTGGCCATTGAAGACACAACAATTGATCTCTATTCACCTGGAACAATAAAGAAGGAGAGTAAGGAATAGGAGGAAGATACAGAATTCTTGGCTAATTGTCTTCATGAACAACTACCTCTTTTGCCATGACACCAGAAGAACTGGATGGTGCCAGCCTATCATTACTGAACATTTTGATCAGAGATTCCATACAAGAATCTTGATCAAAAAGAGGAAAAATGCAAAACAGAATTTCAAATTCTCATGAACTCCCAACTTACTGGAACCATGGAGGATAGGTGAACCCCTGAAACTATAGCCTTGAGAAAATCTTTAAACCTTAAACCAAAAATATCCCATGAAATCATCTTAAAACTAATGTCCATCTTAAAACCAAACTATCCCTTTTATGTCCTTGTTTTTACTCAAGGAATTGTGAGAAGGGTTCAAATTCTGTATAGTGAAACCTGAAGGAACTGATTTTTCCTGGTTTTTGCTTACCTATGAAGTGTGATACTGAGCTTCTGTTTCTTAATTATCATGTCCATAAGGTTTGCCAGAGTATTTAACTCCTATAAACTCACCCTGTTAATGTCAACTCTAATCCTTGGAGAATATACTGATATTAACTTCTCTGAAAAATTTCTTTTGTTTGTAACATAGATATTCTTTATTTGGCTGAAGAAATGACTTACTTCATTTTACTGTAGTATCACCAGAATGAATTTAATGTCTAAGAAGTTTAGAGAGATATAACATAAAAGTGCTAACCCTATAATTTCATAGAGCTCTGGTAGCATAGTGGCTAAGACACTTGCCTGCTAACCAGACGGCCGGCGGTTCAAACCCACCAGCCACTCCTCGGAAGGAAGGTTGGGCAATCCTACTTCTGTAGTGATACTGCCTCGGAAACCCAAGGAGGGGTCGCTATGAGTCGGGGCCGACTCAACGGCACATAACAACAACAACAAATATAATTTGACCAGAGTGATCTAGTGAAGGAACATTGAGTTGGAAGATAAGAGACCTGGGATGTACCACTGACTCTTCCACAAACTAGCTTGTACTCTTTAGTTAGCTACTTCACTTCTGTAGACTTCAATTTTGTCATCTCTTCCCAAATGGGAGTTGCATTACATCAGTTTTTCTATCCTGTGCTCCATGGAAAACTAGCTTCTTGAGAAAGGTTTATTAATATTTGAAAGCTGGAAAATTTGGTCAAATAAGTTTTGAGAAATTCTGGGTTAAATCATATTAATCACATTTCTTCACTTCAGGACTTCTCCGAACCTTCAGCATACAATATGCATTGGAAATATCCAAAAGAAGGGTGTATAGTTGGCAGAGTTTCTTAGCTGTATTTGATGAAGTACTCTGTGTTTTTTGGAGAACTAGGAGAGGTTGTTCTTTGGTGCACAGCTTTGGAAATATTGAACTGGATGATATTCACCTCCACAATTATATGAAAGGGACATGCTTTTTGATCTCAGAGGCTTTCTCTGGTGATCACAAGAGGGGTCTTTCCAACCAAATCAGTCACAGAAGGCTTCTTGAAGGAGGAGAATCAGAACTAGAACCTGAAGAATGAATGGAAATTTTGTAGCTGAAGGTGAGTGGAGGCATTTATAGACAAAAGGAATGGCATGAATCAAGAAATGGACTGGTGAAAGTGCAGTTGTATTGAAGTAGTAAGCTACTGAAGATTGATGAGATCTAGAGCATATGTTGGGAAGCACACAGGATATGTAGAAATTATCAAACAATATCATTTATATCACATGCAAGTAAAATTTTGCTGAAGATAATTCAAAAATGGTTGCAGCAGTATATTGACAGAGAATTTCAAGAAATGCAAGCTAGATTTAGAAGAGGACATGAAACAAGAGATATTGCTGATGACTTCCAGTAAGATGGAGAAATAGGCAGACAAGTGACATAGATCCTCTTCAACAAAGAAAAGAAAAACCAATTGACAGAGATACAGAAGATAATCCTGGAAACCTGAGCTTTGAAAGGAACTATACAGAATGGATTAGGCACCAACTAGTGAAAAAACCTGAACAAAAACAGTGAGTACAGAGACAGTCAGAGCCATGGACTGTCAGCTACTCTGATGAGACCAACAGCCTGAATATTTCCAAGTGGTGTTGGGACCTGAGAATTGACCTAAAGATCAGTCCTGGTCACCAAGGGCTGCAGGGACAACTGCTCTGGTGGCCTATGACTAGGAAGAGAAACAGTAAGGAGGGAGACAAGCTGAGCTATGGACTTTCTGCTGTCTGGAGGGCACAGCCATTTTGATTGTTTACACATGGCAGCCATTTTGGATATTTAAAGTGACCAAGGGCTCAGCCATTTTGAATGTCTACAAGTGGCAACCATTTTGGATTTTAAAGTGATAACATTCTCATTCAGATTCTAGAGACCTAAGAACAGGCTCTGTATGCCAGGGTTGGCAAAGACATATGACAGACTGACAACAGGAAAGGAGACAGGTGGTGAGCGTATAAGTGCTGTCAGCTAGTGAATAGAGGAGCACATCACAGTACCCTGCCTGTATAGATAACATACAAACAAAACAAAGAAAACGAAGATTGTGGGCAAGTCACTCCAATATATAATCACCAATTAAATATAAACACAAAAACATCACAATGCATCAGAGACAACAGAGCATCACAGTCCACAGTCCAAGATAAAGCAGGAGAAACAGGGGACCAGGATACAGACCCAAAACACATGTCTGAGGAAGATGCAGCATTGGAATTCTCTGATAAGGAATTCAAAAGAATTATATTTAGGTATTTTTAAAGGATTGAGAGACAGACCAAGGAAAACACAGACAAAACCCTAGAAGAATTTTGGAAGAAAATACAAGAA
>NW_006921889.1:95627-107934 GCF_000298275.1 Orycteropus afer afer
CTACAGAAGTAGATTGCCCCATCTTCCTTCCAAGGAGTGGCTGGTGGGTTTGAACCACCAGCCTTCTGGTTAGCAGTCAAGTGCTTAGGCATTACACCACCAGGGCTCCTGCCTACAGCATATTCATCTGCAATTTCAACTTACTACTGGCCTCACTGAGAGGAGTATGTGGAGATTTTGAGAGGTGTAGGACTGTGGTTCTCTTGTGACCTATTGAAATGTGAGGCCCTCAGTGTGGGATTGTTTATGTGTGTATATGTTCTATGTTTATGTTTATGTTTATGTCTTGCATATGAGTGTATATGTTCTATGTTTATTTGGATCTGAGATTCTGTTTACATATGTTCAGATCATTTTAATATTCTTTGCTCCATTTTTTCCTTAAAGCATTGGTGATTCTTGGTTATCTTGCAACAAACTGTAGAAGCAAGTCATGCTGGAGGAAAGAAGGCAGTTTTAACAGGGCAATATTTCTGCTTTTCACTCCTTTGCCATAGGACAATTCTGCCTCCTGAAATACTTGAATTCTGGGCCTGGAATTGTCAAAGGTAGCGATAATTTCTAGAGAATTTTCAAGTCAAAGAAAAATATGCATTATTAACACTACTTATAGTCTATGAAAGTTATCATACTTGGAATCAGGAAATTGAAATCCTACATGATTCATGCCCTAGTATTTTCCCCTTTGCTCTGTGTCTGAGCAAACATTTCCTGGCTTGCTGAGTTCTCATGAAGTCCAGGAGGTTCCTATCAGTGCTGTCTGAGCGGGCTACGTAACAGGGATGATTTATGATGTTCTGATGACGGAGTTGCAGATTTCTTTATTGTAATTTCAATTAAACACCAAGAACAAAAGGGAAACAACTGGGAAAAATTATAGATCATAACCACTGCTGACTGATATCTGTGCACTGAGCATGTGAGAGAGGAAGTAACAGAGAGACTCAAGCCTTCCTCTTCACAGTAAATTTGTAATTGGATTTGGTGACTTATCTCCTCTGGGACTTTCTGATTCTCCCTCTTGATCTCTTTCTTGGAACAAAACCCTAGAAACTAGCCTCATTCACAACTGTTATTTAACATTCATTCAAAAATTTCTTAATGAGCATCTATTATGTGCCAGGTACATAATACATAGCATAATATATACATAATACATATTTCAGGCACATAGAATACATAGCAGTGAACAAAACAGACATACCTCTGTGCCTTTGTGAAAACTGCATTTCTAGTGGAGAGATTTAATAGATGAATGGATACATAAATAAAGATAAATTATACTACAATTATAATTTATTATAAACTCAAGGGAGAACTTTCAATAATTCACTATTTATGTGAGGTTTATTGTAAAATTTTTTTGTAGATACTTTTTTCTCACAGTAAGGATGTTCCCTTCTATTTCTAGTTTGCTAAGAGGTTTTTTTTTTTTTTGTGTGTGTGTGTGTGTGTGTTAGGAATTGATGTTGAATTTCACCAAATGAATCAAGGTGATAAAAAAATCTCCCTGTTCTTGTTATATGTTCAAATACATTTTTTTTTTTAAATTGTGATTTGGGTGAAGATTTACAGAACAAATTCACTTTCCATACAGCGGTTTACATATACTTTGTCTCATGACATTGCCCACAGTTTACCACAATGCAACAGCTCTCCTCCCACTTCCTCCCCATAGTTACCTCTTCCCTGTGTCCATCCCTTCATGGACTCCTGCCCCCTGAGCTGTCTCCCTGTGCATAAGTAGCCCTTCTTTTCAAATACATTTATTTATCAATATATTTTTAATTATTTTTTTTTATTGTGCCTTGGTTGCAAATTTATAGAGCAGAATTTGGCTTACGTTCAACAGTTCATGTACATTTGGTTTCATTCCCCGATTACCATCCCCAACCCTAACCCACTCTCCTCCCCTCCCTTTCCTGTGTCCCCCATGCCTGTGCCCTTCTTAGTTATGCACTCCTGTCCCTCCAGCTTTTCCTCCGTGTGAATGTTGCCCCTCTGGTGCCCCATGGCTGATTGCTTCAAGGGGTGTGTCCCCATAGAGTAGGTGGGTGCATCACCCTGGGTTGGGTGTTCTGCATGTAAGTCTTTCTACTTTTGGGCTGAGAGCCAGTCCTTGGAGCAAGTCCTACCCCAGGCCTGAATTATATCCCAGGGCCACAGTCTTGAGGGTCCCACCAGACTCCATCCGACCAGTAATTCTGGTTGTTATTGTTTTTGAATATTGTTCCATGTTTTTCCTCCCACTCAATCCAGGATCTCCAGTTTTGATCCATTCCTGAGTGCTTGGCATGGGTAGCCAGGCGTCATCCAGTTCTTCTGGTCTTGAGGTCCATCATGTCCATGCATGATTGTTTCCAAATGCCTTTGGTCTTCTTCACTCTTCTTCACTCCAGATGAGAAGAGATCATTAGCTGCATCTTAGATGGGTGCTTGAAAACTTTTAAGACCCCAGTCACTACTCACCAAAGTAGTATGTGGAGCAAGATTTTTATGTATTATGTTGTGCCACTTGAGCCTGGTGTCCCCCAACACAGGGTCTCTGTGGGATTACTCCAATTGTGTCTTCTGTTGCTTCTGTAACGATTGTGGTTATTTTGTATCACTAGTATGTTGACTTATTTTTGGCAATGACCCTTGCATTCCTGAAATAATCCTTACTTACTCAACATGTGTTATTTTTTAAATATATATACCATATGATCTATTTGCTAATTTTCAAAGGATATTTGATTCTGTATTCATCACAGGGATTGGTTTACAGTTTGTCTTTCATGGAATATCCTGTCTAATTTTAATATCAAGTTTATGCTGGCTTCATGAAATGAATTGAGAAGCAATCACTCTTTTTTTACTCCTGGAAAGAGTTTATGTAATATTTGTATTTATTCTTTTTCCTAAATATTCAGAATAATTTATCAGTGGAGCCATTGAATTTGGGATTTTCTTTGTGGGAAGGTTTTTAATTACTTTAATACATGTAAGATCGTATGACTATTGGAATTTTATGTTTTTGCCAGTTTTGTTAAATTGGCTTTTTTGCCCCTCAAAGAATCTTCCCCTTTAAATTTTCAAATTTATTTACAAAAATTGGCTCACAATATACTACTACTATATTTTGTAATTTGTATGATCTGAACTACGGAAGTAGATAGCCTTCTGAAGGAAGGGTGGGCAATCTACTTCTGTATTGATACCGTCTAGGAAACCCAAGGAGGGGTCGCTATGAGTCTGATCTGACTCGATGGCAGTGCCGTTGCATTGCATTGTGTAAGATCTGAACTTACCTCTCCCTTTTTTTTTTTGTGGTTTTAAGATTTGTGTTTTCCGATTTTGTTTATTAATTGATCTTCCTACTCTTAATCTATATTGCTACCATTTTGAAAAGAACCAATTTCTTTCTTTTCAACATTCTTATTTATTTACTATTTAATTGATGTCCCTTCTTTTCTTAATTTCTTTCCTTCTGCTTTCTTTGGTTTTGATTTAATGTTCTTTTCTTGTTTCCTGCGATGAAAGCATACATCATTGATTTTTAGCCTTTCTTCTTTTCTAATATGTACATTTTATGGGAGCTCTGGTCATGTAGTGCCTAAGGCATTTGACTGTTAACCAGAAGGCTGGCAGTTCAAACCCACCAGCCACTCCTCAGAAGGAAGGTTGGGCAATCTCCTTCCATAGTGATACTGCCTACCCAAGGAGGGATCACTATGAGTCAGATCCAACTCGACGGCAATGAGAGAGAGAGAATATTACTTTACTGGCATTTTATATTGTCATCTATTTTCTACATTATTCCTCTATTTTCTTGAATATATTTAATTATAGTGATTTGAAAATTCCTGTCTGCTAATTTAAATAGCAGTGTTTCTTTTGATCTTTGGACATAGAGTTCAATTCTTAGCATGCTTATTTATTTATTTATGGGCTATTATGAAAGTGTGTTGAAGCTTTAGTAAATACTGTCCTTCTTCAGAGAATATTTGTTCCTTCCTCTGCTAAAACAAGGCAGAAAGAATGGTGGGTGATTACTTAAACCCACACAGGGTTTGAGTTGGGTTGAAGCTGAGTTGCTTTTTTGTTAAGGCTTAGTAGTCTCACCTGTTCTAATAGCATAGCTCTCCAGATATTTCAAATGAAAATCTAGTGTTTTCACTGGAAACTTTACCCATGGTGGGTTCTGAATTGGTTCTCTTCCTTGTCTCTTCAGCATTATATAACTGCTTTGCTTTTCAGTGTTTTGTGGCTTATCTTCTGTGTTCTGAACTTTAATTTTTGTCTCCTCAGCATTATAAGATTTCTGACAACTCTGTTTTGCTTTTCAGAGAGTTTTAGCTTAGCTCTTCAGCATTCTGTTTTGCACAGCTCCAGAAATTGACATGAGGGCTAAACAAGCCCTATGTTTGAGAAGTTTCAAGTCTCCAACTTTTTCATTCTAGCTCCGTGAGACTTCTGAAAATTCTCCTGGCTTCTCTGTTCCAGTGAGCTGTTCCAGATTTGCTGCCCAGACAAAGTCTGGATTTTCAACCTCGTGTGCCTATCTTGAGTCAGCAAACGCTACCGGGGGGGGGGGCGGGAAGCAAAAACACCCAGATGTAGAGATCAGTTTGCTTCTCTGATGTTCTCCTCACTTTGGGAATCTTAGCCCCTCTGGTTCTCATTTCTTCAACGATGAATTCTCTGCTGCCCTGAAATAGATACATTTTAAGAAATGTTATCTGCTTTTTTCTCATTGGTTTTGGTAGGGACATTGGTCTTCTGCAAATTACTCCATTTTAGACTGCAGCACAAGTCATATTTTGTATATATTTCAAAGTCAGAGTCAAATGGAGTTCTTGGTGGATTGCATGTGGGGTGGGAGAGAGAGAGAGAAGGCGAAGATAATTCTAAGATTTGGACCTAAACAATTGGAAGGCTAGGGTTGCCATCAACTTAGCAATGATGGCTGAAAGAGGAAATGTTGGGATGGGAGCTGGATATCAGGAACTGAATTCTGGACATGTGAAGATTGAAGTTTCATGTAGACATCCAAGTGAGATGTCAAATAGACACACACACACACACACACACATATGTGTTTGTAATTGAGGATAAGAGGACAGAGTTTGAGATACAAATTTGAGAGTAGTTAGCATCGAGAATGTACCTAAAGCTGTGAAATTGTTAAGATTTCCTGGGAATCTGGTGGTTTGTCTCTAGTTTCTTCCACATTGTTCTCTTTGACTGAACCTAAATTGCTGACTCTCTCTTTTGTACGACCAATATCTCGTCCCTGGGAATCTCTGCTTCATCTTTGCTTCAGTAAAAGCTGGAGTATAGGAGAGATGAATCCCGCCTTTATCTTAGCCTCAGTAGACACAACGGTAACTTCTCCCTCTTTCCCACTGCCAAAGCTGCAATTCAACCTGTCTCTTGATTTTCAGAGTTTCTAGGCAGGAGCCTGATACCAGTTCACTTGGTTCTTCCACTTAAACAGAAGATTAGTGCTCAGTTCTCTGAGTAGTCCTTTTGTAGTCTGTTTCTCTTGATTGGGATGAAGAATGAAGCACTCACTTTCCCTTTACAAAGGGATAGACTCATAGCACAACAGGAATTTTGTTCACAGAATCCTCTTTAGAAATGCTTTCCTAGTGATTTCATTAAAGCCTCTATCATCACACTTTGCTTTAGGTGAATGTACTTGTCTCATATTTCTTTCTTAGAAAGAAAAAGAAAGGACAACATTTTCTGAGGAAATCTTTCTCCCCAAACTCTATTCCCTTTTATCCCCTACATTCAAGTGAGGGATTCCAGAAAGGTAGAATAATATTTTTGGAAATACTTTTTTGAAAATTTATATCTTGGTATTTCACCTTAGAATGTCATAGCTATTATATTTTGATATTGCCTTGCTTGAAACATCTTGTTACAAAGAAAAGGGTTATTTGTTAATTAATTGGATGTTTCTGCATTGATTGTTGTTGTTGTTGTTACTTGCTGTCGAGTCGCCTCCTACTCATAGCGACCCCTCCTTGGGTTTCCGAGGCAGTATCACTACAGAAGTAGGATTGCCCAACCTTCCTTCCGAGGAGTGGCTGGTGGGTTTGAACCGCCAGCCTTCTGGTTAGCAGTCAAGTGCCTTAGGCACTATGCTACCAGAGCTCCTTCTGCATTGATAGTGGCCATCAATAATGAGAATGTGTTTGGCACCAAGAAAAGAATTCAGGATGTCTGTGTCATTGTGTCTTGGCATGATGATATGCACACGATAGATATTTTTTAAAGGATGATTGAACTTGTTTTTGTAAGGTACCGATGAGTTGGTTCCAACTCATAGCGACCCTGTTCCAACAGAACACACCATTGCCATTCTCACAATCCTTGCTATGCCTGAGCCCATTGCTGCAACCACTGTGTCAATCCATCTCATTGAGGGTCTTTCTCTTTTATACTAACCCTCTACTTTACCAAGTACGTTGTCTTTCTCCAGGGACGAGTCCCCCCTGATCACATGTTCAAAGTATATGAGATGAAGTAAATTATTGAAATTAGTGGGTTGAATATGCACTGCAAAGTGAGTTCATATTAGGAAACCAGTTCACTGTCAGAATGAAGTCCATCTCTCACAAGGACGATGTAAATAAGGTAATTGTGTCCTCATTCTGCATCACCCAGGACATTACATATATTATATATATGTGGTTATATATAAACATTATATATATGTGTGTGTGTGTGTGTGTGTGTATGTATACACACACACATATATTCTAAGGTTCAAAGTCCATATAGACGTGCCATATAACTAAATAACAAGTACTTTCATATCACTAACATTTTGAGTTTGTACACAGAGGAGAGTTTTCTGACCAATGGCAGATGGGGTGAGCCTTCATGTCCAACCCTCACAGCTGGACTGGAGAAAAGGATTTAGAAAATGATGATTATAGATACTGGAACATTACTGTAACATGACTTGTTCTGATGTGGAATTCACATTTAGACACTGTATTGCTTCTTATCAATAAATATATCTCAGTGAGATACTGTTTGCCAAGTCTTAAACTGGAAGACAAAGCATATAAATGTGAAAGCCCCAATAACATCATAGGACTGATTGTGAGTAGTTCATAGTTAATTGCCAGTGAGGGGTCTAAATAATGAGCTCTGTGAGAATAGTGGAGGAAGGAGTCACTGTGGGATGGGGAGGAATGTGAAAGCTTTTTGGAGGATTAGAGAAGCCAGGAATTAACAACAGAGAGGCCAGTGTTACCCTAAGGCTCTACCATATCATGTTTTACGTATATGTGTTTTACATTGTGTAACTTATTTTATGCTAATATGAAATAGATAAACCATTATCGATGGCAGCAAGTTTGGTTTTTTTTTGGTGCCTCAGATTTTCTGCCTTTTATTTTTCGTCTACTTTTTTTTTTTTTCAAACTGAGAAATACAACACATGTAGAAAGTTGTTCAAAACATAAACGTACAGTTTAATGAATAAATAAAGTAAAATAAAGCCACATGTATAACTATAATCATTCCTCAGATCAAGAGAACACTGACATTGTTCCAGAAGTCCTTCTCATCTTTTATTAAGTATCACCTTTTCCTGCTGTCTCATAGGTAGCCACTATGCTGCATTTTATGACAATGATGTTTTGCTGTTCATTTTCATTCTGTATACTATGTACTATAAAAGAAAAATTGTCAAAATTCTAGTCTGGAAGAAAACCTTTTTGTGCAGTGTAATTTGCAACCTTTTCCTTGGAGATTAGTATTGCTGATAAAATGCCCAGGCAATTTTCTGATGAATTTTAATGGAATAGAGATTTGTTTGGGAAATTACTCACCCATCAATTTAACTCTCAGTCAAAAATCTAGTACCTTTAACCAGACTCCTATTCTTTATATATCTAGACTAAAAAACACTCTAAGACCATTCTCCTTCCCTATAAAATGTATCTACAAAGATGAATCTTTGAATAGGCCTCTAGATTATCTATTCCCTTGTATGCAAGAATGTCAAATGCACTTTGATATGTGTATATAACTAAATCATCTGAAAAATTTTCTTCTTTTCTTTATAAATTTTTATTGTGATTTGGGTGAACGTTTACAGAGCAAATTCACTTTCCATACAGCAGTTCATATACAGTTTGTTTCATGACATTGACTGCAATTCCCCACAGTGTAATGGCTTTCTTCCCACTTTCTCCCTGTAGTTACCTCTTCCCTATGTCTTTTTTTTCCTATGCATTCCTGCACCCTGAGATACTCTCCTGTGCAAATACTGCCCTTCTGTTCTCCCATGGTTGATCATTCTAAGGAGTGGATCTGAATTATGTAAATATTCACCCTATATACCTGTCTATTGTTTGACTAGAGGCCACAGGAGTTCAATTCCAGACCTGAAAGGTAACTAGGGGCCATAGTCTCAGGGGTCTCACCAAGCTCTATAAGACCAGTAAACCTGGTCTTTTTTTCTATGATTTTGAGTTTTGTTCCACATTGTTCTTCCACTCTATCCAAGATCTGCATTGATCTCTGAAAATTTTTCTTAAATGATACGTATCACTAAACAATATACTTTAGCCCATTTCTTAACTTTAGAAAAATGGATTCATATTGCATTTATTCTACTGTTAGCTTAGCTTTTTTTTCCCTTAATATATTGTTTTTAAGAGTCACCAACCTTGTATGTAGTTTTTGTTCATTTATTTTTATTGCTGAGCTGTATTCCTTCAGAGATATATACCAAATCTTATTCATTCTACTGTTGATGGACAATTTGTTGTTTCCCATTTTGGACTGTCAAGGACAAGACTTCTAGGAATGTTCTTGTACAATAAAACCTGTGAAAAATGGAAACTGTAATGCAGCAACCTGTCAAGAAGGAAAATGGAAAACTAAAACAAGGTAGGTGTGGTGGTTAAGTTTGTGTGTCAACTTGTCTGGGCCTGGTTGAGTGGCTGGGCAGCTGGTGGTAGTTATTCCCCATGGTGAGATTGGTAATTGACTCCATGGTGGAATCTACTAGAGCCAATGAGTAGCTGCTTTGGATATGTGGTCTGCTTCCCGTATATCAGAAACAGCTTTGGGCATGGTATCTAGCTTATGACATGCTTGAACCCTGAATGTAGCTATATTGTTGCTTAGCAGCCTGCCATGCTCTGCCAAACTTGGGACTTTCAATGAACTTGAATTAGTGGCCTGCTGTGTGGTTTGGGAACATCGGGACTGTGCCTTATTACTTGTCAACCTTGGGCTTGTCAGCCTCAGCAGCCAGCAGCTGTCTGAGTGAAGAAAAGCCTCTAGCTTCAGTGAGCTGAGAGCAGAAAGCAGAGCTGAAACCCTAGGTTGAGTGGCTTTCACCCAGCCCCTAGAGCCTGGCTCTTTGAACTCAGACTTAAAGCCTTTAAACTATAAGGGAATAAAACTTCTGTCTGTTACGGCCATCCTATTTGTGGTATATTTTTGTCTAAGTGGCACAGAGGTAACCAGAACATTGTTGTTGTTGTTGTTAGGTGCCGTTGAGTCATTTCTGACTCATAGCAACCCCATGCACAGCAGAACAAAACACTGCCCAATCCCATGCCAGCTCCATGATCTTTGCTATACTTGAGCCCATTGTCGCAGCCACCGTGTCAATCCATCTCGTTGAAGGCCTTCCCCTCCTTCATCAACCCTCCACCTTACCAAGCATGACATCCTTCTCCGGGGAATGGTCCCTTCTGACAACATGACCAAAATAGGTGAGACGAAGGCTGGCCATTCTTGCTTCCAAGGAGCATTCTGGCTGCACTTCCTCCAGGACAGATCTGTTACTTCTTTTAGCAGTCCATGGTACCTTCGGCATTCTTCGCCAGCACCACAGCTCAAAAGCATCAACTCTTCTTCGGTCTTCCTTATTCATTGTCCAGCTCTCACATGCATATGAGGCGATTAGAAATATCATGGCTTGTGTCAGGCACACCTTAGTCCTCAAGGAGACATCCTTGCTCCTCAGCACTTGAAAGAGTTCCTTCGCAGCCAGTCTGCCCAGTGCTACATGTTGTCTAATGTCCTGACTGCTGCTTCCATTGGTGTCAATTGTAGAGCCAAGCAACGTGAATTCTTTGACAACCTCAATTTTCCTCCATTTATCATGATGCTGCTTATTGGTCCAGTTGTGAAGATTTTTGTCTTCTTTATACTGAGATGTAATCCATACTGCAGACTGTGTTCCTCAATCTTCATCAGTAAGTGCCTCAAGTCATCCTCACTTTCAGCAAGCAAGGTTGTATCATACAGCGTATCTCAGGTTGTTAATGATTCTTCCTCCAATCTTGATGCCACATTTTTCTTCATATAGTCCAGCTTCTCAGATTATGCTCAGCATATAGATTGAATGAGTATGGGACCAGAACATTAGGGTTCTTAATAGACAGTGGTAGAAAAATGGCAAGACTTCACTCTGACAAAGGTTGGAAATTAATAAGACCCAGAAAAACAAGACAATCCCATTGAATTCTGGCTCTCATTGGTATGAGAGATACACTGCATATGTATCATGATAATATGCAAGAGTTTCTCTAGGGACTGTAACCAAGTGTTCTAGTGCTGCTCTGACAAAAATATACCACAAATGGGATGGCTTGAACAAATAGGAGCTTATTCTTTTACAGTTTGCAGGCTTCAAGTCCAAGTTCAAAGTGCCAGGCTCTAGGCACTATGTGAAAGCCCCTTGACCTTAGGCTTCAGCTCTGCTTCTTGCTCCCAGCCCACTGAAGCCCACAGCAGCTACTGGCTGCTGAGACTAACAAGCCCAAGGCTGACAAATAATATGGCACAGTCCTGATGTTACCAAACCACATGGCATGGCATTGATTCAAGTCCATTGGAAGTCTCAAGGTCAGCAGAGCATGGCAAGCTGCTGAACAATGACACAGCTACATGCAGGGTTCAAGCATGTCATAAGCTTGAGACCTTTCCCAAAGCTGCTTTTTATATACGGGAAGCAGACCACATACCCAAAGCAGCTACTCAGCTGCTCCAATAGATTCCACCATGGAGTTAATTACAAATCTCACCATGAGGAATAACTACATTCAGCTGCCCAGCCACTCAACCAGGCCCAGCCAAGTTGACACACAAATGTAACCACCACACCCAGAGTTAACAGATCAAAGAATATACATGTATTCAACAATATTATTCCAAAATAGTTATATTAGAACCCAATATGAGAGTTTCCATTTGCTTCAATTCTTCACCCAATGCTAGGTATGTTCAGATTTATTATATTGTCAACTAGTTGAGAGTACAGTGGTATCCCACCACTTGTCTATCAGTTTGTCATATTATGATGGCTTGCATATTGGTGTGATGCTGAAAGCTATGCCACCAGTATTTCAAGTAACCAGCAGAGTTAGTCATGGTGGGCAGGTTTTAGCAAACCTTTCAGATTAACAAGGACTAGGAAGGAGCATCTGGGGATCTACTTGTGGAAACAATTGACGGGTGAAAACCTTGTGAATAGCAGTGGAATATTGTTTGATGCAGTGCTGGAAGATGAGCCTTTCAGGTTGGAAGGCACTCAAAGTATGACCGGGGAAGAGCTACCTCCTCTAAGCAGGACTAAAACCACACCCATTGCCATTAGGTCAATTCCAACTCATGATCACCTCCATTGGGTTTCTAAGGCTGTAAATATTTATGGAAGTAGGTTGCCTCATCTTCCTCCTGAGGAACAGCTTGTGGGTTTGAACTGCCGACCTTGAGGTTAGCAGCCTTATTCACTACACCACCAGAGCATCTTCATCAAATTTGAGTTGATCTTGCTAGGATGTAGATGGAGTAAAGCTTTGAGGACCTTAACTTGCTGATGTGTTATGACTCAAAATGTGAAGAAACAGCTTCAATCATCCATTAATAATTGGAATGTGGACTGTATAAAGGATGAATCTAGGAAAATTGCAAGTTGTCAAAAATGAAATGAAACACATAAAGATCAATTACTAGGCATTGTGAGCTGAAATGGACTAGTATTGGCCATTTTGAATCATAATCACATGGTCTACTCTGTCAGGATTGACAAACTGAAGAGGTATGGCATCACATTCATCCTCAAAAAGAACATTTTGAGATCAGTCCTGAAGTACAATGCTGCTAGTGATAGAATAATATCCATACACCTACAAAGAAGAGCACTGAAACAAGGCGGGCTTGTGCTTACTCACTGATCTGCACTGAACACGTTTCCCTTGTTACCCTACCGAGAGGGACCAGGTCTTCGGGAGCAAGGTAAGCACAGGCGTAGCACAGAGTAGCAGGCCGGAAGAGC
>NW_006921889.1:111588-119587 GCF_000298275.1 Orycteropus afer afer
GCTGGTGCGGGATCGGGCAGTGTTTCGTTCTGCTGTGCATGGGGTCGCTATGAGTCGGAAACGACTCGACGGCACTTAACAACAACAACAAAGAAGAGCAGTTAATATGACTGTTATTCACATTCACGCACCAACTACTAGAGCCAAAGATGAGGAAACCGAAGATCTTATAAAAAAATTTTCTTGTGTGATTTGGGTGAAAATTTACAGAGCAACTTCATTTTCCGTACAGCAGTTCATACACGTTTTGTTTCATGACATTGATTGCAATCCTCGTAATATAATAGGCCTTGTCCCACTTCCTCCTTGCATTTACCTTTTCCTTGTGTCCTTCTTTCCTCTGCATTCCTGCCCTCTCAGCTATCTCCCTGTGAAATTATTGCCCTTCTGATTTCCCATGATTGATTGTTGTAAAGAATGTACAAAGCTGGTGTAAATGTTCACCTTATACATCTGTGTATTAGTTGGATTTAAGCCATTGGAATGGTTCAGTTCTAGGCCAGAAGGGTGGCTAAGGGTCATAGTCATAGTCTTGGGTGTGAAACACCAGTCTCTAGTAGATCAGTAAGCCTGGTCTTTTTTTCTTTTTCTTTTTCTTTATTTTTTAATGATTTGGAGTTTTATTATTTTTTTTGTCTTCTCTGCTTTTTGAATTTATTATTATTTTTTATTGTGATTTGGGTGCAGGTTTATAGAGCAAATTTATTTTCCATACAGAAATTCATACATTGTTTCATGACATTGACTACCATTCCCCACAATGTAACAGCTCTTTTCACACTTTCTCCCCATAGATACCTCTTCCCTGCGTCCTTCCCTCCTACGCACTTCCCCCACCCTGGCTGTCTCCCTGTGCAAACACTGCCATTCTGTTTTCCCACTATTGATCACTCCAAGGAGTGTTATCTACCTGATGTAAATGTTCACCCCATATACCTGTCTTATTTGGCTGGAAGCCACAGGAGTCTGTTGAATTTCAGACCTGAAAGGTTACTAGGGGCAACAGTCTTGGGTCTCACCAGCCTCTATCAGACCAGTGAAACTGATTTTTTTTTTTTTTATGATTTTGAGTTTTGTTCCACATTGTTGTCCCACTCAATCCAGGCTCTCTTGCACCAATCCCCCTCCAAGTGGTTGATGGTGGTAGCCAGGCGCCACTAGTTCTTCAGGTCTTATATAGGCTGAGGATCACACATTCTTTTTTTTTTTTTTTTTTTTAATTTCTTATTTATTGTGATTTGGGTAAAGATTTACAGAGCAAATTCACTTTCCATACAGCAGTTCACATATACTTTGTCACATTAAATTGACCACAGTTGACCCCAATGCAACAGCTCCCCTCCCACTTCCTCCCCATAGTTACCTCTTCCCAGTGTCCATCCCTCCATACTCTCTTGCCCCCTGAGCTGTCTCCCTGTGCATAAACAGCCCTTCCTTCTCCCATGATTGTTCTCTCCAGCAAGTGTGTCTACTTGAGGTAAATGTTTAACTCACATGCCTGTACTTTGTTTGTCTGGAAACCACAGGTGTGGGTTCAATTCCAGACCTGAAGGGCAGCTAGGGGCCATAGTCTCAGTGGTTCCACCAGGCTCTATTGGACCAGCAAACCTGGTCCCCACCTTCTTTTTTTTTTTTTTTTTTTTTTTACCTCCAAATGATTTTGAGTTTTGTTCCACATTGTTCTCCCTCTCTATCCAGGATCTCCTATATAGATCCCTTTCCACGTGGATGACAGAGGACTGCACATTCGATCAGTCCCTTGTACTGATCATTTTCTTGCGTCTTTGGCTTTCTTCATTCTTCTTTGCTCTGGATGAGGAGAGACCCATTGTTGCGTCTAGATGGCCATATGCAAGCTTCTAAGAACCCAGTAACTGCTTACCAAAGTAAGGTGCAGAACAATGTCGTTGTGTAGTATGTTATGCCTATTGAGCTTGACGTCCCCTGTGACCATGGTTATGAGCCCACAGGTCCAACAACTCATTCCCTCAGGATAGCTGGCTGTGGCCAAGAAGCCACCACAACCTTGTCCATTGTCAACTTTACTGTGGACCCCGACATTCTTACAGCATGTACAAATACACTTGTGGAAACGTCATCTGCCAACCCCATACATGGTCATGGGCACACTCCCCCTGCCTCGACATATTTGATCACTCAACTTGTCCACCCATCTATCCACCCATAGATCAAGGCTTGCTATCACTGACAACACAGTACTGTATGTGGAAAAGGGTTCCTCTTTGTTGTCTGTACCTACCATATACCTCTCTATGTCTTCTTCTTCCTCTTGATCACTCACTTTTGGTACATTGCCCTTCCCTTCACCCAAATCAATACCCACGTAGCAGTATTCTCTCCCCTCCCCTCCCATCCCTGGTAACCAACAAAGAAAGTTTCCTTCCATATGTAAACCTTTCCTTAACTTTTTACAATAGTGAACTAATATAATATTTGTCCTTCTATTGACTTATTTCACTCAACATAATGTCCTCCAAGTTCATCCACACTATGTGATGTTTCACAGATCCTACATGGTTCTTTTGTGTTGCATAAGATTCTATGGTGTGTATGTACCATAGTTTGGTTACCATTCTACTGTTGATGGGCACCTAGGTTGTTTCCATCTTTTTTCTATTGTAAATAGTGCTGTGATGAACATGGGTATGCATGTATCTGTTCTTGTCCTGGCTCTCACTTCTTTAGGATATGTACCTAGTGATTACATTGCTGGGTCAAATGGTATTTCTAATTCCAACTTTTTAAGGAATCGCCATACTGCTTTCCATAGTGGTAGTATCATTTTACAGTCCCACCAGCAGTGTATGAAAGTCCCAATCTCTCCACATCCTAGCCAGCATTTGTTATTTTCTGTCTTGTTGAAGTATGGTCTAGCACTGGGGCAAGATGGTATCTCATTGTTGTTTTGATTTGCATCTCTCTAATAGCTAATGATCATGAACATTTCTTCATAGGTTTGTTGGCCGCCTGAATATCTTCTTTGGTAAAGTGTCTATTCATGTCTGCTGCCCATAGTTTAATTGGATTGCTTGTCTTTTTTAGTTGAGGTATTGGAGATAAGTCTCTTGTCAGATATGTCATTGCTGAATATTTTTCCTCCCAATCTATAGGTTCTGTTTTTGTTCTTTTGGAGAAGTCTTTGGATGCAGATAAAAATTTAATGTTTAGAAGGTCCCATTCATCTAGTTTATCTTCTGCTGTTTGTGCATTTTGGGTTATGCTTGATAGCCTATTTATGCCATATATTAGGGCCCTACATTTGCCTCTATTTTGACCTTGAGGATCTTCATAGTTTTAGGTTTCACATTTAAGTTTTTGAT
Organism: Orycteropus afer afer; assembly: GCF_000298275.1. Classification (NCBI taxonomy): domain Eukaryota; kingdom Metazoa; phylum Chordata; class Mammalia; order Tubulidentata; family Orycteropodidae; genus Orycteropus; species Orycteropus afer. Next base: position 114,930 of record NW_006921889.1, read on the forward strand.
ATATAGGGAGTTAGTTTTGTATGGTGTGAAGTTTGGATCTTGTTTCATTTTTTCTGCAAGTTGATATCCAGTTTTGCCAGCACCATTTGTTAAAAAAGTCTATCTCTTCACCATTTAATGGATTTCAGCACTTTGTCAAAAACCAGCTGCCATAGGTCAATGGATCTGTTTCTGGATTCTCAATTTTATTACACTGTGTCTGTTGTTGTACCAATACCAGACAGTTTTGACTACTGTGGCTGTGTAGTAGGTTTTTCAGATCTGGGAGTGTGAGACCTCCTACATGATTCTGAGCTTCGTTCCTCATTTTGAATTGAAGATTTTTACCAATGTCTGCAGTCTGAATTTGACCAAGCACATAATCAAGATGAATTGATAATTTACTGGTGATTGGAATGTGAAAGTTAGAAACAAAGAAGCATTTGTAGTTGGAAAATATGACCTTGATGATAGAAATGTTACTGGAGATCACATGATAGAATTTTGCAAGACCAATGACTTATTCATTGCAAATACCTTTCTCAACAACATAAACAGTGACTATACACATAGGAGTCACTGGATGGAATACATAGGAATCAAATTGACTAAATCTGTGGAAAGAGACAATGGAGAAGCTCAATATCATCAGTCAGAATAAGGCCAAGGACCAACTACAGAACAGATCATCAATTGGTCATATGGAAGTTCAAGTTGAAGCTGAATAAAATCAAAATAAGTCCACAAGAGCCAAAGTATTACCTTGAGTATATTCCATCTGAATTTAGAGACTACTTCAAGAATAGATTTATTGCACAGAACACTAATGAACAAGGACAGAGGAGTTGTTAGATGACATCAATAGCATCATACATGAAGAAAACAAAAGGTCATTTAAAAGATAGAAAAGAACCAAGCGGATGATAGATGATATTCTGAAACTTGCTGTAGCACAGAGAGTAGCTAAATCAAAAGGAAGAAATAATGAAATAAAAGAGATGAAGAGAAAAAATTCAAAGAGCAGCTTGAGAAGGCTAAGTATTATAGTGAAATGTACAATAACCTGCAGTTAGAAAACCAAAAGGGAAAAGCATACCTGACATTTCTCAAGCAGGAAAAACTAAAGAAAAAATTCAAAACTCAAGTTGCAATATTGAAGCAAAATTGGCAGCATATTGAATGATGCATGAAGCATCAAAAGAAGAGGAAAAGAATTCACAGTCACTGTACCAAAAATAATTGGCCTACATTTATTTCAGGAGGTGGCATATGAGCAAGGACAAATGGTAGCGAACGAAGAAGTTCAAGCTACACTGAAAGAATTGGTGGGAAACAAGACTGCAGGAATTTATGGAGCACCAAGTGACATGTTTCAACGAACAGATGCAACACTGAAGAGTTCACTTGTCTATGCTAACAAATTTGGAAGATAGGTAGCTGGCCAATTGACTGGTATAAATCCATATTTTTGCCCATCCCAAACAAAAGTGATCCTACAGAATGTGGAAATTATCAAACAATATCACACACAAAATTTTACAGATGTGAATTCAAAAATGGTTGCATCAGTACATCAAATAGAACATCCAGAAGTTAAAGATAGATTCAGAAGAGAACATTGAACAAAGGATATCATTGCTAACATCAGATGGATTTTAATTGAAAGCAGAAAATGCCCTAAAGATGGTTACCTGTGTTTTATTGACTATCTAAAGGCATTTGACTATGTATCATAACAGATTATGGATAACATTTAAAATAATGGGAATTCCAAAACATTAGTTGGGCTCATAGGAGCTCTGGTAGCATAGTGCCCAAGGCACTTGACTTCTAACCATCAGGCTGGCAGTTCAAACCCACCAGCCATTCCTTGGAAGGAAGGTTGGGCAATCTATTTCCATAGTGACACTGCCTCAGAAACCCAAAGAGGGGTCATTATGAGTCGGGTCCAACTTGATGGCACATAACAACAACAACAATTGCCCTCATGACAAAACCCAAAACCAAACCCACTGCCTTGAGTCCATTCCGATTTCTAGCAACCATGAAGAACCTGTAAATAGACAAAAAGTCAGTTGTTTGAAAAGGACAAGTTGGTACTGTGTGGTTTAAAATGAGGACAAAGGGTGTCAAGGTGGTATCCTTTCACCTACTTATTCAATCTATTGTATGCTGAGAATATAATCCAAGAAGCTGGAGTATGTGAAAACACAGAAATAGGAGTGAAGGAGGTATCATTAAAATCTGTGATATACAGATGACAAAGCCTTGATTACTGAAAGTGAAGAAGACCTGAAGCACTTACTGTTGAAGATCAAAGACCACAGTGTTCAGTATGGATTACACCTCAATATAAAGAAAACAAAAGTCCTCTGAATTGGACCAATAAGCAACATCATGATAAATGGAGAAAAGATTGAAGTTATCAGGGATTTCATTTTACTTGGAAACAAAGTAAAATCCATGGAAACAGCAGTCAGGAAATCAGACATTGTATTACACTAGGCAAATCTGCTACAAGGGACTTCTTTAAAGTGTTAAAGATCAAAGATGTCACTTTGGAGACTAAGATGATCCTAACTTAAGTCATGATATTTTCAATCACCTCATATGCTTGTGATCAGAAAAAAGATGGGGCAATCTACTTCCATAGTGATACTGCCTTGGAAACCCAAGGAGGGGTCACTATGAGTCGGGTCCACCTTGACAGTACATAACAACAACAACAATAACAACATATGGTTGTGAAAACTGGGCAAAGAAGAAGGAAGACTAAAGAAGAGTTGAATTACAGTGTTGGCAAAGAAAACTGAAAATACCATGGACTGCCAGAAGAAGAAACAAATCTGTTCTGGGAGAAGTGCAGCCAGAAATCTCCTTGGAAGCAAAAATGGCCAGACTTTGTTTTACGTACTTGGTCATGCTTTCAGAAGAGACCATTCCCTGAAGAAGGATATCATGCTTGGTAAGGTAGAGGGTCAGTGCCAAAGAGGAAGACCCTCAATGAGATGTATTGACGCTATGGCTGCAATGATGCACTCAAGCAAAGCAAGTATTGTGAGTATGGCACAGGAAAGGGCAGTGTTTCATTCTGTTGTACATAGGGTTGTTATGAGTCAGAGCCGACTTGACAGCACCTAACAACAACAACAGCATTCAATCTGTATTCTGAGTGAATAATCTGAGAAACCGGACTATGTGAAGAAGTACTGAGCATCAGAATTGTAGGAAGACCTGTGTATGAAGATGACACAACCTTGCTGTTGAATGTGAAGAAGACTTGAATCACTTACTGATGAAGATCAAAGATTACAGCCCTCATTGTGGATTACACCTCAACATAAAGAAAACAAAAATCCTCACAACTGGACTAATAAACAACATCATGATAAATGGAGAAAAGATTGAAATAGTAAAAGATTTTTATCTTATTTGCACCCACAATCAATATCCATACAAGCAGCAGTCAAGAAATCAAATGATGTATTTATTGCCTTGCGCAAATCTGCTGCAAAAGATCTGCTTAACGTGCAAAAGAGCAAAGATGTCACTTTGAGAGTAAGGTGTGCTTGACCCAAACCATGGTATTCTCAATTGCCTCATAAGCATGCATAAACTGGTCAATGAATAAAGGATACTGAAGAATTGACCCTAAATTATGGTGTTGGTGAAGAATATTAAATATGTCATACACTACTAGAATAACAAACAAATATGTTTTGTAAGATGTATAGCCAGAATGCTCCTTACAAGTGAGGATGGTGAGACTTTGTCTCTTGTACTTTGGACATCTCATCAGAAAGGAGCAAGCTCTGGAGAAGAACATCATTCTTGATGTGGTAGTTAAAGTTGTGTGTCAACTTGGCTTTGAGTGGTTTAGGTTTTAGCTTTGACATTTAGGTGTTGGATCCATTTTGAGTTAGTTTTTGTGGATGATGTGAGGTATGGATCCTGTTTTATTTTTCTTCAAATAGCTAGTTTTGCCAGAGCTGTTTATTAAATGGGAGCTTTGTTGGTGTAGTGCCTAAGGCATTTGACTGCTAACCAGAATACTGGCGGTTCAAGCCCACCAGCCACTCCTTGGAAGGAAGATTGAGCAATCTACTTCCGTAGTGATACTGCCTCGGAAACCCAAGGAGCAGTTGCTATGAGTTGGATACAACTCAACAGCAGTGAGTTTGGTTTTTTTTCTGATTTATTTAACAGACTGTTTTTCTCCATTGAGTGTACTTTGACCCTTTGTTGAAGATCAGCTGCTCATAGATTGATAGATTAATTTGTCAGTTCTCAATCTGTTCAGTTAGTCTGTGTTACTGTCATTGAACCAGTACTTGACTGTTTGATTACCGTGAGTGAAATATAGGTTGTCTTTGCTGATATGAGATGAATCCTGGCTGAAAGAAGAGAGTACCAGAAAGATGTTTACCTGTGTGTTATTGACTATGCAAAGGCATTAGACATTGTGAATCACAACAAATTATGGACAGAGTTGCAAAAAATGGGATTTCTTAAAGAAAATCATTTATTTTAAAAAGTAGGTTGATGATCAAAGGTTATAGCCTTCATGACAAGGGGCAAGGTTGTGGTCACTGTTTGGTCACAGCCAGCTACCCAGAGGGACCGAGTAGTTGAACCTGCGGGCTTGGGACCATAGTCGCAGGGGACATCAAGCTCAATTG
>NW_006921889.1:120121-134182 GCF_000298275.1 Orycteropus afer afer
TGGGAGAAAGAAGGGCTGCTTATGCACAGGGAGACAGCTCAGGGGGCAGGAGTATATGGAGGGATGGACACTGGGAAGAGGTAACTATGGGGAGGAAGTGGGAGGGGAGCTGTTGCACAGCCTTCAGAATATATTACCCCTCAATTAAAGATGACAAAAATCCCCACAACTGGATCAACAAACAACATCATGATAAATGGAAAAAATACTGAAGTTGTCAAGGATTTCATTTTACATAGATCCACAATTAATGCCCCTGGGAACAGCTGTAAAGAAATTAAATGATGTAGTGCATTGAGCAAATCGGCTGCAAAAGATCTCTTTAAAGTGTTAAAGAGCAAAGATGTCACTTTGAAGACTAAGGTGTGCCTAACTCAAGCCATGGTATTTTCAATCACATTGTATGCATAAGAAAGCTGGATAATGAATAAGGATGACTGAAGAATAATTCAAAGCTTTGAGTTATGGTATTGGTGAAGAATATCGAATATACCATAGACAGCCAGAACAAACAAATCTGTCTTGGAAGAATTACAGCCAGAATGCTCCTGAGATGCAAGGATGGTGAAACTTTGTCTCACGTGTTTTCAGGAGGGACCAGTCCCTGTAGAAGGACATTATGCTTTGTGATAGAGGGTCAATGAAAAAGAGGACCCTCAGTGGGATGGATTATCACAGAGGCTGCAACAAATGGGCTCAAGTATAGCAAGGACTGTGAGGATGGTGTCAAACTAGATGGTGTTGCATTCTGTTGTACAGAGGGTTGCTATGAGTTGGAACTAACTCAATGGCACCTTACAACAACAATATTTTACCTATAGAGGAATTGAGGCTTAGAGGCTTTGCATAAACTACAATAGTAATACCGAGTGGTAGAACAGGGATTTAGAGTTGGATCAGGGTTTCTAAGTCTCTAAATCTTTCTACTTAATATTGCTTCTCTAAAAATATTTATTTTGTTGTGAAGAGAAGGGAAAGGGAATTAAGAATCTGTAAATCTTCACATTCCCTAACAGTAATGAACAAGAGGATTAGGCTGACCCAATGTCCTTTCTGGCATTATTGTCCAATGTAAGATTTCTAACAATTGCTGTTGTTAGTTTCCATCAAGTCACATCCGGCTCACGGTGACCTGATATATAACAAATGAAATCTTGCCCTGGCTTGCGCCTTCTTCCTGATCACTGGTATGTTTGTGTCCATTGCTGTGGCTATTCTATAGCGCCTTCCGACCTAGGACGGCGCTCTGATGGCACAGTGCCTGAGGCATTTGACTGTCAGTCAGAAGGCTGACCAGACTTTTGTTCAAATATTACTAACAATTTCAAGACAGAAGGACAGAAGATCATTAAACCAGGTTGAGTCCATCTGAATACAAGATGCTGCTGTGTGACTGTACAGGTCATATGCCTTAAAATTTGCCCAGGGCTCAGAAGATTGGAGTTTGACGTCTGGCTCTGCCACCACCCAGCTGTAGTATGATCATTCACTAGGCTGCATCTTTTTCATCTCTGAAACTGAGGTATTGAATTAAATAGTCTCTGAGATTCTCTGCTGTGCCAAGTCCTTTAATTATGTAACTCAGTTGCAATCTTTGGGGACAAACAAAGCAGTACTTATTTAACCACTAACTATTCATCTTTAACTACCCTTCTTCCACCAAAACATTCATACACATTCAATACTCAGACATAGGTTGGGGTCATTTCATCACCAGATGTTTTGGATGACCTTTCCTTTTTCCACTATATTTTCAGTAAAGTTTGAGAGCTATGCAAGAGCCTTTGGGTCCTCTTTCCCCTCTGTGGGGAAGGTAAAAGCAAGAGTGAGAGTTCTACTTCCCTCTTCCAAAAACAAAGGAGTATTTTTGAAAAAAAGTATCCAATCATTTGGCCAAAGGCCTGAGTTAGTGCTAGCATGCATGTGTTTTCTGACTTTGCATTTTTATAGTTATTTGTCTTGATGTTACATAAAAAGTATCATTGCCATAGAAACTGCTTTATTGCACCAGATTTTATCTGAGATAAGGCAAAAAACAACACATGCTTTTCACAATACGTTGTTAATCTCTTTATTTTAATGGATAAAATGAAAACCAGAACTATAATCTAGTTCTTTTATAAACTATAAACTATAAACTATAAACTAGTACTTTTAAAGAAACACAAAAATCCTAAAAAGTTAAAGTTTAAGAGGAGCGCCATAGGTCACTTATTTTCTTTTGTTATTAAACATTTTCAGAAAAGATATTTCACAAATCTCCCCTTCCCCCCAACACTTTCTAAACTTTATCTCTTAAATACATACAGTAAAATTCACTTTTGTTAGTGTGGGGTTTTATGAGTTTTGACAAATACATGGTGTTGTATAACAACCACCACTATCAAGAAACACAATTCTACTACACCCCCCAAAATTCCTTCATGTTACTCCTTTATAGGAGCTCTGGTGGCATAGTGCCTAGGGCATTTGACTGCTAACCAGAGGCTGCTGGTTCAAACCCACCAGCCATTCCTTGGAAGGCAGACTGGGCGATCTACTTCCGTAGAGATAGTGCCTCGTAAACCCAACGAAGGATGCTGTGAGCCAGAATGAACTTGACGGCAGTGAGGTTTTTTTTTTTTTTTTTTTTTTTTACTCCTTTATGAACAAGTCCCTATCTTTAACTTTTGGCAACCACTAGTCTATTCTCTACCCATATAATTATGTCTTTTCCAGAATATCATATATTTAGAGCATCATATGTTATCTGATCTTTGAGTCTGGCTTCTTACATGTAGTAAAATGCATTTGAGAGTCATCCATTCCAGTGTGTGTATCAAGTTATGCCTTTGTGTTACTAATAGTATTCCATTGTGGAGATGTAGCAAGTTTATTTATCCACTCTTCAGTTCAAAGACATTTAGATTTGCAGTGCAAGCTCTGATGGTGTAGTGGTTAAGGCATTTGGCTGCTAACCAAAAGGTCAGTGATTCAAACCTACCAGCTGCCCCAATGGAAGAAAGATGGGGTGATTTGCTTCCATAAAGATTTATAGCTTCAGAAACAATAGGGGTTGCTATAAGTCAGAATTGACTCCATGGCAGTGAGTTTGTTTTTTTTGGTTTGAGTTACTCAATAAGGCCCTTCTACCTTCCTGAAGATGGGGCAATCTACTTCCGTAGTGATACTGCCTCGGAAACCCAAGGAGGGGTCGCTATGAGTCGGGTCCGACTCGACGGCATATAACAACAACAACAACAACCTTCCTGAAGGAAGGTTGGGCAATCCTACTTCCGTAGTGATACTGCCTCGGAAACCCAAGGAGGGGTCGCTATGAGTCGGGGCCGACTCCACGGCACATAACAACAACAACAAGGGAGCTCTGGTAGCATAGTGGCTAAGACACTTTCCTGCTAACCAGACGGCTGGTGGTTCAAACCCACCAGCCACTCCTTGGAAGGAAGGTTGGGCAATCCTACTTCCGTAGTGATACTGCCTCGGAAACCCAAGGAGGGGTCGCTATGAGTCGGGGCCGACTCGACGGCACATAACAACAACAACAACAACAACAACAACAACATTTCTGTAACAAACCCCATAATTTTGAGTATTGTCTGTGAGTTCTGTGGGGCCACTGCAAAGAATTTTTGCACTTAGCAGAGAAGCAGAGAGTGCTGTGTCAGGGATAGCTGGTGTCAGAATTAATGAAAAATGTTGGAGAGAAAAGGTATTCCTGACCTCCATTTCATAGGAATCAGCCTTGACCTGATGCTGATGGTGATACTCTCCCTGTCTTGTGAAGTTAGAGGAGACCAAATGCCCCACTGCCATGACATTTTTATAAGTTATTTGCAGTTTTTGGCAATTATGTGTAATGCTGCTATAAGAATTTATATAAATGAATAGAAGTTTTCTGTGTGATTTATTGCTGGGTCAAATAGTAAGAGTGTGTTTAATTTTATAGGAAATTTCCAAACTGTTTTACAAAGTGGCTATCCCATTTTGCTTTCCCATTGGCAATATTTTGTTCACTCATCATCTTCATCAGCAATTGGTAATGTCAGATCATTATATATTGGTTATTATTGAAGTCTAAAACCTGTTGCTGTCAAGTTGGTTCTGACTCATGGCAACCCCACGGGGGACACATAGAGTAGAACTGTGCTCCATAAGCGTTTTTAGTGGTTGATTTTTGGAAGTAGTTCATCAGACCTTTCTTCCAATGAGCCTGCTGGTGGATTTGAACCTCCAGCCTTTTGGTTAGTAGCCAAGCGTGTTAACTGTTTCACCACCCAGGGGCTCCTAAAGCAAGTCACCGTTGAGTTAACTCTGATGCATGGTGATCTAATGTGTGACAGAGTGGAACTGTGCCCCTACACTGAAAATACAAAACAAAACAAAAGAAAAAAACCTCACTGCCATTGAGTCAATTTCAAATTATAGACACTCCCATTGGGTTTCTAAGGCTGTAAATCTTTACAGAAATAGATTGCTCTGCTGTCTTCCTTCCACAGAGCAGCTGGTGAGTTTGAACCACTGACCTTCTGGTTAGCAGTCAAATGCCTTGTCCACCACATGACCAGAGCTCCTTAAACAGAAAATGTTTTTGTTGTTAGGTGCTGTCGAGTCAGCTCAGACTCATAGCGACCTTACATACAATAGAACTAAACACTGCCTGTTCCTGTGCCAGCCTCACAATCCTTGCTATATCTGAGCCCATATTTGCAGCCAGTGTCAATCCATCTCATTGTGGGCCTTCCCCTTTTCGCTGACCCTCCACTTTACTGAGCATGGTATCCTTCTCCAGGGACTGGTCTCTTCTGACAACCAAAGTAGGTGAGAGGAAGTCAGGCCATTCTTGCTTCCAAGAAGCATTCCAGCTGCACTTCCTCCAGGACAGATTTGTTTGTTCTCCTGGCAGTCCAAGGTACTTTCAACATTCTTTGCCAGCACCACAACTCAAAAGCATCAAATCTTCTTTGTTCTTATTTACTCATTGTCCAGCTCTCACATGCATAAGTTGTTGTTGTTGTTGTGTGCTGTAGAGTCGGACCCGACTCATAGCGACCCCTCCTTGGGTTTCCGAGGCAGTATCACTACAGAAGTAGATTGCCCAACCTTCCTTCCGAGGAGTGGCTGGTGGGTTTGAACCACCAGCCTTCTGGTTAGCAGTCAAGTGCTTTAGGCACTACGCTACCAGAGCTCCTACATGCATAAGAAGGTATTGCAAATACCATGGCTTGGGTTAGGCACACCTTAGTTTTCAAAGAGATGTCTTTAATCTTCAGCACTTTAAAGACTTCTTTTTCAGCAGATTTGCCCAGTGGAATATGTCATCTGATTTTCTTGACTGCTGCTTCCATTGGTGTTCATTGTGGAACCAAGTAATGTGAAATGTTTGACAACTTCAATCTTTTCTCCATTTATCGTGGTGGTGCTTATTGGTCCAGTTGTGAGGATTTTCATTTTCTTTATGTTGAAGTGTAATCTATACTGTAGACTATAATCTTTAACCTTCATCAGTATATGCTCCCAGTCATCTTACTTTCAGCATGTAAGGTTGTGTCATCTGCATATTGGAGATTGTTAATGAATCTTCCTCCAATCCTGATGTCATGTTCTTCTTCATATATTCCAACTTCTTCTATTATTTGTTCAGCATACCCAAGGAGGGGTCGCTGTGAGTTGGGTCTAACTCGACAGCACATAACAACAACAGCAACAACATACAGATTGAATAAATATGATGAAAGGATACAACCCTGATGCACTCCTTTCCTGATTCTAAAATATGCAGTATCCCCTTGTTCTGTTTCAACGACAGGCTCCAGGTCTAAGTATAGTTTCCTCATGAGCACAATTAAGTGTTCTTGAATTCTTCTCCATGTTAGCTGCAATTTTTTTATGATCTACACAGTCAAATGCTTTTCATAGTCAATAAACGTATTTCCTGCCAGCCACTCCTTGGAAGGAAGGTTGGGCAATCCTACTTCTGTAGTGATACTGCCTTGGAAACCCAAGGAGGGGTCGCTATGCGTTGAGGCCGACTCAATAGCACATAACAACAACAACAACAAATTTATTTCTGGTATTCTTTGCTTTGAGCCAAGATCCATCTGACATCAGGAATGATATCCCTTGTTCCACATTTTCTTCTGAATCCAGCTTGCATTTCTGGAAGTTTCCTGTCAATATACTGCTGCAACCATTTTTGAATTATCTTCAGCAAATTTTGCTTGCGTGTGAGATTAGTGACATTGTTTGATAATTTCCAGATTCTGAAAACAGCAGCCCTTAAAAATAATTCTGGGGGATAATATCATAATCATGTTATATCTTTTCACATGCTCTAGCTTATATTTGTATTCCCTTTCCTCTGAATATTTTTAAGGACTACAACATATAATCTAGCTTTTCTGAAAAGTCCAAGTCGGTGGACTATCAGATAAGGCATAGCATAAGGGTTAGCAGTTCAAACCCACCAGCTGCTCCACAGAGGAAGATGGGGCAATATACTTCCATAAAGATTTACAGGCTCAGAAATCCAATGGGGGTTGCTATGAGTCACAACTGACTCAATGGCAGTGAGTTTGATTTTTTCGGTTAAATTAAGTACAGTTCTGATAATGGGAGAAAAAAAGATTAGCTGTCCAAGCTAAAATAAAATGAAATTAGCTTTTTCTTTCTTCATTAGATTTTGTTTTAATAATAATTAAACATTTCGTGAAGTTTATCATGCTAATTGGACTGCAGTTTCCTGCAGATTTAAACAACGTCATCGACTGAATTGTGTTCCCTCTACATTTTGTCAACTTGCCTCGGTTATGATCCTCAGTGGTTTAGAAGTTATGTAATGATATAATGTGACAGATAGGTAATGATACCCCATGATGTGATTTGATATGATAAGCTGATTAGGTGTAAAAGTATTAAGATTAAGGATGTAGTGCCACACCTTTAGTCCTATCACAGCCCTGACTGGATGTAAGGGGAATTTCCCTGGGGTGTGGCCTGCAATAGCTTTCATCATAGGAGAGATAAAAGGAGAGAAGAAAGAAGAGGAGGGGGACCTACTACCATGAAGAAGGAAGGGCCAGGAGTGGAGCAGTTCTTTGGACCCAGGGTCCCTGCACTGGGATCCTCCTAGGGAAAAGGGACACTGAGAGAGAAAATCTTCCCCTAGAGCCAGCACTCTGAACTTGGACTTCCAATCTCCTAGACTGTAAGAGAATGAATTCCTGTTTGTTAAAGCCATCCACGTATGGTGTTTCTGTTACAGCAGCACTAGAGAACTAAGACAAACCATGTTTAGGATATATTTATGGCAATCCATTTTTAGAATGGAATTTGAATGTGGAGACATGAGACCAACCAAGCAGACACACAGCCTCAGCTATCACACCTCTGGTTCCTAGAAGTGAAAAATGGGTAGTGAAGTGACTGTATTGCTCTTTATCACATAACCCAGAAGCTCCTCATATTGCTTCTCAGGTGTACCAAGTTAGCTGTGTCCGTCACATCCAGATTTAGAGGAAGTGAAAGGAAATTTGCTGTGCTATGATTCTGCTCTAAAGTCTTCCAAAAAGAATGAATCAAACATGACGAAACTTAAAACTTTATAGTCATTTGTTTTAGGCATTTGAAAGGTGAAATAAAGAAATAGACAAATCTTGTCTTTGGTGTTCCCCATTTTTGACATTAGGAGCTCTACATAAAGTTATTTGTGGAGTCATTCTCTATAGTAAGATGCTTACAGATAAGGTCAGCAGAGACCACACACAATTAAAAGCAACTTAATTAACTTTTTAATTTTTGCTTTACTTATTTTTCAATAAGGAAAATTATTTTCAATAAGTACAAACTCAAAAACCAAACTCAATGTCATTGAGTTGATTCTGACTCGTAGAGGCCCCCTCTGGGTTTCTGAGGCTGTAAATCTTTATGGAAGCAGATTGCTTCATCTTTCTTCTGTGGAGTGGCTGGTGGGTTTGAACCACCAAATTTGTGATTAGCAGCCAAATGCCTTAGCCAATACACCACCAGAGTGCCTTTCAATAAGTACAGTAATGAAAATTATCACCAGCTTCATAAAGGAATATTAATACTATCTTACAGATTTATCTAGTGACAAGCTCTTCAATACTATTTATATTTAGCTAAGGGAAAGAGGAATGAGCCTTGGTGGTGCAGTGGTTAAAGCTCTTGGCTGCCAATGAAAAGTCCATAGTTGGAATCTACTAACCATTCCATGGGAGAAATATATGGCAATCTGCTTCCATAAAGATTTACAGCCTTAGAAACACTATGGCTTTCTTTCCTACCACATCACTATGAGAAGGAATTATTTCCACGGCAGTAAGTGTAAGGGAAAGAGGGGAATGATGGCAGGACAGGAAAGGAGGGTGGAGTAAAGGGTAGAGAGGTATACACTGGACAGACAATGAACTGAAATTAAAGTCTCAGCATGTCTGTTCTCCTTCCAGAGGCTCTAGGAGAGAATCCATTTCTTTTCTCTTCCAGCTTCTGCTGGCTGTTGGCATTCCTTAACTTATGCATCACTCCAATCTCTGCCCCTATGGTCACATTGTGTCCTTTTCTCCTGTGTGTCTGTGTATTAAATCTCTCTCTCTTGTAAGGACATCTGTCATTTAGGGCCCACTCAAGATCCTTAACTTAATCGTATCTGAAAAGATATTTTTTATAAGGTAACATTTCTAGGTTCCAAGAATTAAGACTTGATGTCTTTGGGGGGCCATTATTCTGTCTACCACAAAATTAAAGCCTTAAAAAAAATCCCCTGATGTCTTTGGAATCCTTAGGTGGTACAGTCAGCACTCTCATCTGCCCACCAAAATGTTGGCAGTTTGAGTACACACAGAGAGCCTTTGGAAGAAAGGTCTGATTTCTGAAAAATCAGCCATTGAGAATGTTCTGAGGCATAGTTCTACTGTGACACTCTTGGGATCTTCATGAGTTGAAGTGGACTCAACAGCAACTGGTTTTGTTTTGTGATTTATTATTATTATTTTGGTTTTAATGTCTTCAGGGTCAATGCCTATAATAAATTGTTTCTATCTGGTTGTACATTTGAGGAAAAAAGACCAGAGGACTACTTAATTTCATGTGTCTACTAGCTGGAAACAATGATAGACTTCCATGCTGGTTTTAATAACCAATCCAGGGATTTTGTAGATTATTAGCTAACGGACTTTTCAAGTTTGAACTCTCCAAGACTCTGTCTTGGCTTTGTAATTAACATGGTGTTTATTTGTGGCCTCAGTTTGGCTTGTTTCACACCAACTTCTGATGTTTCTCAGAAGCTTTATAGGATCAGGAAACAATTATTTTTGTGCTTTTTATAAGTTCCTGTGTAAACTGTGAATTGCTGTAAACACAAGAGATCATTTTATTGGATATGCTCCCCTCTGATAGTTCTCATTGCAGGACCTAATCACAAATCCCCAGGCATTGCTTTAGATTTCTGGGAAGAAGGAAAATAATACCCCATAAATATAAAACACAGTATGAGGATGTGTACTTTAAAATATGTCCTATCAGAGGTCAAGGGCAATAATGTTCATGTAAAGTGTTTGTTCATGTTCGACTCCCAATTAACTTTTGAGGAAAAAAGCTGAGAGTTGTGTATGAGTTGGGATTAATTATTATGTTTTTAAAGTAATAATGAGAAGTTTTGCATTGAAACAGTAGTTTTCCTTTTAGTGGTGCCTTAAAGGATGGGGGACTGACTCTGGTGATATGAACACCATGCAAAAATGGTTGTGGTTCCTTTTTTTGGGGGGGTAGGTAATTGTGTTCAGATCCAACTTCTGAATAATTGAGTTCTTATAGATTTACAGCCATCCTTAATTTTAGACCACACTGATATCACCCAAACTGCTTATGCACCTCACTCAAAATAATTCACTCTGAATGATTTTGGATTCTTTAAGAAAATCAAACACACTTTGAGAGAATGAATTTTTGCTATGATAAACTATTCAAAAGGATTTGATCTGTTTAATGCAGTAAAATGGAACTCTTACAATTTTTAAGTAATGGCAACCTAATGAGTATTCGTATATCACTACAAATGTTAAAGATCTTAAGTACTAATCACTTGGATGTGTATATTTTGGTGTGTGTGTTAAAAATAAAATACATCACATATCTTATAGCCACTTTTGTATTTGTGCAAGCAAAGCACAGAACTCTTTTTCCTTGGTACAACTTATCTATATTCAGCCAAGATCAAATATTCACTATTTGCTGGGGTTAGTATAGGCTCTGGGAAACAAAACAGACACAATCTCTGCTTTCATGAAACTTCTAGTAGGGAGAAACAGACAGATACATATGGCCTATGAAATGAGGCAGTAAGTGTTGTGGAGAAAATTAAGGTCATAGGAAAGTGAGTGGTGTGGTGAAGCTACTATTTTAATATGTTGGTCAGGAATCTATAAGATAAGATGATATTTAAGCAAAGATATGAAAAAGTTGTTGTTGTTGTTGTTATGTGCCATGGGGTTGGACCTGACTCATAGTGACCCCTCCTTGGGTTTCTGAGGCAGTATCACTACGGAACTAGATTGCCCAACCTTAGGGAGTTATATTTATGGATATTTGGGGGAATGGGATGCTGAAAAGGAGCTCTGGTGGTGTAGTGGGTAAGATGTTTGGCTGTTAACCGGAAGGTCAGTGGTTCAAACCCACCAGTTGCTCCGCAGGAAGAAGATGAGGTAATCTGATACCATAAAGATTTATAGCCTTGGAAATTCAATGGGTGTTTCTATCAGTTAAATAAACTCAATGGCAATGGATTTGTTTTTTTGGTTTGGTTTGAGACCATAAACCAGAGTGGACAGCAGTTATAAAGGAGCATGCTTGGCTAGTATCTTAAATTGAGAGAACAAACATCATATCTCAAGAGGCTATTGGAAATGGTCTGAGGAAAAATACATAGGGGAGGGAGAAAGTGATTGTTACTGCAGCAAAAGATCTGCTCTTGATCCAAGCTGAACATAAAGTGTATTCCCTTTATCCTGTGCCTTCATTTCTCCCTCTTACCCACAAGCATTTGGACCTGCTCTCCCTTCTAGTCTCTGGTTTGAAATTATTTGAGTACCATAAATCCAATTGTGTTATTCCAGATATAAATCCATGTAATTAGGATGAGTCATTCTAATTCAGTCATTGTGTTACACAGCTTGTATTAGTGCATTAGTCAGAACAAGGCTAGGAGCCAACTGTGGAACAGACCATCGATTGCTCATATGCAAGGTTAAATTGAAGCTGAAGAAAATTAAAATAAATCCATGATAGTCAAAATACAACCTTGCATGTATCCCACCTGAATTTAGACGAATAGATTTCATGTGTTGAACACCAATGACCAAAGACCAGAGGAATTGTGGTATGACATCAAGGACATCATACATGAAGCAGAACAAAGATCATTAAAAAGAGAAAGAAGAAAAAAAAAGGACAAAATGGGTGTTGGAAGAGATTCTGAAACTTGCTTTTGAACTGAGAGTAGCTAAAGAAAATGGAAGAAATGATGAAGTAAAGGAGCTGAACAAAAGATTTCAAAGAGTAGCTTGAGAAGACAAAGTAAATTACTATAATTAAATGTGCTAAGATATGGAAGCATGGTGCCTAAGGCACTTGACTGCTAACCAGAAGGCTGGCGGTTCAAACCACCAGCCACTCCTCAGAAGAAAGATGGGGCAATCTACTTCCATAGTGATACTGCCTTGGAAACCCAAGGAGGGATCACTATGAGTTGGGTCTGACTCGACAGCACATAACAAAGCAACATAAGATGTGGAATTGGAAAATTAAAAGGAAATACATGCTCAGCATTCTCAAGCTGAAACAACTGAAGAAAAAATCTAAGACATGAGTTGCAATATTGAAGGATTCTACGGGCAATATATTGAATGATGCAGGAAGCATCAAAAGAAGATGGAAGGAGTACACAGAATCACTGTACCAAAAAGAATTGGTTGATGTTCAGCCATTTCAGGAGGTAGCATATAATCAAAAACTGATGGTATTGAAGGAAGAAGTCTGAGCTGTACTGAAGGCATTGGTGAAAAACAAGCCTCCAGGTATTGATGGAATAACCCTTGAGAAGTTTCAACAAATGATTGCAACATTGGAAGTACTCATTCATCTATGCTAAGAAATTTGGAAGATAGCTTCCTGGCCAACTGATGGGAAGAGATCCATATTTATGCCCATTGCAAAGAAAGGTGATCCAATAGAATGTGGAAATTATTGAGCAATATGAATAATGTCACACACAAGTAAAATATTGCTAAAAAAAAAAATTCAAAAATAGTTATAGCAGTATATCGACATGGAATTGCCAGAAATTCAAGCCAGATTCAGAAGAGGACGTGGAACAAGGGATATCATGACTGATGTAGCCAGATCTTGGCTGAAAGCAAAGAATACTTGAATTATTTTTATCTGTGTTTTATTGACTATGCAAAGGCGTTTGACTATGTGGATCATAACAAATTATGGATAACATGATGAAGAATAGGAATTCAAAAACAGTTGTGCTCGTAAGGATACCTGTACATAGATACAGAGGCAGTTTTCCAAACAGAACAAGGGGATTCTGCATGGTTTAAAACCAGAAAGGTGTGTGTCAGGTTGTCTCTTTTCACCATACTTATTCAATCTGTATGTTGAGCAAATAATCTGAGAAGCTGGACTATAGGAAGAAGAACTCAAGTCCTCATAACTAGACTAATAAGAAACATCATGATAAATGGAGAAAAGGTTGAAGTTGTCAAGAATTTAATGTTCCTTGGAACCACAGTCAATGTCTATGGAAGCAGCAGTCAAGAAATCAAATGACATATTGCATTAGGCAAATCTGCTGCAAAAGACCTCTTTAGAGTGTTCAAAAGCACAGATGTCATTTTGAAGACTAATGACGTGAGCCTGTTCCAAGCCATGGTGTTTTTAATAGACTCATATGCATATGCAAGCTGACAATGAATAAGGAAGACTGAAGAAGAATTGATGCATTTGAATTGAGGTGTTGGTGAAGAATATTGAAAATACCATTGACTGCCAGAAGAGTGAATAAATCTGTCTTGGAAGAAGTACAACCAGAATGCTCCTTAAAAGCTAGAATGGCCAAATTTCATCTCTTCTTTGGTCATGTTATCAGAAGAGACCAGGTCCTGGAGAAGGATATCATAAGTGAAAAACAGGAAGACCCTCAGCAAGATCAATTAATTGGCACAGTGGCTGCACGATGGGCTCAAGCATGGCAAAGATTTTGAGCATAGTGCAGAACTGTGCAGTGTTTCTTTCTGTTATATTTATGGCTGCTATGAGTTGGAACCAACCCTGCGGTGCCTAACAACAACATCAGTGCATTAAAGTCAAAGCATGTTGTTAAAGGGACACATGATTTGGTGGCATAGGGAAAAACGTAGGAGCAGTACCTTCCAGCTGAGATATCTTTGCTACATTCTGTGAATATTTGCCATAAATTTGCCATAATCCTCATTTGTACTCTTGGTCCTATAGAAAGGCTTTCTCTTAGGTCTGGAGGGTTCTTTTGGAGTATGGTTCCTCAAAATTCCCTAAGCAATAAAATGAAGATAAGAACATCTGATTATTCACAAGGAAAACTTCCCCCAAACAAGGTTTCTATTTTAGAAAGTAAGAAGTCTGTGTGAATTTGGGATAGAGTTGTCAAACTTGTAATTTGAAGGGACCATAGAGCTGCCCGTGTGTTCAACTTCTTAATTTTACAATTGGTGACAGGCAGAGCCCATCACAAGGCTAACGTGTAATGGAAACTCACATATATTAATTACTTTCTATGTGGCAGGTATAGTGCTAGATTCTTTCATATGTATGATCTTATTTAATCAGTGCTCCAGTTCTATCAAGTATTAGCAGGGGTTTTTGCTAGATCTTTTCTGTTTGTCTTGAAAGTCCACTCTCTGCCCATCTCCAAACGCTGTACTCTGAGAGGCTGACCTCTACGCACCTCTCTGGTAGTGTAGTGCCTAAGGCACTTGACTGCTAACCAGAAGGCTGGTGGTTCAA
>NW_006921889.1:135256-136020 GCF_000298275.1 Orycteropus afer afer
GATCCCCTTCCAAGTGGATCACAGTGGTAGCCGGGCACCATCTAGTTCTTCTGGTCTCATAGTTGTGTAGGCTGCAGATTGGATGGTGTACCAGTGGCTAGGACTAATTGTTTCCATGAATATTGGTTTTCTTCATTCTTCTTTGCTCTGGATGAGGAGAGACCCATCATTGCATCTAGATGGCAGCTTGATAGCTTTTAAGATCCCAGTGGCTACTCACCAAAGTAGAAGGTGGAACAATGTTTTGTATAGTATGTTATACCAATTGAGCTTGATGTCCCCTGCGACTATAGTCCCAAGCCTGCAGGTTCAACTACTCGGTCCCTCTGCCTACCATAGAGTGTTGATGGCTCTTATTCTTTTTCCTTATTGTTGTTAGGTGTCATTGAGTTGGTTTTGACTCACATCAATGCTATATACAATAGAGGGAAACACTGACCAGTCCTGTGTCAACATCAGAATCATTGTCATGCTTGAGCCATTGCCACATCTGCTGTATCACTCCATCTCATTGAGAGTCTCCCCCTTTTTTTGCCCACCTTCTACTCTACTTAACATGATATCTTTCTCCTGGGATTCGTCCCTTCTGATAACATGATCAAAATACAAGAGACAAATTCAAGCAGTTCTGGCTTTACTTCCTCAAAGACAGATATTTGTTTTTCTAGCAGTCCACGAGAGCCAAAGTATGATCTTGAATATATCCCTCCTGAATTTAGAGATCATCTAAAGAATAGATTTGATGCATTGAACACCAATGACCG
>NW_006921889.1:137835-147386 GCF_000298275.1 Orycteropus afer afer
GGTCGACAAAAGAGGGGGAGGCCTTCAACGAGATGGATTGACACGGTGGCTGTGATGATGGGCTCAAGTATAGCAGGGATTGTGGGGCTGGTGCGGGATTGGGCAGTGTTTCGTTCTGCTGTGCATGGGGTCGCTATGACTCGGAAATGACTCGACGGCACTTAAGAACAACAACAACAACAGTCCATGGTACATTCAATATTCTTTCCAACACCACAATTCAAATGTATCAACTGTTTTCAGTCTTCCTTGTTCATTGTTCAGCTTTCACATGCATATGAGGGTATTGAAAATGCCATGGCTTGGGTAAGGATCACACTAGTCTTCAAAGTTACATCTTTGCTCTTTAACACTTTAACGAGGTTTTTTGTAGCAGATTTTCTCAATGCAATACTTTCTTTGATTTCTTGTTTGCTGCTTTCATAGACATTGATTGTGGTTCCAGGTAAAATGAAATTCTTGACAACGTCAATCTTTTCTCCATTTACAGTGATGTTGCTCATTGGTTGTGAGGATTTTTGTTTTCTTTATGTGGAGTTGTAATCCATACTGAAGGCTGTAGTCTACGATCTTTATCAGTAAGTGCTTCAACTCTTTTTCACTTTCAATAAGCAATGTTGTATCATCTGCAGATCACAGACTGTTAATGAGTCTTCCTCCAATCTTGATATCGTGTTCTTTTTCCTATTATTCAGCTTCTTGGATTATTTGCTGCAACTATTTTTCAATTATTTTCAGCAAAAGTTTACTTGCATGTAATATAAATGATATTGTTAGATAATTTCCACATTCTGTTGGGTCACCTTTTTTTGGAATGGACATAAATATGTATCTCTTTCAGTTGATTGACCAGGTAATCTTGGTAATCTTGGTGTAGATGAGTGAATACTTTCAATGTTTCAAATGTTTAAAAATGTCAATGGGTATTCCATCAATTCCTGAAGCCTTGTGTTTTGGCAATTCCTTCAGTGCAGCTTGAACTTCTTTCAATACCATCAGCTGTTGATCATATGATACCCCCTGAAATATTTGAACATCGATCACTTCTTTTTAGTACAGTGGTTCAGTATATTCCTTGCATCTTCATTTGATGCTTCCTGTATCAGTCAATACTTTGCCCATGGAATCCTTCAGTATTGCAACTTGAGTCTTGAATTTTTTCTTTTGTTCTTTCAACTTGAGAAATGCCAAGTATTTTCTTCCCTTTTGATTTTCCAATTCCAGGTCTTTTTTCATTTCATTATAATACCTTACTTTGCCTTCTCAAGCCATCCTGGAAATCTGTTGAGCTCTTTTACTCCATCATTTTCTCCATCCCCTTTAGGTACCCTACATTCAAGTGCAAGTTTCATAGCCTTCTCACATGCACTTTGGTCTTTTCTTTCTTCCCTGTCTTTTTAATGACCTTTTTCTTTCTTAATGTATGTTGTCCTGGATGTTATCCCAGAATTCATCTGGTTTTTGGTCATTAGTTTTCAAGCATCCAATCTTTTCTTGAGATGGTCTCTCAACTCAGGTGGGATATACTCAAGGTTATGTTTTTGTTCTTGTGAACTTGTTTTAATTTTCTTCCACTTCAGCGTGAACTTGTATATAAGCAATTGATAATCTCTTCCACAGTCAGCCCCTGGCTTTGTTCTGACTGATGGTATTGAGTGTCTCCATTGTTTCTTTCCACAGATGTAGTTGATTTTATTCCTGTGTATTCCATCTGGCAAGGCCCACGTGTACAGTCACTGTTTATTTTGTTGAAAAAAGATATTTGCCATGAATATGTCATTGGTCTTGCAAAATTCTATCTCTAGAATCATTTCTATCTCCAAGGCCATATTTTCCAACTGCAATAGCCAGTTGCAAGTGACAAGGAGTAATATGCTTCTTCTGTTTCCAATTTATGCATTCCAATCACTAGTAATTATCAATGCAACTTGATTGGATATTTGATTAATTTCACACCACAGAAGCTGGTAAAAATTTTTGATTTCTTCACCTTTGGCTTTACTGTTTGGTGCATAAATTTGAATAACAATCAAATTAACTGGTCTTGCCTGTAGGCGTATGGTCATTATACTATCACTGATAGTACTGTGTTTCAGGATAGACCTTGAAATGTTCTTTTTTTCTTTTTTTAAGTTTAGAATATGACCTTTATTGAGCTTATTTGGCAGAGTGGAAAAAATGTCTATACAAAACCAATAGTTTGTTACTGTAACTTTTGCTTCACAATTAAAATGCAAACAATTTTTTTTTTTTTTTTTAAATAGCCATCTCAATGAAACTCCACTACTTCAGGATCAATAGCTTCTTTGAAGCCACAGTAACACTTAAATATGGTTAAATCTGTAGAAATTCAGTTAGTTGGAAAGCTAATTAAAATTCTAACTTGCGCCAATAGAACTACAAAAAGACAAAATTGTGTTTTTCACAGCAATACAGTTCCCTGGAATCACCAATACTACACAGTTTTATAGTATTTAGAGTCCTAAAATTATAAGGAACCCAGATACCCTATAGACACTCT
The DNA here is from genome assembly GCF_000298275.1 of Orycteropus afer afer. NCBI lineage: Eukaryota > Metazoa > Chordata > Mammalia > Tubulidentata > Orycteropodidae > Orycteropus > Orycteropus afer. The sequence continues at coordinate 140,357 of NW_006921889.1, forward strand.
CCTCTTGTCCTTTCTTCTCAGGCGAAGATCTGTGGATGTGTGGAATGACACCAGCAATTGTAGGCTTGATAAGAGAGTGTCCAACACTTTATCTCCTTGAATAGCAAGAGAGGAGACATAATGCACTTTACCCTTAAGTCTTTTGATACACTTCATGCCAGTTCAGGTACCTCTGTGGTGAGGTACACCAGAAAAGGTGCTCTGTGCACAATGGCAGTCATGCCCGCACATCCATGGCTGGTCGTCCTAGATTTCAGGTGTCAATGAATACAGTTCTCATGGAGAGCTGCAAGCTGGTTCTCTGCCAGTGGGAAATTGCCTTTGTCTTGTCCTTTCTGGAATCCTTCTCTATCTTACATCCAACCATTTCAAACTCCACAGAAGCTCAATCAAGACAGAGAAATGACTAGTTACTCAGTAAGATCACTCTAGCTACTCCTTCCACCACAATTCAACTTCCAAATTGTCCTTTTTGAAGATGAATGAAATGCCATTCCTATTCAATTTGTTCTTCTCATAGTAGATCATATGATTGTCCAATTCAAAATGGCCAATACTAGTCTATTTCAGTTCACTAACACCTAGAATATAAATTTTTATGACAACTTTGAATTTTCCTGGATTCATATTTTGCACATTCAATGTTCTGATTATTAAAGGATGTTTGCAGCTGTTTCTTCTCATTTTGTGTTGTGTCACATCAGTAAGTAAAAGTCCAGAGAACTTTACTCCATCCATGTCATTAAGGTGGACTCTACTTCCAGGAGGCACCTCTTCTGCATTCGTGTTTTCAGTGGCTTCAACCGGAAGGACTCATCCTCTGGCACTGTATCAGACAGTGTTCCACTGCTATGCATAAGATTTGAAGTGGCCATTTTTTCGGAAATTGATCTGTCTGTGTCCTTCTTCCTAGTCTGTTTTAATCTGGAAGCTCTGCTAAAGTCTGTCCACCACATGTGACCCTGCCAGTGTTTGAAATACCAGTGCCATAGCGTCCAGCACCATAGCAACATGGAAGTCACCACAGTACAAGAAACTGACAGATGAGTAGTAGGAACAAGACAGACAGGACAATATTATGTAAAGAATTTAAAATCACATCAATGCAATAATATATATTATCCATAGATACACATGTAAAAACACATAGGTAGGTTAGAAAAACTCACATTAATGAATTGCTAGTGCTTGGTGGTGAGGTCAGAGGATGGGAAGGAGTATGAGGTATCTGTGAGTCTCTAGATGAAGGCCCTATTCAGGACTGATAGGATAGTGAACCCCAAACTGAACACATTGGTTATTGAGCCCAATCACCTAGTTATGTGATCAAGTTTTTTAAAAAAGTAAGTTGATGAAAATGTCCATAGGCTGATCTTTTTATTGTGCATGCATTTTGGGGGATTTTGTTCCTGGATGGAAGGAGTAGGAAACTTTAACTTTGACTGAATGAGCTTAAAATCTGGTGAAGATGAGAGACAAGTAAATTAATTATTTTATAAATTAATATTATAAAATTATCCAGGAAGTGCTAAGTAAAGGAGAGACAAATGAGAAAAAACTAATTAGGACAAGAAGGATTTAGCATTTATCATATGTTCACTATGTGTCAATTACTATATTAATCCTGAAACAACCTTTTTTTTCCCTTCATTTAAGTACATAGTAACTTTCTGCTCAGATATTCTCATTTTATTATTAAACAAGCAGACAAAAATCTGATACTCAGAGTAGTTAATTAATTTGCCTCTGGTCACAGCCAGGAATGGACCAACAAGCATTTGATCCCAAGTCTGTTCGATTATCAAGCTTTTTTTTTTTTTTTAAATGAAACACCAAAAACCAAACTCACTGCCATTGAGTTGAATTTGACTCATAGCAACCCCTTTAGGTTTCTGAGGCGGTAAATATTTATGGAAGTAGATTTCCCAGTCTTCGTTCTGCAGAGTGGCTAGTGGGTTGGAACCACCAACCCTCTGGTTAGGAGTCAAATGCCTTAGGCACTACACTAGAGTGCCTTTTTTTTTTTAAAAAAAAAATACACTTTTTATTTTGTAATAAAGTTAGAGCTACAGAAAAGTTGCAGAGGTAATATGAAGAGTTCCATATACTATTACCAGTTTCCCCCATCATCAATATTTTACTCACGCTCTTTAAAATAAATAAATAAATAAATAAATAAAGTTATCTCTAACTCCGATGTGAGACTGGATAAACAGATGGTCCACAAAGGAAAATTCTTTCTCAGAAAAAACATCTGAAGAGTTTGTGGCCTAAACTGGAAACCACAAACAGGCTAGTCAAACATGTTAATTGCTTTATGGAAGAGGTCTGATTAGAGTCAAGGTCTAATGGTAATGGGAAAAAATTGATTGAATGCAAAGAAATAATGGGTTAGGAAATCCAGATGATAATTATAGGTGTTCCTATCAGGCTTTTACTACATGGTTTAAAATCAGGAAAGCAGTACATCAAGGTTGTATCCTTTCATCATACTGATTCATTCTGTATGCTGAGCAAATAATATGAGAAGCTAGCTATATGAAGGAGCTCTGGTGGTGTAGCACCCAAGGCATTTGACTGCTAACCAGAAGGCTGGTGGTTCAAACCCACCAGCCACTCCTCAGAAGAAAGGTTGGGCAATCTACTTCAGTAGTGATACCACCTCAGAAACCCAAGGAGGGGTCACTATGAGTAGGATACGACTTGATGACAGTGGGTTTGGTTTGGTTTAGCCTATATGAGGGAACTTTGGTGGCATAGTGCCTAAGGCATTTGACTGCTAACCAAAAGGTTAGTTCAAACCTACCATGCACTCCTCAGAAGGAAGATTGGGCAATCTACTTCCATAGAGGTACTGCCTCAGAAACCCAAGGAGGGGTTGCTAGGAGTCAGAACCAACTCTACGACAGTGAGTTTGGTTTTTTGGGTTTAGACTATACAAAGAACATAGCAACAGGGTTGGAGAAAGATTCATTAACCTGCGATATGCAGATGACACAACCTTCCTTGCTGAAAATGATGATAACTTGAAGCACGTACTGGTGAAGACTAAAGACCACAGCCTGCAGTATGGATTACACCTCAACATAAAGAAAATGAAAATCCTCACTACTGGACCAGTAAGCAGCATCATGATAAATGGAGAAAAGATTGGAGTTGTCAAAGATTTCATGTTACTTGGTTCCACAATGAACACCAATGGAGGCAACAGTCAGGAAATCAGACTACGTATTGCACTGGGCAAATCTGCTGCAAAAGACCTCTTCAAAGTGCTGAAAAGTGAAGATGTCTCTTTGAAGACTAAGGTGCACCTAACCCAAGCCATGCTAGTTTTAATAGCTCATATGCGGTGTGAAAGCTGGACAATGAATAAGGAAGACTGAAGAAGAGATGATGCTTTTGCACTGTGGTGTTTTGAAGAAGACACTAAGTACCATGGACTGCCAAAAGAATAAACAAATCTGTCCTGGAAGCAGTTTGCCAGAATGCTCCTTGGAAGTAAGAATGGCCAGAGTTCGTCTCACCTACTTTGTCATGCTGTCAGAAAGAACCATTCCCTGGAAGAGGATATCATGCTTGGTAAAGTGGAGAGTCCACGAAATAGGGGAAGTCCCTCAATGAGATGGATTAACACAATGGCTGCCACGACGGGCTCCGGTACAGCAAGGATTATGAGGCTGGTGCAAGACTGGGCAGTGTTACATTGTGTTGCACATGATAATTGCTTTATGGAAGAGATCTGATTAGAGTATAAATACACTTACAATGAATTGGAGCTGACTTGACAGCACTTAACAACAACATCAGTCTTCTCTCTAGTCTTCAAGTATGATCACATATTTGTAGTTTCAACTCAATAATTGGATAGGATAATATCTGCTTGGTAATGTCTGTTTGGTAAGAAGAAAATACTCTAAAGTTTCCCATCATATTGCAAAAGTCTTCTGTTTTGGCTTAGAATAAACTGATTATCTAGTTAATTGACAGACTCCATTATGAGGACTTTTCTTTTTGTCTTAAGAAATGTGGTGTGGGTATCATTGTCTATGGAATCTCCTAAAATTTATAACCATTATAGAGCCTGTATGGTCTACTCACTTTGCATTCTATAACCATGTCTGTAGTTTCTGAATGGGGGTGCTAAAATTCCAAATGACAGAGAAAAAGCAGCCCTAGCCTGCATGGTTTTAAAATACCCTGCTTTGGAGTTTAGAGAGCCTAAGCTGAAGAGAATGACAAAAATGATACATGAAAATAATACCTCTGCCTTTTGTAGCCCTTATTTTCTGTTCCTTTTTCTTGACCTCGAGCCAGTTGACATTCGGTTTTGCACAACTCTTTCCAGTAGACTGGCTCTACGTTGCTTGTAGCTTGGATTTGGCCCCTGAAGAGATATTAGAGGAACAGTTTAATGGTGAGGGAGTTGTGCTGGGAGCTGAGTTTGCCGAGGCAGAACAGGACACAATTGTCTAGGCTAGTTGCTCAGGGAACTGGTTGTCTGGATGGCGTAAATTTAACTTAATAGCTTTGGCAGTGGCTGAAGGCAATGGTTAAAGAATGTCTTAGAGAGGGACAGAGTAAAGGGGCTGCTGCCCTGGAGTTCAGTTGTAGTTCACTTGGTCATAATTTCCATATTATCCTCAGCTCACTAGGAATCATGCATAGGTTTGCTGGTTACAGAGCTCTGAAAAGGGAAGATAAGAAGGTCATTAACAAACTGCCTGTGAGGAGTTAAGTCTCCCTGCGCAGCAACACTAGCTGGCTGTGAATATAATGGATAGCTGGGCTGTTTATCCTTGGATGTTTTAGTGATACACTTCCTGCCCTTGCTTTTTTCCTCTCACTAAGGAGAACTCCATTTGCAATAAATACACTTATAATGTGTAGGGAGGAGTTTTGACTGTAAAACTGTATGACTTTACTTTTCTTCACCTTAAACATTTGTATTTTAAGACACGTTCAAAAGCCCAATAAAAAATATTTTAAACAGCCAGGCCCTAAAAGAAATCCAAGTGAAGATAATAGAAACCAGGTTGTGGCCTTAAAAAGAATTCCACAGGTATTGTCTAGCTCAAGTTTTCTTTTCGCATTGGCTTTGCTGGAAGTTAATTATGATGTACATGGTTGGGAAAGGGAGGGCAGTGTATGCAAGAATGAGGTTCTAACTAGTATTTTAGCCCATTCATATGCTACTATTGCAGAAGGGGTTGAAGCTTGGGATTTTTTTTTTTTTCATTTAATAAAAATATTAGACACTTTCATGAAAGTCAATTACCTTGGTTAGAGGAAAAGTACATTTCTTTGCTACAGACTACAACCTTATCTAACAGACAAATAAGTTGAAAGGACTTGCTATTAATCCCAAGAGGAAGCTTTTGAGTGGATCAGTGCAAATTCATCATTCTTATAGGGGCAAAATAATGAGTAATGCATGCTAGGGTATTTTGGGTTCATTAGAATTATCTTAAGTTATAGGGAACTTGTTTGGAGGCTAAGACTATAGCACTGGTAACCAAATTCAGGAACAGCTTAAAGGACAGAGTAGAATTTCTGTATTTGAATGATTGCAGTTTTGAATGGTTTCAGAAGGTAATATTAAAAGATACACTAATGGAAATGTCCCAGGACTTGTATCATAATTATACTGGTCTAAAGGACACCAATGTATTTTTATTTTTTAAAAATTTTATTGTCATTTGGATGAAAGTTTACAGAGCAAATTCATTTTCCATGCAGCAACTCATACACATTTTGTTTCATGACATTGACTGCAATACCCCAGACTGTAAAAGCTCTCTTTCCACTTCCTCCTTGTAGTTACCTCTTCCCTGTGTTCTTCTTTCCTATGCATTTCTTCCCATTCCCTCCCCCAAAGCTATCTCCATGTTCAAACACTGCCCTTCTGTTCTCCCATGACTGATTTCTCTAAGGAGTGTATCTCCCTGATGTAAATGTTCACCCTATATCTTGTCTATTGTTTGGCTGGAAGCCACAGGAGTGAGTTTAATTCCAGACCTGAAGGGTAACTAGGGGTCATAGTCTCGGGCATCTCACCAGGCTCTATCAGACCAGTAATCCTGTTTTTTTTTTTTTGTTTTTTTTTTAGGAGCTCTGGTAGCATAGCGCCTAAGGCATTTGACTGCTAACCAGAAAGTCTGGCTGTTCAAACCCACCAGCCATTCCTCAGATGAAAGGTTGGGCAATCTACTTCCATAGTGATACTGCCTCAGCAACCCAAGGAGGGGTAGCTATGAGTAGGGTCCGACTCGACAGCACATAACAACAACAACAAAGAGTTTTTAATTTGTTTAAACAGAAGGAACATTGGGGTCTGATTACATCCATTACACTGGGTGAAGTTGTTCATTCATTTATCTATTGTACAAACTTTTGTTCAGAACAGGATATATGTTAGGCTTTGCAATTGGTGCTTGAATTGGTAAATGTGTAAGAATACTGCACTTCTGAGTTCTGGTAAGATGGCGGACTAGGCAGAAAGACTGCACAGACCTTCTTCAAAAAAGAAAAGGGAAAGCAATTTAACACAGACACAGAAGATAATCCTGGACCCATGAGCCTTGAAGGGAAGGATATAGAAGTGGACTAAACCCCAACTAGCAGAAGAATTTGCATGAAAATACCAAAAAAGGAGACAGATGGAGATGTGATCTGGCATCGATCCTGAGCGACCCTGATGGCACAGACAGCTTGGATATTCTCAAGTGTTGGTAGGACCTAAGAATTAACCTAAAAATCAGCCCTCCTAGTCAGGGACTGCACGGTGGCTGGGAAATAAATGGAGAAGATGAAGAGAAACGCGGGCTGGGCTGTGGACTTTTACCGGTCTGGAGGATGCCGCCATTTTGAATGCTACAAGCAGCTTGACTATTTTGGATATTTAAAGAGACAGAGCTTTCCAAGATTCCAGGGGCTTAAGAAGCGGTTTGGCTTTCCAGCAACCCCAAGGACACTCTGGACCTGCAAGATTGAAAAGGTGCGACATTCCTCTTGTTACTCTTATACCCCACAC
>NW_006921889.1:151234-156047 GCF_000298275.1 Orycteropus afer afer
TTTTTTTGTGGAATGCAGACCTTCATAGGTCAGAAAAGGTGAACTTACAATTTTCTCTAGTAAAAGTGTTCTCTGCCTCTCCACCCCACTTTTAGTTCTCGTGTCTACATGCACATTTTAAGGGTCTCTGTTTTTACCAATCTTGCATCTGATTTATCTCTTTGCCTCATGTATCCACATGTTTGGGCAAATTTTTTATAACACTAAACACAGACGGAAACTATTTGGGTTTTAAATATCCAAAGCCTTTGCTGTGATTTCTAATATGTTTTTCTTAAGTTTTTAATAATAACTTCCTCTGATCTTTCTGGTGGCAGCCAAGAGCTGCATGGGTGACTAAGTTGCTCTTTCTAAATATAATTTATTGAGTTTCCTTCATTGAGAGAGATGGCTATTCTTGGACAGTAATAGAGCTGTAATAGGTTTGATTTTATGTTCAATCCTCTTAATTAGTCATTGTCTATGTATAAAGCTTTCAGGGCTTAGGGTAAGAGGCTGGTATAAACAGGCGGTTATTTTTTTCCCTCTTTCTGATCCACTTACTCTCATTTTGAAATTATTGAATGATATCATTATTATCACACACAAATAAGATTTTGCTGAAGATAATTTTAAAAAAGTTTGCAGTATAGCATCAATAAGGAACTGGCAGAAATTCAACCAAGATTCAGAAGAGGGCACGGAAAGAGGGATATCTTTATGAATGTCAGATTAATCTTGGCTGAAAGCAAAGAATACCAGAAAGATGTTCACCTGTGTTTTATTGACTGTGCAAAGGCTTTCCACTGTGTGAATCAAAGCTATTTATGGATAACATTACAAAGAATGGAAATTCCAGAACACTGTGTTCATCAGGAAACTACATAGACCAAGAGTCGGTTTTTCAAACAGAACAAGGGCATGCTGTGTGGTTTAAAATCAAGAAAGGTGACCATCAGAGGTGTATCTCTCACTGTACTTGTTCAATCTGTATGATAAGCAAATAATCCAAGAAACTGGACTATATGAAGAAGAACACAGCATCGGGATTGGAGAAAGACTCATTAACAACCTGATACATATGGATGACATAACATTGTTTTCTGAAAGTGAAGAAGACTTAAAGCACTTACTGATGTAGATCAATGATTGCAGCCTTCGGTATGGATTACACCTTAACATAAAGAAAACAAACATTCTCACAAGTGGACCAATAAGCAACATCATGATAAATGGAGAAAAGATTGAAGTTGTCAGGGATTTCATTTTACTTGGATCCACAATTAATGCCTGTGGAAGGAGCAGTCAAGAAATTAGACGACATATTGCACTTGGGAAATCAGCTGCAAAAGACCTCTTTAAAACGTCAAAGAGCAAAGATGTTACTTTGAAGACTAAGGTACACCTGGCCAAAGCATGATTTGATCAATAGCCTCATATGCATGTGAGAGATGGACAGTGAATAAGGAGGATCACAGTAGAATTGATGCATTTGAATTGTGGTGTTGGCAAAGAATATTGAACATACCATGACTGATAGAAGAATGAACAGATCTATCTTGGAGGAAGTACAGCCAGAATGCTCCTTAGAAGCAAGAATGGCCAGACTTCATCTCACATCCCTTGATCATGTTGTCAGAAAGGACCATTCCCTGGAGAAGAATATCGTGCTTGGTAAAGTAGAGGGTCAGCAAAAAAGGCAAAGACCTTCAATGAGATGGGTTAACACAGTGGCTTCAATGGTGGACTCCAGCAAAGCAAGGATTGTGATGATGCCATAGGACTGGGCAATATTTGATTCTGTTGTACATAGGATCACTGTGAGTTGGAAGCGACTAGGTGGCACCTAATAACAACACCAACTTGCTCTCAGGATTTTACCAGATTTATGGAACTCTAGGGGCAGCTTCCATTTTCAATGCATCTCTTTCTAGATATATGCGTGCCCTTATTTTAGTGCCAGATATACTTTAAAGGGTGTTTTGTTTGTTTGTTTATTTGTTGTTTTTTCAATGGCCAATTTCTTTTTACCTTATTCTCCATTTCTCAGGCACAACAGTGCTTCTAGTTAAAAACAGTTTTCTGAAAATCAGTTGATTTTTTTACTAAGTGTCCATTTTAAAGTCAAAGAACCTTAGAGTTGGAAAAGATCTTAGAAATTCTTTATCCACCTTCCCTTCAGTGGCGAAGGACATTCAAACTCTCCTTGAACAGCTCTATTAAGAGGGAATTTCCCACATCATTGGAGTCATCTCATGTGTAAAACAGACAATTCTATATTGAGCAGAAATATACCTCCTATAGTTTCTATTCATTAAACAATTTTCTGTAACCAAATGAAATGCCCATTTCCTTCAAATATTTGAAAATGGTTACTATATCCCACTGAGCCTTCTTTCTTATACACTATCCACAGTCAATTCATGTGATATCATTTTGAAGTCTGTCCTTTTTCATTTATTCCTTTACTACAGAAAAGATTTTTTTTTTTTTTAGTAGCCTATTCTGTTCTGTAAAGGGGCCCTGGTGGTGTAGCGTTTCAGCACTTGGCTGCTAACTGAAAGCTCTGAGGTTTGAACCCACCAGCTACTCATGGGAGAAAGTTGTGGCAGTTTGCTTCAGTAAATATTACAGACTTGGAAACTATGAGCAGTTCTACTCTGTCTTATTGGGTCACTATGAGTTGGAATTAATTCAACAGCAATGAGTTTGGATTTTTGTTTTATTCTGTGCTGAGTACTGTGCTGCCCACTGAAGGTACAAAGGCAATTAGACACTAGACTTAAAACGTTTAGTGTGTAATGGAAAATATAGGTAAATCAAATATAATAATTTAGCATGATTAGTGATGAAATAAAACTATATACTAGATCCCACAGAGTACATAGAAGAGACATTGAAGATATTTTGTTTTCTCAGGATGTCAGCCCAATTGAAACTTGGAGGAAAAAATATATTTGGATAAACAATAGCACAGAAATTGAAACCATGTGAGACATTTAGGTGAAATATAACAAAAGCGAAAGTGGTATGTACTGATGAGAGAAAAGACTAGAGAAGGATCTATAGACCAAATAAAAGACCCAGATCATAATCTTGTGGGTTTAATAAAGGAATTTTAAATTCATGCTTAATATTATGAGTAGCCATTGAAGTATTTTAAGCAGGAGAAAAATTTGATGACATTTGTATTTTAGTCAGATCACCCTAGTAGGAGGTGAAGGGAAAATGGGTTGAACTGAATAGAACTTGAAATCCAGGAGCTTATTGGGCTATTGAGGTAATTCAGGAAAACATTGGTAGTCTAAACTGAAAGAGAGAGAGAGAGAGAGAGAGAGAAAGAGAAGGGAGCGAGGGAGGGAAGAAAGGAAAGTAGAAAGGATGGAAGGAAGGGAGGAGAAAGAGCATGCAAAAGAGAGAAAGAAAAGGGAGAGAAGTGATGGATAGACGGTAGGAGCTGCTGTCCTGGTTCTCAAAGTTTGCTGTATGTTAGTATCACCTAGGCAGTTTTCAAAACACCATTGATGCCTGGGTCCTACCCCCTGAAACTCTGGCTGTTTGCTTTGATGTCTAGCCTAGGTGTCAGGATTTTAAAAAATTTCTCAATGGCTTCTCATGGTGCAGCAGAGCTTGAGACCTACTGATCTATCTATTTCATAACTGAATGGGTGACAGTTTTTCAAAATACTACTTATGTGCCACCAAGAAGTAGAAAAAGAGTTATAGATATGTTCTGACCAGGCCAAAGTAGAGCAATTATTTCCTTGGATCAAGACACTACACTTATTTATTAATGAAATATAAGATATAATTTATTTCCTCTTTTTGGTAGCTATGGCACATTGTTTCATACAGTGAGTTTGTAGTTGATTAAAACCTACATGCCCTTTCATAAGAACTACTGTTACAATTGTCTCCTCTCTTCTTCATGTTTGCAGTTGATTTTTTAGATTTGAATGCATTCAGCCATACATAAGTTTACCTTATTAGGTTTAGTCCATGGTTCACAAAATCTTAAACTTATAATCAAACCTTCTTAGCTTTGTCATCCATATATATAAGCGTTCCTTCTAAGTCTTTAACAAGGTTATCAAAAAAAGCTATTGAATAGGACAAAGACAATACTTACTGCATTTCAACAGAATATATAGTACTTTGCTGGATACATGCACACGTGTTGTTGTTGTTGTTAGGTGCCGTCGAGTCATTTCTGACTCATAGCAACCCATGCACAACAGAATGAAACACTGCCCGATCCCACACCAGCTCCATCATCCTTGCTATTCTTGAGCCCATTGTTGCAGCCACCATGTCAATCCATCTCGTTGAAGGCCTTCCCCTCCTTCGTCAACCCTCCACCTTACCAAGCATGACATCCTTCTTCAGGGAATGGTCCCTTCTGAAAACATGACCAAAGTAGGTGAGACAAAGTCTGGCCATTCTCACCTCCAAGGAACATTTTGGCTGCACTTCCTCCAGGGCAGATCTGTTAGTTCGTTAAGCAGTCCATGGTACTTTCAGCATTCTTTGCCAGCACCACAACTCAAAAGCATCAACTATTCTTTGGTGTTTGTTATTCATTGTCCAGCTCTCACATGCATATGAGGCGATTGAAAATATCATGGCTTGTGTAAGGTTCACCTTAGTCCTCAAGGAGACATCCTTGCTCCTCAGCACTTGAAAGAGTTCCCTCGCAGCCGACCTGCCCAGTGCTACACATCATCTAATGTCCTGACTGCTGCTTCCATTGGTGTTGATTGTAGAACCAAGCAATGTGAATTCTTTGACAACCTCAATCTTTTCTCCATTTATCGTGATGCTGCTTATTGGTCCA
>NW_006921889.1:158193-167255 GCF_000298275.1 Orycteropus afer afer
TGTTCCATTTCATTTTTGGCAACTTCCAATTTTCCTAGATTCATACTTCCTACATTCCATGTTCCGATGATTAGTGGATGTTTTCAGCTGTTTCACCTCAATTTGAGTGGTGCCACATCAGAAACCGGAGGTCTCAAAAGCTTTACCTTATCCATACGAATAAGACTGGTTTTGCTCTGATGATGCAGCTCTTTCCTAGTCCTTTTTTGAGAGCCATCTAACCTAAGTAACTCATCCTCCTCCTATGTATTGGACAATGTTTCTGGACTATTCATAAAGTTGTGCAGTAATGTATCAGACAGTGATATGCACACATACTTTCACACATACTTTTCCAGAATAGGTCTAGTTGGGTGAATTCTGCTTCTATGAGTGCCTGTAATATTGTCAGAAAGTGGTCTTTTTTTAAGAAAAATCTAAAGCAGTTCTCATTACCTTATGACCAATAGAGGTAATGTGAGAATTCTTAAGCTTTTGATTTACAGAAAAACCTCAACAACATCTCCAGACAAAGTCTTTGTAGAAAAGTCCCTTGAAAGGTATGTGGTCAGCAGGTCTTTCACAAACTGCAGTTTATAATATGCCGAACATAGGATATGGGGAATAAACAAACACTAATTCTCCTTTCTTAGGAGAATAATGGCATTTAAGTCTCTGGGCAAGTTGAATAAAAGCTGTTTTGTTTAGGGCATTTTGACTTCAACCTCAGGAGTCTCAAGATGTCAGAAGTCCAAATCTTACCAGACAGAAAAGCACTTGTTAAACTGTTTAAGGGATATGAATGCCATTTTCCAGAAAACTGGTGGCAAGCCACAGATACACTGTGCAACTTGCTAATATACTTTTATTGGATTTCATTTAGAAGAACTCTAATAGACAGAGGCCTTTGGCTCAAGGCCTTTTATTATAGGCTTTCTTCCCAAAGTGAATATTTTCTGAGTTATAGAGTTTAGCAGAAAGCGATTTGTTACATAAAATTCAAAGGTACTTTTAATCATAGCAAGATTAACAGGATTTTTACTGAGTACAGAAGGCCTGTGGCAATTCTGAAGATTTCCTTTGGAAAATAATTATTGCAAAAATACAAACCTAATTAAACAACCCCCTTCAACTTTAAACTTTGAAATTTTCTTTAGGGCTGATCTTAATAAAAATTTTCGAAGCAGATAAAACTTGTTTTTCTGGATCCTGTTCAGCTCTGTGGCCTTCTCTACCTTTGGATCTGCTTTACTCCAAGATGGCTAAATTATGTAGCATGTCCCCCCGACTTCCATCCCCATTACCGTTAATTTCTCAAACCTGTCTCTACGTAGGGTCACTATGAGTCAGAACCAACTTGATGGCACCTGACAACAACAAAAAACCTCTGGGCGGCACACTTCAGCCTACCTTCTTCCAAATAGCCTGTTTTGAATTGTATTCTCTCTCTCATCCTCAGATAAAAAGGATTTGTTAATTTCCTTACAGAACTCCCATCAAGGGGTGATATATTGAATAGTTTACTTCATCCTGAGGGGCATTTACATTCTTTAGAAAATACTGAATTATGGATATTTAAAAATATACAGAGTCATGTGTGGTATACATATAATATGTATTCATATACAAAGACTATTATAGTGTATTCCTGACTACCTGTTAACTAGCCACAGCAATTATAAATGTTTTGCCAGTATCCCTCTTTGTTTTTTAGTTTGTTGCTTTTTTTCCCTAGAATGTTTTAAAGAAAATCCCAGACATAGTTTTATTTCATCTGTAACATAAATACATAGTCTATATGACTAACTACTAAGCACTTATTTTTTTTTTTAATATACTTACCAGGATATGTACATTTGAACCCTGAAAGTATGCGTATGTAATAGTGGTATTTTAGAGCACACGTCAGTCCTGTGAAGAAAATATTTTGATCATAGATTCCTTTTAGAAATACCTTCTTCAGAGTTTCACCAAGGACTTGTAGTGAAGTTATATATAAATAGGAAATTACAGAAAAGGACACATAAATATTTAATAAATATGTTCTCACTGTCACTAGTAGGCAGGGTATGAAAAAAAAACCACCCCAAACTCAATGCCATTGAGTCAATTTGACTCATAGTGACCCCTCTATGGGTTTCTGAGGCGGTATCTCTACGGAAGTAGATTGCCCCATCTTCCGTCCAAGGAGTGACTGGTGGGTTTGAACCACCAATCTTCTAGTTAGCTGTCAAATGTCTTAAGCACTATGCCACCAGAGCTCCCAGGCAGGGTAAGGGAGTGTGAATTATTATAACACACTGTTACGATACTCCCCTGTGCTCACTGACTTCTTACCACATTGGCTTTGCTGTTCTTCTTTGAGTATCCTAGGCATGCTCTCCTTTCAGATCTTATATTTCCTGTTTCCTAGTATGTTGAAAGTAAAAACCTTCCCCAAACATCCTATTTAAAAAATTTTACCTTCTCCTCCAAGATATTCCCAAGCTCCATTGTCTGCTTTATTTTTCTTCATGGCATTTGTCATCATCTTAAATTGGCTGCAGTTTTTTTTTTTGCTACTCCTCTCATTGACTAGTAGAGTTAATATATCTCTTCCCTTTAAGTATAGGTGGGTTCTCTGACTGATTGACCAATAGAATATAGTAGAAAGGCAATACTAATTTCCAGGACCAGGCCTTAAGAGATTGGTAGTTTTCACTTTCTGTGTCTTGGAAAACTTGCTCTTAATATCAGCCACCATGCTATGAGGAAGCCCAAGCAGTCCATGGAGAGGTCTAGGTAGAGAGAAACTGAGCACTTGGTTAGCAGCTTTATTTGCACTCTCAGCCAACATCCAGCACCAACTTGCCAGCCATGTGAGAGAGCTGTCTTGGAAATAAACCCTTTAGACCTGTTGAGCTACCGTAGCTGAAGTTACATGAATTGTCTTCCTGAACCCTGTCCAAATTTTAGATTCATGTGCTGTGCGTTTGGGCAGGTTGCTATGTAGCAACAGATAACTGAAACACTACTTTTATAAATCTATCTTAGAGAAATAAGAGTACTAGCATGCAAGAAGAGATGTATAAAGGATGTTTATGATAATCTTTAAATTTTCAAATAAAAGGAAAGAAATAAACTAGAAACAATTCAATGTCCATCAATTCATTATGATTAAAAAAATATTGCATAACTCTATTGTGGAGTTTATTTGGCTATTAAAATGAAATGTTAAAGCTATATGTGACAACATAGAAAGTATCCAGAAGATATTAGTAAGTGAAATCAGCATATTTTAGAGTAAAATGGTTGTTGTTGTTGTTAGGTGCCATCCAGTCTGCTCTGAGTCATAGTGACCCTATGTACAACAGAACAACACACTGCCCAGTCTTGTGCCAGCCTCAAAATCCTTGCTATACCTGATCCCATCATTGCAGCTATTGTGTCAATCAATGTAATTGAGGGCCTTCTCTTTTTTTATTGGTCCGCCCCATTACCAAGCATGATATATTTCTCCAGACCCTTCACATTACAAAGCATGATATCTTTCTCCAGGGAATGGTCACTGGTTAGCATAATTTTATTTACTTAAAAAAAAAACACTATAAATGTATATATATTGCATATATTTGTATAAGCACGAAGGATATATACAGCAAAATATTATCACTGATTTTGTCAAGAGAATGTGATTGACTGGAAGAGCTAGAAACTATATTGTTTGAATTGTCTCAAAAACTAAATATCTTGGGTCCCAAGGAAAGTAGTTGTGGTATATATGCACGAGGGCAGATGAGTACTTGTGGGGTGAACTTTCATAGACCTCTCTTTGCTCCAGGAGGATGGTTTCTCTGTGTATGTAAGGTTGGGAAGAGGGTCTCACAGGTTAGTGATGCTGAATGTGATATTCTTCCATTCCTCCTGCCAACAGCTTTGATGGTGACATAAATATCAGGATGACTAGACAAAAAAGGGAAAGAAATGTTTCTATTCTAGAGCAGATAACCTTCCCTAATATTAAGAGAAGGAAAACCTTCAAGACTGATATGACAAGAACAAAGCTAGTGGTGTTTTGGGACCTGGTTCTAGGGGTTTTCCAATGGAAAACAAAAATCTCATTTTGGAAGTTACTGAACATCTCTGGATTCTCTTTTATGGGATCTTCATAGAAACTGGGTCCTTCTAGATGGCAATTCATAGGTAATGTTTCCAAACAAGGATAGGAGAACACAAACATATGGCAAAGGGAAAACATGTTTGTAATGTGTTTTACTTGTTGTACGGAGAGGTGACTAGTGAAAAGGGAGTGTGTTTTGAAGTCTAGAGGCCTCTCCTTCATTAGCGATGAAACAGTGGAAACAGCTAAAGATACAAAATCAAAAGATCCATGCTCTGTCTTGGTTCTACTGGTGACTACCTGGTTGATCTTAGGCAAAACAATTTGATTGCTCTGTGTCTTGGTTTTCTTATCTGTAATATGATGTGATGGTTAAGGTTGTGTCTCAACTTGACTTGGCCATGATTCTCAGTGATTTGGCAGTTACTATGTGGTCATTGTCCAGGATGAGATCTGATATAATGTAATCAGTTCCATGATGAGATCTGCTACGAGCAAGCAATCAGTTGAAAGGGAGTTTCCTCAGGAGTATGGCCTACTTCCAATATATATGTTCTTTCTGGCAAAGTTTCCTGACTTTTTGCTCAACCTGGATACTGAATCTGGCTCATCATTGTTTGACCTCCAGTTCTTTGGGCTTGAACCAGCAGCCTACCATATTGGCTGCCGATCTTAGAATTCTTGCCTTCATACTGGCTGTGAGCCAGTAGCTCACCATAATACCTGCTGATCTTGGATTCACCAGCTTCTGCAGCCAGCAGCTTGCTGTATTGCCTGCTGATCTTGGGTTCATTAGCCCCTGCAGGTAAGTGAATCAGGAGAAGCCTCCAGCCTGATGTCTGACCCTTGGTCTTGGGATTTACCACCTTCTACAACTACGCCATTTTCATGAGATAAATCTCTCTATATATCTACCTGTATCTATCTATCTGTCTGTCTTTCTATCTATCTACTTATCTATCTATCTATCTATCATCTACCTATCTATGCTTCACTGGTATTGTTTCTCTAGAAAACCCAGCATAAAACATGGAGATAATATTGTGGGTACAATTTACTCTAAATTTTTGTCAATTCAAATCAGATTATGGATGATAGGCTAGCACTGTGAAAATGCTAACACACTGTAAAAAGTTAAAAGTAATATTTTTATCTCAGATACTTGTCTAAAATGAAAGAAGAAAAAAAAGAAATAGTAAGTTCCAAGGAATATCAGTAGATTATCCAGGTAATTTTCCAGAATATTGTTTGTACATGTATAGCTAAATGAAATAGCACATTATAAGGTAAGATGCTAAGGAAGAGCCACAACACTAATGATGGAAGGACAATAGCAATCTTGACCATTAGTGGACCATATAGAATAACTCTGCAAACAGAAGGATTTTGGAAATCAAGAAAGAGATATCTTCTTAAAGTGATTATTTGGAAATGCATTTATGAAATAAAAAAAGAAATATTATGTCTTTCACTGCCTATATAAAATGATCTCAATGTTTTCTTTCTCACCCAAGTTTATAAAAGTATGTAATATATAATCCATTGCAGCAGCTAGATGGCACTACCAGCTCTAACATTTTCATTTTAAGAATTCAACTTAAATTACAGTGGGCATCAACTGTGCTATTCTTCTTTCTTTCCATGATAGCTTTTGTCAGAGGTATGGCTTAGATTAAAAGGAATTTAGCCACACTGCTTTGTAATCCTATGGATCACTTCATAGATGATAAATCAAAGGTAAACTGAAGTCTTTGAATACACCAAAAGCCATACTTTGTAGCAAGCACAATAACTGTATTCTATTGATCTTATGGGTCATGGTTGCCATAGTTTCATCAGAGTTCTTTCTTTGCACCCTAGAATACATACTGACAGTTCTAGCCTGAGGTATTGAAATTCTGTGAAAAGGGTTGTATTAATTTTGGGGGTTCTGACCTTACCACATCTCTAGATCCATTGGGAAAGACCTGAAGAGTTAAAAGCTATGCTTTGTTGATAGCAGAAACACAGATCTTAGAAATACCTGAGCAAGCCTGCTTCTGTATTTTACAAGTACCTTGAAAACCAGAGAGATTAAGTGAGTAATTCAAGGTTGCCCATATAGAATATTTTTTAAAATTTATATTTATTTAGTTTTTCTTAAACTTAGGCATACCTACCATAGGCTGGTCAGCATTGGGTGTGACAACTAAATGTGTCTTTCCAAGGTTTGTTCAGGTTTTTTTTTTTTTTTTTAAGGCTAATTGAATCCCATAAACTCCATGGAATATTTAAAATATTGTCTGCCTCATTGAGCAGGTACCAATGAACTCTAGAGCAAGGGTGCTTTGAGAAACTGGTTGCTGGCTTCTTTAGCTCCAAGTCTGGGACACATGGAGAAAAAAGAAAATTCAGGAGCTCACCATCAGGTCTTTCCTTAGGCCCTTAAATTCCTAGACTGCCTTCTTCTCTTTAATTTAATTTTGTAGTCTTCATATGTTTGTTTTATATGAAATATCCAGTGTTTCAGCTGTACTTAGCAGGAATGTCTTAGGTTTTGTTCTCTAGAGGAGCAAAACCAGTGAAGCATATATGTGTGTGTGTGTATACATATATGTATATACATACATTTATATGCATATATATATGTGTGTGTATATATATATACATACATATATGTGTGTGTGTGTATATATATATATATATATATATATATACACACATATATACACATACATATATATATATGAGAGAGAGAGAAAGGTTTATTTCAAGAAAATGACCCACATAGTTGTGGAGGCTGACAAGTCCCAAATCAATGGGTCAGGTATCAGGCTGGAGGCTTCTTAAATGGTTGTAGGAGTTGATAAACCCAAAATTGAAAGATCAGAGGGCAAGGTGCTAGCTCATGGGACTTTGAGAGCTGGAAAACTCTAAAATCTTCAGGTCAGAGGCAGGCTGCTGGCTCATGACCCAAGAACCAGAGTTCAGAAGATTATAAATAAGATTCAGGATCCAGAAAGAGGAAATCAACTTTGCCAGAATATCAATATATATTACATGCAACTTACACCACCAAGGACACTAGTTGGGTTTCATTTGATTGGCTTTTCAACTGATTGGTTATTCATATCAGATTACAAAATGAAAGATGGTTATATTATATTGATTATGGAAGAACAATCAGTCCAATATCTGCTAAACAACTGAGAATGAAAATTTAGCCAAGTTGACACAGTACATTAACCATCTGCGGTGTAGTAAATTACTTAGTGTGGCTTTTCTACCCATAAGTCTTTGTAAACTCCAAGGTGGAATTTGCCATGAGCAACCGAGGAGCTCCTGATTGCTAAAGTTATCCACCTGAGGTATTTCTGTTGAGCACTGGCACAAAGCAATGTTCCAAGAAGTTTGCTCTCTCTCAGGTGCTTAGAATTCTGATGTTATGATTGGTTGGTTTGGCCACTCTGCTAGGCTCAAAAGGAGGCCTCTTAGAGGCAGAAGAGGTCTCTCTGACTGCTGGCTGAGAAAAACATGCTGCTGAAAGAAATGCCCTCCTGAGAGACACACGCTGCTGAGAAAGAGACACCGAGAGACACACATTGCTGAGAGAGACACCGAGAGACATGCATTGCTGAGAGAGACACCGAGGGACACTTATTGCTGGGATCATAGCTGAGAGAGACTATTGGCTGACAGATGGCGGGCTGAGAGAGACTGAGCATTTTTCCTGAACTTGAATCGTAGCCTGGTGCTTCCCTAATAAACGCCATATTCTGTGAGTTCTGTGTGGCCACTGCAGTGAATTATCAAACCCAGCAGAAAGGTGATGAGTGCAGCGGAAGGAAGAGTTGGTGTCAGGGTTGGTGAAAGGGCTGGAGGGAGGTAGCATGCCTGGCCTTGCAGGAGTAGGCCTGGGGCTACTGATGGTGATTCTGTCTTCCTCCTGTGGGGTTAAAGGAGGTCAAAAGATTAGGCCTCCCTGCCTCTTTGGCACCATCACAGAGAGAAATAGGGAGAAATATGCTCTCTTCTGGGGAAAGAGGATGAATGGTTTCCACAGAATGCATCATCCTATCCACTTGATTGTTAAAATATTCTTTGGTGAGGTTACCCTTTTGTGACCATTCATGTGAGACACAAATATCTGCACTTTTTTTTGGCTCATCAAGAGTGATTTAGCCACATGTCTCTTCCTCATAGTTCCTTGTCACCAATTTTCCAGTTATGTTCCATCCAGCCAAACAACTGGCCACAACCCATGAATCAGTATATAGTCACACATCTGGCCAGCTCACGTTCCAAACAAAATGAACAACTAGGTACACTGCTTGAAATTCTCCCCACTGGGAGAATTTCCCTTCACCACTCTCTTTAAAAGAGGTGTCAGAAAGGGGTTACCATTCTGCCACAGTACACTTCTGAGCGGACCCTGAATATCATGCAGAAGTATCCATAAGCCAGGCACAGGTTTTTGTTTTCTCAGTCAGTTGATCATAAAGAGCTCTTTATGAAGCCTTAGATGCAGACTGGAATAAGGAAAGTAATGTGACAGGGGTGAGCACCATGAACATTTGTGCGACTTCCTCAAGTAACTGACTTGTGCCTTCAAGTCCTGCTTCAGCCTAATCTTGTATATACTGCTTCCATTTAATGATGGAGTGCTGCTGTACACATCTAACATTATAATTCTGTGGATCAGACAACACCAGTTTATAATGGGCAGGTCAGGCTGCATGGTGACTTTGTGGCCCATAGTTAAACATTCCATCTTACTTAGGTCCGGTAACAAGCCAAAAGGTTGTTTCTCAAAAGGAGACTAGATGGGGAGTTCCAGCAAGATGGTGGACTAGGCAGAAGGACTGCACAGACCCTCTTCAACAAAGAAAAGGGAAACCAATTCCAGAACAGAAGATAATCTTGGACCCCTGAGCCTTGAAGGGAAGGATACAGAAGTGGACTAAACCCCAACTAACAGAAGAATTTGTGTGAAAATACCAAAAAA
>NW_006921889.1:169706-180970 GCF_000298275.1 Orycteropus afer afer
CATGTGAATTAAACATTTACCTCAAGTAGACACACGCCCTGGAGAGAACAATCATGGGAGAAGTAAGGGCGGCTTATGCACAGGGAGACAGCTCAGGTGGCAGGAGAGTATGGAGGGATGGACACTGGGAAGAGGTAACTATGGGGAGGAAGTGTGAGGGGAGCTGTTGCATTGTGCTAAACTGTGGTCAATGGCATGCAACAATGTATATGTGAACTGCTGTATGGAAAGTGAATTTGCTTTGTACATCTTCACCCAAATCAAAATAAAATAAAATAAAGGAGACTAGTTATTTGCAGAGGATGGAAGAGCTTTGCCCCCAAATCCTAAGAGCCTGAACTGAATTCACCAATAGGAGCCTGCCAAAGAATCCAAGCAGCTCTGTTTCTGCCCCTTCAAGCACTGTTGGATCATCTGGATTATATGGTTTGAGTGGCAGAGAGGCTTGCCTGGTAGCCTGAGCCTGTTGCAGAGCCTTTTCTTATTCTGGGCTCTACTCAATACTAGCAGCTTTTTGAGGCACTTGATAAATAGGCTGGAGTAGCACACCCAAATGAGGGATATGTTGCCTCAAAACTCCAAAGATGCCCACCAGGCTTTGTGCCTCCTTTTTAGTTGGAGGAGGGGCAAATGCAACCAATTATCCTTCACTTTAGAAGGAATATCTTGACATGCATCACACCACTGTTGTTGTTGTGGTTATGTGCTGTTGGGTCAGACCCAACTCATAGCGATCCCTCCTGGTTTTCCGAGGCTGTATCACTATGGAAGTAGATTGCCCAACCTTCCTTCCCAGGACTGGCTGGTGAGTTTGAACTGCCAGCCTTCTGATTAGCAGTCATATGCCTTAGGCACTATGCTACCAGAGCTCCCTGGCCTCTCTTTTATTCAAGAGATTATTGTTCTATAAACTGTTTCGAGTTTTGGAATTGATTGAGAGGCCATGACTCTCTTTTCTGGTGATTTGAGTTCAACTGCTGTTCATTTGACCTGATATTCTTCCACTTGTAAACAAAAAGTAAATATTAAGTAGATTTTCCATCTATTTAACTCCTAGGGACATCGTAACTAAGTAGCCAACTCCATAAGTCTATACAAGTCAGAGTATTCTGATTATTGCTTTGATTTTGCTGTCCATTAAGGTAACCACACCCAACTTGTCTTTGTTGATTATGTGCCACCAATTGGCCCCTAGCACCATGAGGTCCAATCAGCCATTGTAGCTAAATATCTTAATTTAATTAGGGCCGTTCCTACTGTCAAACCTGACTTACATGAAGTAGCAATTATAGCAGACTTCAGGGATGCTGGGAAGGCCTCCACAAATTTTTTCCTCATCATTTTGATAGAAAGTATATCCTCTGGGCACTCCATGGGTGGGTCTGTGGGTCCAATGTGATAAATCCACTCAGTAATGACAGTTTCCCCAAGCCTTCAGATGCCTTCTTCTATGGTGTACTAAGGCAGGTCTGGCATTTCAATTTGATTTAGTGTAGGCCCACTGCTTAATCCATCCTTCAGTAAATAAACCAAATAAACTATTAGATCCTTTTCTAACTCTCAAGCTGAAACATCAAATGAAGAATCTGTGCTTAGATTGATCTAACTCTATGTTCCTTGCACCATTATCCCACACCCTTAATACCCATTCTCACACAAATTGCACAGGTTTCTGTTTGTAAAATATTAGAAAAATCAAGCAGTGCTTTTGAAGTGTAATGTACCTCCTCTTGGGTCACAGTTTGTACTTCACTTCTGGGTCTTACAGGGACTTAAGTCTACTTTCGTGTCTAGAAGCAAACATAGGTGTGGGGGGTGGGTTCTTGGGACATTCAGCAATGTCCTTTTAGGCATCTGGCTCAGGCAATGCCCCAGGCAACATCCCAGGTGGTGCCTTGCCCCCCAGTGATACGTTAAGCAAAGACTCTTCAGTCACAGCTGGGTTAATCTCATCAGATGGGGTGGAAAGGAAAATGGTTTTATTGAGGAAGATGATTTAGTCAGCAAAGATGAAATAATCTCTTTAGGTGGGAGTCAAAGGACTGGTTCTGTTGACAAGACCGATTCAATAGAATTTAGGAACTCATTGTCCCCAGCTTCCTAATGATCTGTCAATATATCACCATCTCAAGTTCCAAGATCCCATTTCTTCCCAATCAATGCCCTCATTTTAACTTCAGACACCATTTGAGATGGGGAATTCAATTGGCATTTCAGCCACACTAAGTATAAGGCTCTGAGTTTGTTTTTTGACAATATTAGCTCTTTTGTTGTTGTTGTTGTTGTTATGTGCCTTCGAGTCAGACCTGACTCATAGCGACCCCTCCTTGGGTTTCCGAGGCAGTATCACTACGGAAGTAGGATTGCCCAACCTTCCTTCTGAGGAGTGGCTGGTGGGTTTGAACCGCCAGCCTTCTGGTTAGCAGTCAAGTGCCTTAGCCACTATGCTACCAGAGCTCCCATTAGCTCTTTTAGTACACCAAGTAAGGCCTTCTTTCAGGCACAAGTGGCAACTTTCAGGTCTTGTATGCAGTGGTTCCACTACTCGTCTGTCAGTTTGTCATACAGTGGTGGCTTATGTGTTGCTGTGAGGCTGGAAGCTATGCCACTGGTATTTCAAGGAACATCAGGGTTATCCATGGTGGAGTGGAGCTTCAAGACTAAAACAGACTGGGAAGGACGGGGGCCATGCACTTCTGAAAAACATTGGCCACTAAAAACCTTATGAATAACAGTGAAACACTGATACATTATGGGCTTAAGAATAACAAGGATTGTGAGGATGGCATAGGACCAGGCAGTGTTTCATTCTGTTGTACACAGGTTTACTGTGAGTCAGAGCTGACTCTATGGTGCCTAACAATAACAGCATGCAGTAGGTTGAGCTGTTATTCTGAAGTCTTGAATTCATCTCTTTTAATGCTTTGTCTAGCAAAAGTAAGGCCAATCAACCAGCTTCTTTGTACTTCTCATTCTGACAAAACTGTAGAAATTTTGTAATCACCCAGTGCCTTTTCTCTCACAATTATTTGATCCACTGATGGTGGTATTTTTGTATTTTTATTGCCACCTCATGCCATGGATTAGCACGGCCTTCTTTACTACTGGAGGCAGAATCATCAATACCTTTAAGTCTAGCCAGACTTGAGAACCAATTCACAAAACTCATCCTTACAATTTTGGTCCTTTAGAACTACTCTTCAGTATCAATTTTCTTAGGCTGTGTTTTCTAGAGGAACAAAATCAGTGACATCTATATATATATAAATGTATATAAGAGATTTCTTTGAAGGAAATGACTGGCAAGTCCCAAATCCATGATTGGCTTTGAACTGATTGATTTTTTTCAACTGATCGAGTGCTCATTTCATATCACAAATGGTGGATGATTAAATTATATTATATTACATTGTGGAAGAGTAATCAGTCCATTGTCTGACAAACCACTGAGAATCACAGCCTAGCCAGTTGACATATAACATTAAACTATCACGGGAAGGGCTAGGGAAATGTATCTCCACTTTTGGAATTAGGTCTTCTTGAAAGCAAAAGTCCCCTGAAGAATTATTTTTAAATAAATAAAACATTAGTCTATATCTTTAGACTTCCAGATGTTATGAAATGCATATTTCATATGCTTGTTATTTGTGCAATAGGTGTTCTTTCTTACCAGTTATTTCCCTTTAAAAATTGATAAGCACACATTCCCTGTGTAATTATGAATTACTATTTTACAAGTGAAACATTTAAATAAGTGCTGTTAAAAAAAACCTAGTTTTAAGTAATACTTCATTCTCACAATCAGTTTTTCTTATTCTTTTTTTCATAAGGGTTGTCAAAGACTTCTTGAGAATCTGATTAAAGAAATATACCATCTACTTCTACATGTTGCTTACCACTTAAGAGTCTCATAGAGAACACAGAGCCTTGGTAAATAATTTTTGTCCTAAATTTTGGCAGTCTACTTCTGAAAAAATTGTCCAGTGAATACTTTATGAATAGTAGAGGAACATTGATACATTGCCTGACGATGCACCCCTTAGGTTGAAGGCAATCAAAATACAACTGAAGAAAAGCAGCTTCCTCAAAGTAGAGTTGACCTTAATGACTTGGAGGGAGTAAAGCTTTTTCAGATCTTCATTTGCTAACGTGGCATGACTCAAAAAGAGAAAAAACAGCTGGAAACATCCATTAATAATCAAAATGTGGTGCTTGCTTCGGCAGCACATATACTAAAATTGGAACGATACAGAGAAGATTAGCATGGCCCCTGCGCAAGGATGACACGCAAATTCATGAAGCGTTCCATATTTTTTTTATGTGAATGATCAGAATTCCCAGGTCTATAGTAGAGCTGACAAGGGGCAAGGTTGTGGTCACTGCTTGGTCACAGCCAGCTACCAAGAGTGACCAAGTAGTTGCACCTGTGGGCTTGGGACCATAATCTCAGGGGACATCAAGCTCAATTGGCATAACATACTATACAAAACATTGTTCCACCTCCTACTTTGGCGAGTAGTGACTGGGATCTTAAAAGCTAGCAAGCTGCCATCTAGATGCAATGATAGGTCAACAGTGCAATTCAAAGGAATCAACCCTTTTTTTGGTCTTCCTTATTCATTGTCCAGCTTTCACATGCATATGAGGCACCTGAAAATACCATGGCTTGGGTTAGACACACCTTAGTGTTCAAGGTAACATCTTTGCTCTTCAACACTCTGAAAAGGTCTTTTGCAGCAGATGTTCCCAGTGCAATATAACGTCTGATTTCTTGACTACTGCTTCCATGGGGGGAGCTCTGGTAGCGTAGTGCCTAAGGCACTTGGCTGCTAACCAGAAGGCTTGTGGTTCAAACCCACCAGCCACACCTCGGAAGGAAGATGGGGCAATCTACTTCCATAGCGAGTTGTTATTGTTGTTATGTGCCCTTTGCGAGTTGGACCCGACTCATAGTGACCCCTCCTTGGGTTTCCAAGGCAGTATCACCATAGGAGTAGATTGCCCAACCTTCCTTCTGAGGAGTGGCTGGTGGGTTTGAACTGCCAGCCTCTGGTTAGCTGCCAAATGCCTTAGGTACAACACTACCAGAGCTCCTAGTGATACTACCTTGGAAACCCAAGGAGGGGTTGCTGTGAGTCGGGTCCAACTCAACAGCACATAACAACAACAAGCTTCCATGGGTGTTGATTGTGGATTCAAGTAAAATGAACTCCCTGACAACTTCAAACTTCTCCCTTTATCATGATGTTGTTTATTGGTCCAGTTGTGAGGATTTTTATTTTCTTTATGTTGAGGTATAATCCATACTAAACACTGCAGTCTTTGATCTTCATCAGTAAGTAAAGTCATCTTCACTTTCAGCAAGTAAGGTTGTTTCATCTGCATATTGCAGGTTATCAATGAGCCTTCCTCCAATCCTGATGTCCTGTTCTTCTTCATATAGTCCAGCTTTGCTCTATTCTTCTTCATATAGTCCAGCTTCTCGATTATTTACTCAGCACACAGATTGAACAAGGATGGTGAAAGGGTATAACCTTGACATACATCATTCTTGATTTTAAACCATACAGTATTCCCTTGTTCTTTTTTTTTTTTAAAAAAAAACTGCCTTTTGGTCTATGTACAGGTTCCTCATGACCACAATTAAGTGTTCTGGAATTCCCAGTCTTCACAGTGTTAGCCATAATTTCTTATGGTCTACACAGTCAAATGTTACTCTTTGTTTAGTTTATCAGTGTTGTTGATTTTATTAATATTTTCAAAGAAGCAACTTCTAGTCTTGATTTCTTCTATTGTCTTTGTATTTTCTGTTTTATTTATTTCTACTGAAATCTTTATTATTATTTTCTTCTGGTGACTGTCACCTTTTTTTGCTGCTCTTTTTCTAACTGTTGGAGATGTTGGGTTAAAGTGTTGATTTTGGCTCTATCTTCTTTTTTTGGTCTGTGCATTTATTGCTATAAATTTCCCTCTGATCACTGCTTTTGCTATGTCCCAAAGATTTTGGTATGTTGTGTTTTTATTCTTATTTAATTCAAGGACATTTTTAATTTCCTTTTTTATTTCTTCTATTATCCCATAGTTTACTCAGTTTCCATGTGTTTGTTCTTTTCTGTTATCTTCCCATTGCCAATTTCTAATTTGATAGCATTGTGATCTGAGAAGTATTTCAATGTTTTTAAATTTGTTGAGGCTTGCTTTGTGGCCTGACATATGGTCTATCCTGGACAATGTTACATGTGTATTGGAAAAGAATGTATATTGCACTGCTTTGAAGTGAAGTGCTCTGTTTGATGACTACAAGGTCAAGTTGGCTGATGATATTGTTTAGTTCTTCTGTGTCTTTGTTGAGTCTCTTTCTAATTGTTCTATCTCTCATTGAAAGTGGTTTATTAAAGTCTCCTATTATTACTGTGGAGTCATCTATTTGTCTTTTCAATTCTGTTAAATTCTGACTTATGCATTTTGGGGATCTTTCCTTGTGTGCATAGATATTTATTATGTTATGTTCTCTTGTTCAATTGATTCTTTAATTATGATATAATGTCCTTCCTTGTTTCCTATGGTGATTTTTGTCTTAAAGTCTGTTTTATCAGAAATTAATATTTCCATTCCTGATCTTTTTTGATTGCCATTTATTCCCCAACCTTTGATTTTTCAGTCTATTTTTGTCTTTGTGTCAGAAATGAGTCTCTTGTAAACAGCATATCAATGGGTCATGTTTTCTTATCTAGTCTGCAATTATCTGTCTCTTGAGTGGTACATTTAATCCATTTATATTCAGTGTAATTATCAACAAGTACTAATTTATTGCTGTCATTTTATTATATGTCTTTCATGGTGTTGCTAATTTCTTTGATCCATACAATTTTCTGTGCTGAGCTTATTTTGTTTAGGAATTATGTTATTTCTTTTGTTGCTGTTGCTTTAATATTTGTTAAATGTTTGTTCCTCTCCTCTTTATTTTGATGCAAAAAGTATTATTTTTCTCTGAGGTTACCTGTGATTTATAAATTTCTTCCCAAGTTTAGAACAGTTCATTCTAACTCACAAATGTCTTGACTTCCTCTCCATTTGGAAATTCTGTACCTACACTATTTATCTGTTCTTTTTGGTTTACCAAATGATGTCTCTGGTTCCCTGTTTAGTCTTGTGAGATTATTTTACTTTGGATATTTCCATGATTGGGTTGGTTTCTGGGTTATGTCATCATGTGGGTTAGTCATCAATTGTTGTCTGGTATTATTGGTTCTCTGTCTGAGGGACTCCCTTTAACATCTCTTTTAAGACTGGCTTGATTTTAACAAAATTCCTTAATTCTGTTTATCTGGAAATGTCCTAAATTCACCATCATATTGAAGGACAATTTTGCTGGGTATATAATTCTTGGTTGACAGGTTTTTTTCTTTCAGGTTTTATAGATATCATTCCATTACCTTCTTGCCTGCATGGTGTCTGCTGAGAAATCAGAGCTTAGTCTTATTGGTGCACCCTATAGGTAACTTTTTGCTTTTCCTATGCTGCTTTCAGGATTCTTTCTTTGTCTTTGGTTTTGGTGAGTTTGATGATGACATATCTTGGTGATTTTCTTTTGGGATCTATCCTGTTTGGGTTTCATTGAACTTCTTGAAAGGATATATTCTCATCTTTCATCATATCATGGAAATTTTCTTCCAACAAATCTTCAACAGTTTTCTCTGTGATATTATTTGTCTCTTCCTGTTCTGGAATTCTGATTACATGGAAGTTATTCCTTTTGTTGTTATCCCACAAAACTTTTAGGCTTCCTTTATTTTGTTTTGATCTTTTTTTCTGATTAATCTCTTAACAAAGTAGTATTGAGGTATCTGTCTTCAATCTCACTAACTCTGTCTTGTATTAATTTGATTATACTCCTTTGCCCATTCAATATGTTGTCTATTTCTGAAATCTTAACATAAATATTCTGGATTTCTTTTGATATGGTTTATAATTTTTGTTCATTTTGTCAATTTGTTATTGTATTGTTTTCCTAAAATGTTCCAGAGTTTTTTTCTGTGTTTTCCTTAAATTTGTCAGTTTTTTTTTCTTTGCTTTACCTTCCAATCCATTGAAAGTATCTGAATATAATTCTTTTGAATCCCTTGAAAGTACCTGAATATAATTCTTTTGAATTCCTTATCAGGGAGTTCCAATGCTGCTTCTTCCTCAGGGATGTTTTTCAGATCTGTATCCTGGCCCCTTGTTTATACTATTTTATCTTGCTTCTTTGTGTGGACTAGGAGAATTAGTTGCCTCTGAAACATTGTGATGTCATTTTATTTATATTTAATTGGTGATTGTATGTTGGTGTGATTTGCCCAAGATTTTTTCTTCTTTATTTTCTTTTGATATATCTAAGTTAGCAGGGCTACTGTGGTTCTTTCTTAGCTACCTGGAAGCATTTAGGCACTCATCACCTGTCTCCTGGTGAGTGTGATAGAAAAGGAGAGTGTGTGCACAGATCTCTATTAGCTGTTTGTGAAGAGCAGTTCAGGGTGACTTGTACTAGTAGCAGCCACTATCTATCATTGGTCAATTGGTTCATAAGCAAGTGGTAGCCCTCATCCAGTGGGTGGGAGTGTAGGAGTGTGGATATGGTTGGGTAGTGTGAGCACAGCAGCTGTCTCCCACTCAAACACAAACAAAAAAAAACTACCAAAAATATAAAAACAAGCAAACAAAAAACACAAACCACATAAATAAAAAGCAATAATTACAAAAAAAAAAAAAAACAATAATTGGGAAGAAATATTTTTAAAAAGACAAAAGAAAGATAAATAGAAGAATAGGAAAAAAAAAAACAAACCTCACACTATCTTGGAGGTGAGGAATAAGAGAAAAGAGCAAGAGAAAAAGGATAATAAAGAAAAAAAAAAGGCGAAAACTTCAAAAAAAAAAAAAAAAAAAAAAGATGCACTGAGAAGAGCCAAAAGAAAGAAAAGAAAAAAAGGGAATCAGCAAATGGGAAAAGGTAAAATAAAAATAAAAACAAGAACCAGGGAAAGGAAAGAGGGGGAAAAAAAAGAAAAGAAAAGAGGAAGAAACAAGTGAATAATTTTAAAATAAACAAGAACAGAGCTGGGGTAGAAGCAGGGTACCCAGAATCTGTCAGGGCACACAGACTGGGATAGGATTCCTGCTAGTCCATTGTGTGGGTGGATGTGGAGGATGGCCACATCTCCATTCACCAAGAGGGTGTGGGGTACAAGAGTAACTAGGGGAATATTACACCTTTCTAGACATCAGCCTCTAGTGTGGTTATCTGTGCTGTCCTCAGCAAGTGGAGCCTATTCTTAATTTACTGCCCAGGTTGGAACATCATTGTGAATATTCAAAATGGCCACACTGCTTGCAAATATTCGAAATGGTTGTGCCCTCAGGACAGCAGCTAGTCCATAGCTCTGTTTGTCTCCTTATTCACTGTTTTGCTTTCTAGTCATCAGTCACCTGTGCAGTTGCCCATGCAGTTTTCAGCAAGCAGAGCTGATTCTTAGGTTGCTGCCCAGATCATAACGTTACTTGTAAGTATTCAAATTGGCTGTTTCATCAGCACAGCTGTCAGTCTGCAGCTCCATTTGTCTCCTTATTCATTGTTTTCATTCAGGTTCTTCTAACCCAAACCAAACAAACTCACTGCTGTCGAGTCAGATCTGGCTCACAGCAACCTCTCTTTGGGTTTGCAAAGCAGTATCACTATGGAAGCAGATTGCCCAACCTTCCTTCTGAGGAGTGGCTGGTGGGTTTGAACTGTCAACCTTCTGGTTAGTGGTCAAATGCCTTAGGCACTACACCACCCACATCTTTATCCTTCCCTTCAAAGCTCAGGGTTCAAAGATTATCTTCTCTGTCTGTTTGAATTGATTTCTCATTTCTTTGTTGCAGTGGGTCTATGTAGCTTGTCTGCCTATATCTCCATCTTGCCAGAAATCCTCAAGTAAATTTTTGCTGACGATAATTAATATTTGCAGCAGTAAATTGGGAGGGAACTTCCAGAAATTCAAGCTGGATTCAGAAGACAAAGTAGAATGGGGGATATCATTGTTGATGTCAGATGGATCTTGGCTGAAAGCAGAGAATAACAGGAAAATATTTACCTGTGTTTTGCTTACTATGCAAAGATTCTCCACTGTATGGGTCATGACAAATTATGAATTGCATTGCAAAGAATGGAATTCCAGAACACTTAATTGTGCTCATGAGAAACCTATACATAGACAAAGAGGCCTTCTTTCTGAAAGAACATGGAGATCCTATGTGTTTTAAAATCAGAAAAAGTGTGTGACAGGGTTGTATCCTTTCGCTATACTTATTCATGCTGAGCAAATAATCTGAGAAGTTGGACTATACGAACAAGAGTGCAACATTGGAGGAAGACTCATTAACAAATTGTGATATCAAGATGATACAACCTTGCTTGCTGAAAATGAAGATGACTTGAAGCACTTATCAATGAAAATCAAAGTCTACAGCTTTCAGTATGGATTACACTTCCACGTAAAGAAAACAAGTATCCTCACAACTCAACCAACAAGCAACATCATGATAAATGTAGGAAATATTGGACTTGTCAAGCATTTAATTTTGGTTGACTTCACAATCAACACCCATGGAAGTAGCAGTCAAGAAATCAAAAGATGTATGGTATTGGGCAAATCTGAAAAAGACTTCTTGAAAGTGCTAAAAATCGAAGAGGTCACTTTGAGGTGAGCCTGACCCAAGCCAGCGTGCTTTCAGTTGCCTCATATTTATGCAAAAGCTGGACAATGAATAAGAAAGATTGAAGAAATATTGATTCATTTGAATTATGGTGTTGGTGAAGAATGTTGGGTATACCACAGACTACGAGAAGAATGAACAACTCTGTCTTGGAATATATGTAGGCAGAATGCTCTTTAGAAGGGAGGATGGGGACACTTAGTCTCACCTGCTTTGAATATATTATCAGGAGGGACCAGTCCCTGTAGAAGGACTTGATTCTTGGGAAAGTCGACGGTCAGTGAGAAAGAGGAAGACAGATGGATTGCTTCCATGGCTGCAACAGAGGTCTCTAATATGGCAACTATTGTGAAGATGGTGCAGGACCAGGAAAGGAATTTGTTCTGTTGTACCTAGGGATGCTGAGTTGGAACCAATTCACCAGCATCCACAACAACAACAAACATTGTTAACATATGAGCAGAAAAGGCTTTCCCAAATTGATAATAACCTGCAACCAAGAATGAAAAAAAAAAAAAAAAAAAAAA
>NW_006921889.1:181070-192934 GCF_000298275.1 Orycteropus afer afer
TTTGCTGATAAGCCTTAATAATAATAATAAGCCCCTCTTAAAATTCCTTTATCACAAAGGCTCGGGAGGACACGAGGGGATTCCTTCAAAAGTCAGTGCCACACCCGTGGAAGGAATTAAGAATCGCTAAGATCCTTTCACTTTTAAAAGTGAATGGGTTAAAAAAAAAAAAAAAAAGATTAGGACATACAAGACTTAGAATTATTTTTATGACTTAGGCTGGGCCATCTCCCAGTCCCACATCAGTTATATGAAACTCAGTAGAAAGAGATGCTTCTATGGACTGGAAAGTACTTCTATCAATTCCTCTTAATGCAATCTTAATAAAAGTGGTGGAGCCACCATCTTATCTGAGCCTTACTCATTTTAGTGTTGGTACTCTATAGATGTTATATCTTAAACACTTGGTGAATATTTTCCAAATTATTTGTTGACAACTAGCAGTTTATTTATTTATTTATTTTCATGTAATAGTCACATCCTTACCTTTATATTGATCAAAATTTGGCATAAAATGAAACCGTTTTATGAAAAAACATGGTTAATCAGTAAAGACCACGATTTTCTTCCTTCTTAAATGAAAGATTGGGGTATAGTTCTGGATGACTCTTGTGGAGGAAATACTACTAAAACAAGGTTTTTTTCAATTATCTATTGCTGTTTAACAAACCACCCCAAGACTTAAAACCACAGCTATTTATACTTTTTCACAAGTCCTAGAATTGGCAGTCTGAATGGTTCTTCTGGTGGGATTGCCTGGGTTCACATAATAAAGTCAACTAATGGCTTCTCTGAGCTGGAGGCCTAAAATGTCCTCCCTTATACATTTGGCAATTGATAGTGGCAGTCAGCTGTGGCACCTCAGTTCTCTTTCATGTGGTCTCTTATCCTCCATGCAAGTAAAATCTTACTGAAGATAATTCAAAAATGGTTGCAGCAGTATATTGACAGAGAACTTCTAGAAGTGCAGGCTGGATTCAGAAGAGGACAGGGAACAAGGGATATTATTGCTGACGTCAGATGGATCTTGGCTCAAAAATACCAGAAAGAAGTTTATTTGTGTTTTATTGACTATGCAAAAGCATTTGATTGTGTGGATCTTAACAATTGTGGATAACATAGAGACGAATGGGAATTCCAGAACACTTCATTATATTCATGGGGAACCTGTACAGAGACCAGGAGGCTGTCATTGGAACAGAACAAGGGAACACTACATGGTTTAAAATCAAGAAGGGAGTGCGTCAGGGTTGTATCCTTTCCCCATACTTATTCAAACTATATGCTGAGCAAATAATCTGAGAAGCTGGACTATATGAAGAAGAAAGTGGCATCAGGATTGGAGGAAGGCTCATTAACAACCTGGGATATGCCGATGACACAACTTTACTTGCTAAAAGTGAGGATGACATGAAGCACTCACTGATGAAGATTGAAGAATACAGTCTGCAGTATGAATTGCATCTCAATATAAAGAAAACAAAAATTCTCACAACTGGATCTATAAGCAGCATCACAATAAATGAAGAAAAGATTGAAGTCAAAGAGTTCACATTGCTTGGTTCTTCAATCAACGCCAAAGGAAGCAGCAGTCAGAACATCAGATGACGTATAGCACTGCACAAGTTGGCCACAAGGAACCTCTTTCAAGTGCTGAGGAGCAAAGATGTCTCCTTGAAGACTAAGGTGCGCCTGACACAAGCTATGATATTTTCAATTACCTCATATGCATGTGAGAGCTGGAAAATGAATAAAGATTGAAGAAGAATTGATGTTTTTGAGATGTGGTGCTAGTGAAGAATGCTGAAAGAACCATGGACTGCTAGAAGATTTAACAGATCTGTCCTGGAGGAAGTGCAACTGGAATGCTCCTTGGAAGCAAGAATGGCCCGACTTTGTCTCACCTACTTTGGTCATATTGTCAGAAGGACTGTTTCCTGGAGAAGGATGTCATGCTTGGTAAGGTAGAGGATCGACGAAGGAGGGGAAGGCCCTCAGTGAGATGGATGGACACAGTGGCTGTGTCTATGGGGTAAGTATAGTGGGGATTGCAGAGCTGGTGCGGGACCAGGGAGTGTTTCATTCTGCTGTGCATAGGGTGACTATGATTCAGAGGTGACTCGATGGCATCTAACAACAACAACAACAACAACAACATGACCTCTGAAAGCCTAGCCTTTGTAGTCACATAATGTAATTTCTACTGCATTCTACTGGTGAAAGCAAATCACACGGCCACCCAAGATTCAAGGGAATGGGAAATAGACTCCTCTTCTTGATGGAAAGATGCAAAAAGTCACCCTGCAAAAGGGCAAGTGAGACGGGAGGAATTATGGTCATCTCTGCAAACAATCCATCTCAGGGGACAGAAAAGTGAAATGCTGGTGAGCTAGACGAGGCTGACTTGTGCACAAGGTCTTGAGGGTGGTGGGGTGAGCTGCTCGCACAGAGCCATGTGTCCTGGAGCAATGTCAAGGTATGAACAACAGCCAAAGAAAAGAGTGTGAAGCATTTGGCAGGAAGACTTCCTCTGATGGTCTAGACAGTTCTGGGGACTGCTCATTTGGAGAAGCCAGTAGTTAGAACTAGATTCTATTCTCTAGAGTTTTTTTCCTTATTGTAAGCAAGGGCTGAAATCAGCAGGCTACAGTTCAATCTGGATACATAATCAGCCTGGGACAAAGGGATTTTCCCAAGCTAAGCACCCCATGGGTTTAAAAAATTCAACTATGAAATGAAACCTTCTGCAAATACCTATTATGCAAACATTTTGGCTGCTCGAATAGTGTTGGAAGCAATGAAAAAAAAAAAAAGAACACTATGGAATTTTGAAAAATAAATTCTTTTTGGTGCTTACAGTCCAATGGATTAGCAACATTAGCTTAGTAAACTCACTCTAAAAGGGACACTGTGGGTGTTTCTTGATAAGGGTGGTCTTGCAACATTCAGTACTGCATCAACTAGATTTCACATGTGAGAGATTTCTATCAGGTGCCCAGTTCTGGAGCATGGGCTGTGAGATGAGATGTCACTGTGCCTGTGAGACAGTGTGGACTGAATCTCTTATATCCAAGGAGATGTTCACATGATTTATTGCCTTGTGTTTCCAGTCCTTTTATATGTTTATTTATTTTAAACGTTTTTCCACTTTCACAATTTGGGGTCTCTGAGCTCCAGGTATACAATTTTGCTATAAAACAGCTTTGTCATCAATGTAAATAAAACATGGCAATGATTGCAGCGATATGCTCAAGAACTACCTAAATTGTTCTGTGTGTATTTCATTCCTTTAACTGAAATGTTATAAAAGTATTGTCAATAGACAGACTAGGCTCATAGAAGATAGTCTATGAGGCTGGTCTTACATATATGTAGAATAGCAAAGTGATCTGAAGAATTCTGAGAAATAACTGACCACCAAAAGGCATTCTTTATGGCTCCTTTCTGTTGTCTGAAATTTTATTACTAAAGCAGTTCTTTCTTCCTTCCCTCCTTTTCTTTATTTCTAATATTGTTTTCTGCAGTCTTCTCTTGTAAAATGCAAAAAGTGCTGGTAAAATACTACATAAGGCTTTGTGATGCAATGGAGATCACACAGGCCACATATTCTGATCCTGTCTTTACTAACCAGGTGATCGTGGGTGAGTTACTAAACCTCTCTTAGACTCGTTAGGTCTTATGAGGATTAAGTGCTATAATAAGGCAAATAATACCTGGCAAATAATGGCAAATTAAAAAATAATTTGTCTGAGTTCTGACAAATGGACAGTGGTTACCTAAACTGAACATTACGGCATGCTGGGTGAAGGGCATAAGGAACTCCCTATACCATCTTTGCAACTTTTTGGTAAATTAAAAACCATTCTAAAAAAATAGAAAAAAGCAAGAGTAAAGAAAAAAATAGAAAGATGTTTAATAAATTTTAGTTCTCTGCTTCTCTTAAGGTAAAAAATTAGTAACATACCTGGCTAATACTTTCTTTCACTGCTTTTTTGTGAAATTAAGGCAGAAGTTTCTAAGTTAGAGTCCAGAGGTAGAATTCAAGGGGATCTGTGACTAGGGCAAGGAAATTACATCTTCACTTTCCTTAAACTTTAACCGAATTTTATCATTTCTTTTCATTGTAAATGTAGTCAACAAACAACAGCAATATTGGCAGTACTGGTGACTTTATCACCAATTGAAGTCTCAGATATTTTCATGTCACATTATAGTAGTTGCACAAGTCTTAAAACATGACTTATGTTCATGACAACTTTGACATTATGTTAGTTGTTAGACTTGCCGATCAATCTCAATATATTTATAATATATTTCTATATTATATATTTCTACATGATAAACTTGTTTCATGATTTGATAACTGTATTCTAGCATAATTGATTTCATTTGTAATTTTATATATTTTATGTATTGAAAAACACTATTCCTCAGAATATTAAGAAGGAATCTATAGGCCTTACAAGACTGCCAAAGAGGTTTTAAAAGGTCATGTTTTTTTGACTACATACTAGTACAAACACATTATTATAAATTAAATATTTCTCACAAACCCATTCATGTAAATTATTCTCCTTAATATGTGGTATGTCTTGTATTTTCAGTAAAGGAAAAAGAAGTGACACCTTAAAGATGATGCTTGTATGTGTTCAGCTGTCAAGTTTGTGGTCATTTAATAACTTACTTTTAGGTTTTTCAATTGAGAGGTTGTATACATGAATGTCTTTTAGCAATTCACAAATATATTGTTTATAAAAATTCTCCACAGTGGTTCAATTTATTATTGAACAACTAAAATGTTTATGTAGAGGGGACTGTTTAATTAAACTATGGTTTATCTACTCAATGGAATATAAACAAATATGAAAAGGACTGAGGAATATCTTTATATGTTGTTGTTGTTAATGGCCACTGAGTCATCTCCAACTCATAGTGACCCTATGCACAACAGGATGAAATAGTGCCTGGTCCTGTGCCAGCCCAAGATCCTTATTAAACCTGAGCCCATCTTTGCAATCACTGTGTCAATCCATCTTGTTGAGGGCCTTCTCCTTTTTCATTGACCCTCTGCTTTACCAAGCATGATATCTTTCTCCAAGGAAAGGTCTCTTCTGACAACATGATCAAAGCAGGTGAGATGAAGTCTGGCCATTCTCACTTCCAAGGAGCATCTCATCTGGCTGCATTTCTTCCAGGACAGATTTGTTAGTTCTTTTAGCAGTCCATGGTACTCTCAGTATTCTTCACCAGCACCACAACTCAAAAGCATCAACTCTTCTTCAGTCTTCGTTATTCATTGCCTAGCTCTCACATGTGTATTAGGTGACTGAAAATACCATGGATTAGGTTAGACTCACCTTAATCTTCAAGGAGATATCTTTGCTCTTCAGCACTTGAAAGACATCTTTTGCAGCAGATTTGCCCAATGTAATACATCGTCTGATGTTTTGATTGCTGCTTCCATTGGTGTTGATTGTAGAACCAAGTAATATGCAGCCTTTGACAACTTCAATCTTTTCTCCATTTATTGTGATGCTGCTTATTGGTTCAATTGTGAGGATTTTTGTTTTCTTTATATTGAGGTGTAATCCATACTGCAGACAGAGGACGTGGTGGCTTTTCTTCATTTCAAATCATGATCATTTATTATACTATCGTATCCTCAGTGGTGAAAGATGGGAGATAATTCACCCCTGCGCCCATTAATTATAAAATAAATTTAAATAACAGAAAAACTCCCTCAAGTGAAAAGCAAAAATGTAGCTAGTTTTTGTAGTTAGATTAGACTAGACATAGAGAAGAGTTATTTCAAGTAATTTTAAAACATAATAGTTTAAATGCACACAGCTAGTGAGATATGTCCTAAGACCAAAATGAACTCCAAAACCATCTTCAACCATTTTCAGTAATCATATTGTAGTAATAACATTATCATCATTTTGAAGTTGTTATGTGTGCATGTGTATATGTGTATATCTATAACATTATATTAAAAAAACATGTTTTTGTTCTCACTTACAGTGACCCCATGTTTTACAGAGTGGAACTGCTCTGTAGGGTTTTCTTGGCTGCAATCTTTACAAAAACAATCAGCAGACTGTTCTTCTGAGGGGCTTCTGGGTGGGATTGAACCACAAGCCTTTAGGTTAGTGGACGAGTGCAAACCATTTCTACCGCCCAGGACCTTGTATGTGTAATGTTGTTATTGTTGTTATTTGCCCTCGAGTCGGACCCGACTCATAGAGACCCGACTCATAGAGACCCCTTCTTGGGTTTCCGAGGCGGTAGCACTAAGGAAATAGATTGTCCAACCTTCCTTCCGAGGAGTGGCTGGTGGGTTTGAACTGCTTATATGTAATGTTGTTGTTGTTATTGTTATGTGCCATCGAGTTGAACCCGACTCATAGCTACCCCTTCTTGGGTTTCCGAGGCAGTATCACTATGGAAATAGATTGCCCCATCTTTCTTCCAAGGAGTGGCTGGTGGGTTTGAACCACCAGCCTTCTGGTTAGCAGTCAAGTGCCTTAGCCACTATGCTACCAGAGCTCCCCTTATATGTAATAGGGTAACGCAAATAAATTATTACATTAATGTCATCACTAACTAATATTTTCAGTATAAGAGAGAGAGAAAGCTCTGTAATCTTAAATTTGAATTGGCAATAAAAGTACGAATTCATGATGAACTTCTCTTAAAATATATTAATAGCAACATAATTTCTTAGTTTATTGATGATTAGAAGTACCAGATTAGGTGGAGGGAAAGAAGAAGCTCTTCTCTTAACAGTTACAAACTATGACTGTAACAGAGGAGGGTCAAATGGAAAAAAAGATACTTTTAATGGGTGCAGGGGTGAATTATCTCCCATCTTTCACCACGAGGATACGATAGTATAATAAATGATCATGATTTGAAATGAAGAAAAGCCACCATGTCCTCTGTTTGAGGGCACTTAAATGTATTTTTCTATTAGAAGGAAAGCAGCCAAATGTTTTAAGACGTTAGCAAACAAATACAACAAGTCTTAGCATTTAAAAGTAAGTTTCAGGTATATCAAGTTTATTTCTATAGCTTTTCTTGGTTCTAGAGGATACTGAGAAATGATGAATTGTTCTATTTGGAAAGACTTCCAAAATGTGAGCTAATATCTCCTACTGATTTGCATCGTGTGATACCTTGAACCCTCTTGGTAGGACCAACAAGTGTCTTGTCTGAGTCTGTAATTATGCATGGAATTGGCTGATAGGTTGTTATGTGAATCCATGTGTCACTCAGAATGTAAGTGCTGCCTGAATAGGTCATTGCAAAATGATCAGGGCTATCTTAAGTACACAGTTAATCTCCAAATGAATTTGGAGTATCTTCTGCCTTCCCCATATGCCTTGCACATTGGAAACCACTGTGCTGATTTAATTCTATTTTCCCCCAATCTAATTCCCTATTCTTCAATATGTCTTAAAAAGCAGTAGCACTATGGCAATCACATTTATATTCATGCATTTTAAAAAGTCTTTAAAATGCATATTTACCTGGAGTTGTAAGAAGAGCAAACTGCTTTGGAAAGTGTGCTTGCTGTTAGCTAACTGGATCCTGTCTCCCAGGCATTTCTCTTGGTATCTCATCCTTTGCTCCACCTTGCTTCCCAAGTCTCACTTTTTATTGAAGTGGGTTTTTCTTTAGGATATACCCAATCAGGATCCTCACAGTTTTCACATCTATAAAACTGTCAGAGTTATCTTTTAAAACATAGATCAAATGATATCACTCTTTTGCTTAAAACCTTCCACTATGCTTAGATTAAAATTCAGACCCATGCCCTAGCCTACAAAGGTCTACTTGATCTGGCCCAGATCTGTTTTATGACCTCATCTCCTACTATTGTGGCTGTGCTATCGCCACACTGGCTCTCTCTCCATGCTTTGAACATGCTAAGTATGCTTCTCTTCATGGCTTTTCAACTTGCTGTTGGTTATCTCTGCCTGTTGACTCTTCCCCTAGATCTTGGCATGTCACCACACCCACCACACGTCCCATTGTGTACAGAAGTATCCTTGTTAATGTTTACTTATTTTTTTTTTCTTTTGTCTCACTAGAATATAAGCTTCATCAGAGTAGAGGCCTGTTCTGTCATATTCTCTTCTATTGATTAAAAGTGAACACCCTCTGTAAATAATGCCTCATTTCCATTTAATTTACTTAATAATTAAAAACCCAAAGCATCCAGAGTAATTCATGTATATATGCATGGACTGAAACAAGCAAACAAATTTTGTCTTGTATTTAAACCTGCCCACAGCCATTAAATCAATTCTGACTCAGAGTAGAACTGCCCCATAGGGTTTCCAAGGTTGTAAATCTTTACAGAAGCGGACTGCTTCATATTTCTCCTGTGGAGAAGCTGGTAGGTTTGAATGCTGACCTTTTGGTTAGCAGCCAAATGCCTTAACCACCAGATCTCCTTTGTCTTGTATTTAAGTCTCTTTAATTTGGAGGAAGATCAGATG
The DNA here is from genome assembly GCF_000298275.1 of Orycteropus afer afer. Classification (NCBI taxonomy): domain Eukaryota; kingdom Metazoa; phylum Chordata; class Mammalia; order Tubulidentata; family Orycteropodidae; genus Orycteropus; species Orycteropus afer. The sequence goes on from NW_006921889.1 coordinate 189,575, forward strand.
GGAAGAGACTACATACCTCTCTCTTACTTACAGTTTCTTACTTGTGCTGAAATGCAGAACCAATATCCTTAAGTTTATGGGATCTGTTCCCCAGTGAGTTAATCAGGGGCAGCCAGAGAATGTGCTTGGTTACTGAAGAATAAAATGTGCAAGATGAGTGTCAGACTAGCACTGTTGCTTTATGTGATTCTATTTTTATTATGCCAGCATCCCTACAGGCCCCACATTCTCCAAGGGGTTAGGAAGTTCCTTAAAGATGTAAATGAGGTTATATCTTTTTATTCTCCAGTAGTGTCTTGCATTGTACTAGAAGCAGTAAATAATCAGTAATCATTTTTTGTTAAAAATCATAATGATGGAAACATTTCAGTTTTATTTAGGTAATTACGGTCTAGCAAGAAGTAATACATCTTACCTTATGAAAACCTTGTGAAGTAGTAAGGCATTCCTTTTACAGAATCAAAGAGTGAGATCTCCTATTTTAAAGAGGTGTCTAAGTCCACTGGCTGGTGGCAGCTGAGCAGAAACTAGGGAATCCTAGGAGAGCATCCTATTCCCTCTAAGCACTCATGGATTTCTCTTTCAAGTACTTTGCTCATGGTTTCACCTCATTATCAAAGTATGAGTGGTATTTTACTAAATCTTACATGGAGCTGTTTACTTACTGTTTAAAAATTTACTGTTTTAATTTTTAAGCAATGCCATTATCACTGATGATGTGGAAATTATCAAACAATACCATTAATATCACATGCAAGTAAAATCTTGCTGAAGATAATTAAAAAATGGTTGCAGCAGTATATTGACAGAGAGCTTCCAGAAATGCAAGCTGTATTCAGAAGAGGACATGGAATGAGGGATATCATTGCTAATGTCAGATGGATGTTAGCCGAAAGCAAAGAATTCCAGAAATCTGCTTACTTATGTTTTATTGACTATGCAAAAGCATTTGATTGTGTGGATCATAACAAATTATGGATAACATTGAGGAGAATGGGAATTCCAGAACACTTGGTTATACTCATGAGGAACCTGTACATAGGTCAGGAGGCTGCCATTCAAACAGAACAAGTGGATACTGCGTGGTTCAAAATCAAGAAGGAGTGCATCAAGATTGTATCATTTTACCATACTTATTCAACTTGTATGCTGAGCAAATAATCCCAGAGGCTGGATTATATGAAGAAGAACGTGGCATCGGGATTGGAAGAAGACTCATTAACAACCTGCAATATGCAGATGACACAACTTTGCTTGCTGAAAGTGAGGATGACTTGAAGCACTTACTGATAAAGATTCAAGGCTACAGTCTGTAGTATGGATTATACCTCAATATAAAGAAAGCAAAAATCCTCACAACTGGTCCAATAAATAGCTTCATGGTGGATGGAGAAAAGGTTGAAATTGTCAAGGATTTCATATTACTTGATTCTACAATCAACTCCAATGGAAGCAGCAGTCAAGACATCAGACGACATATTGCACTGGGATAATCTGCTGCAAAAGACCTCTTTCAAGTGCTGAAGAGCAAAGATGTCTCAATGAAGACTAAGGTGCATCTAACCTAAGCCATAGTATTTTCAATCACCTCTTATGCATGTGAGAGCTGGACAATGAATAAGGAAGATTGAAGAAGAGTTGATGCTTTTGAGTTGTGGTGTTGAAGAAGAATGCTGAGAGTACCATGTTCTGCTAAGAGGACTAACAAATCTGTTCTGGAGGAAGTTCAACTGGAATGCTCCTTGGAAGTGAGAATGGCCAGACTTCATCCCACCTACTTTAGTTATGTTGTCAGAAGGAACCATTTCCTGGAGAAAGGTATGCTTGATAAAGTAGAGGGTCAACAAAAGAGGGGAAGGCCCTCAACAAGATGGATAAACATACTGGCTGGCAATGATGGGCTCAGGTATATCAAGGATTATGAGCCTTGCATAAGACCAAGCAATGTTCCGTTCTGCTGTGCATAGTGGCACTATGAGTCAGATCCTACTCAATGGCACTTAACAACAACAGTGATATTTTCCCTTATGTTGTAGAGAAGTCCACCAAAGAAATGTTGGGCTGCAGCAGAGATCCACTGGACAGGATCCATGTATAGGCACCCACAAACAAACAACTCTGTGTGACCTGAATTTGTTTGTTGTAAATGTTTGTAAGTTTGAAAATCCTCTTTATAGCAATAGATGATTGACTGAACTCAGGGTGAGAGTTCTGGAGCTCTGTCCACTTGTCTTCCCTCCTGCTCTGAGTAACTGCCCCTTCAAATATCCCAGGGCTTCTGCAAAACACCTCTGAACTACTGGGCTAGTAATTTGACTTACAAAGGAATCCTCTGCTAGAAAATACAGGAACATCTCTTTGTTCCTTCCTTCTTTCTTTAAATCAACAAATATAAGAGAGGTCTTTTATGCACATGTATAAAGTGTTGTTTTTCCTAAGGTAAAGCTAAGTATGCTGGTTCCTCAGTAATAATCATTTACTTTTACTCACCATTTATCAACGTAGTAGACCACACTTTACCAAGTGCTTTCATGTGCATCACTCACTTGATCATTGTAACAATCCTGTAAACAGATTTTTAAAATTTTCATTTTACAGATGAGACATTAAAGCCTCAAAAAAATTAACTGACATGTTCAACACCACATAGCTAGTCACTAGTGAAACTGAGATATCAATCTCAGACTTATAAACATAGAGTTAGGTTTCTAAACAGTCTTCTCGTCACGGGACTTAACCTATGTACAGTTACCCATGATCTTTGATATAGTTTGTGAAACTGCTAGTATAATCTGTAGTCATGGAATTAAATGCAGATTTGGCATATAAAGTACTGAAAACTGAGACCTTGGTCTCACTGGCACTTACTAACAAGGCTAATTAACTATAATCCAAACCAAAACCAAACTTCACTGCCAAAGAATTGGTTCTGACACATAGTGATACCCATTGGGTTTTCAAGACTGCAAATGTTTATGGAAGCAGACTGCCTCATCCTCCTTCTGCAGAGCAGCTGGTGGGTTTGAACCACTGAACTTTAGTCTAGCAGCCAAATGCCTTATCCATTACACCAATAGAGCTCCTTCTAATTAGCTACAGATTATTAAAATCTGTAATTAAGCATGTTTAACAGTAAGCTGGAATCCTGGATCATTTAAATTAGTATTGGCTTCAAGAGTCATTCTTTTAACTGATACCTAGTAGTGTTTATGGCTTTTATAATCATAGGTAAGGAATTCTGGTTATGTAGTGGATAAAGCATTGGGCTGCTGCAAAAAGGGCAAGGAGGCCACATCTTCCAACCTCCTGTAACCCTACAAGAGGAAGACAGGATTACCAGCAGTAACCCAAGGCCTATTC
>NW_006921889.1:193449-196833 GCF_000298275.1 Orycteropus afer afer
CAATCAGGAGCTCCTCAGTTGCTCATTCCACCACTGAGTTTACAAAGACTTATGGGTAGAAAAGCCACACTAAGTAATTTACTACACCACAGCTGCTAACCAGAAGGTCAGAGGTTCAAATCCCCCAGCTGCTCCCTGGAAGGAAGATGGGGTAGTCTATGTCCTGGCCTCAGAAACCCAATAGGTGTCGCAAGGAACCAGAATTGACTTGATGCCAGTGAGTTTGATTTTTTCGTTTGTATAATCATAGGTATCTCTAGATATTAAGGAAATTTTCCCTGAACTTTCCTCTCTATTCTTTGTGTTAGTGGCAGGGACACTACTTAGAGAGGTAGGTGATTAGCAAAAGAAAGCCATCCTGCCTCTGGATGTGCACAAAGACCTACAGCTTATAAGACTAAAGCCAAGTCAGTCTGTCACCATTTGATGTGAAAGGGTGAAACTTCTCCTATTTCACTTTCAGGTTCCCCTTTTATTACAGCATTTAAACAAACTCATCATTTCCCTTGATGTTCATTTTAATCAAACTTCACCTTATCTGAATAGCAGAGATGAGAAGACAGAGAAGCAAGCTTGGGCTGAGTTCTTCCCTAGCCCTGTTCCTCTTAGGAATGCTCCTTCTAAGAGGTGCTGGAGGAGCCTTGCAGAATGTAAAGCTGAGCCCACAACACAAAGAGAAGCATGGAACATGAGACCAGACAGTCACCTGGCTGAGCAAGAAAGAATCAAGGGCTGGAGACTTCAACTGAGATTTTGACTGTTTCTCTTTACAACTATGCCTCACCTGCCTAAAATTTCAGATTGGAGAATTTTTGGTTCTAGTTTACAAGTCTAGCCAGACTTAGGGAATCTTTTCCCTTTGAGGAATCCAGAGGCATCATTTTGATCAGATAGGCAGCCACATGTTTGTCTTATTCGTCTACGAGTCCATTCATCTCCCCTTTCTTACTCTTCCACTTGAACTTTACTTATTATAGAAGGGGTAGGGATTTGAAGGGAGCTCTGGTAGCATAGTGGCTAAGGCATTTGACTGCTAACCAGAAGGCTGGCAGTTCAAACCCACCAGCCACTCCTCAGAAGGAAGGTTGGGCAATCTACTTCTGTAGTGATACTGCCTCGGAAACCCAAGGAGGGGTCGCTATGAGTCAGGTCCGACTCGACAGCACATAACAACAACAACAACAACAGGGATTTGAAAATATTTGATACTGTCAGACCTCCAGGCATCCCTCCAGTAGGAGTTTGTAATTAACACAGAATTCTCAATCCTGGGGGTCAGTTGATGTTAAGGTCTACTGAGGTCCCTTTAAACCACACCAAATGCCTCCCATTTTTTCCACCAAGATAAGATTTGGCATTGTAGTGAGACTTTTCTTCCTTTCTTCATTCTTGAAGTTTGATGTCAATTATATGCCACCATGGCAGTTTCCTCTGGTTCATCTCTCCAGGTAATGGAAACAAGTGTTCTCATTGTTATACTATGTTTATATTTACTCATTGATATATTATAATAATTTTCTTGTTGTTGTTAGGTGCCATCAAGTTATCTCCGACTCATAGCAATCTTATGCACAGCAGAATGAAACACTGCCCAGTCCCGTGCCAGCTCCATGATCCTTGCTAATACTTGAGCCCATTGCCACCGACACTGTGTCAATTCATCTCATTGGAGGCCTTCCCCTCTTTTGTTGACCCAGCACCTTACCAAGCATGACATCCTTCTCCAGGGAATGGTCCCTTCTCACAACATGACCAAAGTAGGTGAGATGAAGTCTGGCCATTCTTGCCTCCAAGGAGCATTCCAGCTGCACTTTCCCCAGGACAGATGTGTTAGTTCTTTTAGCAGTCTATGGTACTTTCAGCATTCTTCACCAGCACCACAACTCAAAAGCATCAATTTTCTTTGGTCTTCCTTATTCATTGTCCAGCTCTCACAAGCATATGAGGTGATTGAAAATACCATGGTTTGTGTCAGGTACATCTTAGTCCTCAAGGAGACATCTTTGCTCTTCAGCACTTGAAAGAGGTCCTTTGCAGCTGACTTGTCCAGTGCTATACGTCGTCTGATGTCCTGACTCCATTGGCATCAATTGTAGAACCAAGCAATGTGAAGTCTTTGAAAACTTTAAACTTTTTTCCATTTATTGTGATGCTGCTTATAGGTCCAGTTGTGAGGGTTTTTGTTTTCTTTATATTGAGAAGTAATCCATACTGCAGACTGTATTCTTCAGTCTTCATCAGTAAGTGCCTCAAGTTTCAGCAAGCAAAGTTGTGTCATCAGCATATCATGGGTTGTTAATGATTCTCCCTCCAATCCTGATGCCACATTCTTCTTCATAGAGTCCAGTTTCTTGGATTATTTGCTTAGCATACAGATTAAATAAATATGGTGAAAGGATACAACCCTGACACACTCCCTTCTTGATTTTAAACCATACCGTGTCCCCTTGTTCTGTTTGAACAACAGCTTCCTGGTCTATGTACAAGTTCCTCATGAGTACAATTAAGGGTTCTGGAATTCCCATTCTTCTCAATGTTACCTATAATTTGAATGGATGTTTGCAGCTGTTTCTTCTCAATTTAAGTCATGCCACATCAGCAAATGGAGGTTCTGAAAGCTTTACTTTATCCATATCATTAAAGTTGGTTCTACTCTGGTGAAGCAGCCCTTTCCCAGTCATATTTTGAGTGCCTTCCAACCTAAGGGGCTGGTCTTCCTGCACTGTATCAGACAGCGTTTAAGGGCTATTTATAAATTTGCCCAGTAATGTATCAGACAGTGTTTCTCTGCTATTTATAAAGTTTTCCCTGGCCAATTCTTTGAGAAGTAGATGGCCTCTTCCTTCTTCTTAGTTTGTCTCAGTCTGTAAGCTGCATTGAAACCTGTGCACTGTGTGCAACCCTGCTGGCATTTGAAATACTGGTGGCACAGCCTCAAGCAACATGCAAGCTACCACAGTATGACAAACTGACAGACAAGTTCATCTTCCTCAGCTGTTCGAAACCTCTCTGCTCTCTCCTTACCTGGATCCTGTCGCCTTGTCATCCCCGCTTTTCCCTCCTTCCTGCCTTTGGGTGGGGACTGTCTCCCTCCCCTTACCTGGATCCTGCCACCTTGTTGTCCCTGGTTTTCATTCTTTCTTGCCTTTTGGATAGGGCCTATCTCCTTCCCCTAACCTGGATCCTGCCACCTTTGTCGTCCCCAGCTTTCCCTCCTTCCTGCCTTTTGGGGCCTGTCTCCCTCCCCTTGCCTGGATCCATTATAATAATAGAATATATATTATATATTAAAGTGGAGTCTCAATGAAAAAGGAGAAGGCCTTCAACGAGATGGAGATGGATTGGCACAGTGGCTGCAAGGATGGGCTCAGGTATAGCAAGGAT
>NW_006921889.1:197507-205131 GCF_000298275.1 Orycteropus afer afer
AGTCAGACCCAACTCATAGCGACTGCTCCTTGGGTTGCCAAGGCAGTATCACTACAGAAGTAGATTGCCCAACCTTCCTTCCGAGGAATGGCTGGTGGGTTTGAACTGCCAGCCTTCTGGTTAGCAGTCAAGTGCCTTAGGCACTATGCTACCAGAGCTCCTATGGCTTAGATTAGGCACACCTTAATCTTCAAAGAAACATCTTTGCTCTTCAGCACTTGAAAAAGGTCTTTTGCAGCAGATTTGCCCAATGCAAAACATTCCCAGAGTTCTTGACTGCTGCTTCCACTGGTGTTGATTGTGGAACCAAATAATATGAAATTCTTTGACAACTTCAAACTTTTCTCCATTTATTGCAATGTCATTTAGTGGTCCAGTTGTGAGGAATTTCATTTTCTTTATGTTGAGGTGTAATCTATACTGCAAACTGTAGTCTTTAATCTTCACCAGTGTTTCAAGTCATCTTCATTTTCAGCAAACAAGTTGTGTCATCTGCATATCTCAGGTTGTTAATGAGTTTTCCTCCAATCCTGATCCTTCATTCTTCTTCCTATAGTCCCACTTCTCAGATTATCTGCTCAGCATAGAGATTGAATAAGTATGGTGAAAGGATACAACCTTGACACACTCCCTTCCTGATTTTATATCATGGAGTAATCCCTTGTTCTGTTCAAAGGACAGCCTCCTGGTCTATGTACAGATTTCTTATGAGTACAATTAAGTGTTTTTGAATTCCCACCCTTCTTAAAGTTATCCGTAATTTGTTATGATCCACACAGTCGAATGCCTTTGCATAGTCAGTAAAACAGAAATAAACATTATTCTGGTATTCTTTGCTTTCAGCCAAGATCCATCTGATATTAGCAGTGATATTCCTCATTCCACATCCTTTTCTGAATCCAGCTTGCATTTCTGAAGTTACCAGTCAATATACTGCTGCAAATGTTTTTGAATTATCTTCAGCAAGATTTTACTTGTTTATGATATTAATGATATTGTTTGATAATTTCTACATTGTATGGGATAATCTTTCTTTGGAATGGATGCAAATATGGATCTCTTCCAGTCAGTCTTTCAAATTTCTTGGCATAGACAAGTAAGTGCCTCCAGCACAGCATCTGTTTATTGAAACATCTCAAAGGGTATTCTGTTAGTTCCTGGAGCTTTGTTTTTCACCACTTCCTTCAGTGCAGCTTTCACATCTTCCTTCAGTAACATCAGTTATTGATCATACCTCCTGAAATGGATGAACATCGACCAATATTTTTGGTCCAATGACTTTGTATATTCCTTCCATCTTCTTTTGATGTTTCCTGCATCATTCATTGTTTTTCCCATAGAATCTTTCAATATTGTAACTCGAGGTGCCAAAGGCATCTGACTGCTAATCAGAAGGTTGGAAGTTTAAACCCACCAACCACTCTGAAGAAGGAATATGGGGCAATTCTACTTCCATAAATATTTACTACCTTGGGAACCCAACGAGGATCACTGTAAGTCAGAATCCACTCAATGACAGTGGGTTTGGTTTGGTTTTCTGGTGATGCAGTGATTAAGACATTTGGATGCTGACCAAAAGGTTATAGATTCAAACCCATCAGCCACTTTGCAGTGGAAAGATGTGTCAATCTGCTTGTGTAAAGATTTACAGTCTTGGAAACCCGATGGGACAGTTCTACTCTGTCCTGCACATTTCACTCTGAGTTGGTACTGACTTGATGACAGTGGGTTTGTCTCTTTTTCCTTTATATTATATTTTATTTAAGCATGATCCAAATACATTTATTTTCTTCCTACGCAAGTCTAGAAGCATTTTAACAATCTCTCATGCACATATTTCTGAGGAGATCCTGAGGAGAGAGTGCATGTTTGTGGTTTTCATGTTGGATTTATTGTCTTTCTCATTAAAACAGTAGCAAGAATGGAGACACGTAGTTTTCATCTGTGCAAGTTCTGGTGCAGCTTTTGATGTTTTTCTGGTTTATAGCCCAGTGCAGATTTCTTACATTCAGCAGGCATTTGATCTTTTTCCCCACCGCCCTCCTGTTTTTTCAGGGCAGGCAGTTTGAATTCATGGGATGGAAGAATAAGGCAGCTGGTGAGACTGTGGTATTTTTAATCCCATCAGACATTTAATTGTTAAGTTCTTGATGTGGGTTAGAAACTGTAAATATCAGAGGCCCTTACATCTAGGGACTACCACTGTCACACACTTCTTTATTCAGCATATATTTCTTTAGCCTCTTTCTGAAGTCTCAGTGCTAAATGCTGATCTGGATAATGAACCCAGGCTCAATTAATTTATTTCAAATCTTTTAACCTGAGAAAAGGCACAATCTTTTAAGAAAAATAATACAAGAAGCTACTTGTATTATTTTGTGACAATTGGTTGTTCTGAAAATAATTATATCATATATCACTCATATATGAACTGAGTTAATATATTCAGAGACTCTCATTATGTGGCCCAGTAAGTAGCCAGAGATAGAAAATGATCTTTACCACCTCTTCTTAAGACTTCCTCTGAAAGACAAGGCTCCTGTTTGTAAGTGCAGAAAGCAATATTAAATGGAATGCCTAATTTCTACAAGAATGGTCTATCATTTGGAATTCAACCTTTGGATCTTTCATTCTTTGCTTGTTCTCCATTTTCTACCTTCTTTGGATATGAAATGAGAATGGGCTCTTTTTGCAAAATAGCATGTGTTCAGGAAATTTCTGATGTCAGAGTTTAGTGCCTTAGAGAATAAAAAAAGATAATTCAAAATTATTTATTAATTTTTGGAATCAATTACTGTTATTGATTGAATTATGTTCCTGAAAAACATATGTCAATATATGTCAATTTGGCTAGGCCATGATTCTCAGTATTACGTAATTATCCTCCATTTTGTGGTCTGATGTAAATATCTTGTGTTGTAAATCTGAACTTCTGTGATGTTAATAAGGTCTACAGAATTAGGTTATATCTTGAGTCAATCTCTTTTGAGATATGAAAGAGAATAAACAAGCAAGCAGAGATCAGAACCTCAATACTATCAAGAAAGAAGAGCCAGGGGGAGACTGAGTCTTTTGGACCCATGGTCTCTGTGCTGGGAAACTCTTAAACCCATCGGGAGATTGATACCAAGATACTTGATGATCTCCAAGAGATTTTCTACCCACAGATGTTGATAGGAGACAAGGGCCTTCCTCCTAAACCATGAACCAGCAGAGAAAGACTTCCCCTAGAGCTAGTGCCTTGAATTTGGACTTCTAGCCTCCTAAGCTGTGAGAGAATAAGTGTCTGTTTGTTAAAACTATCCACTTGTGATATTTCTGTTATAGCGGCACCAGATAACTAACACAATTTTATATTTACAAAAGCAGATGTATCTTTACTATTTTGCTTCAGTTAGTCTATTTAAAATGTTTTATCAAAACACAATAATGACCAGAATTACTGGTCAGATGGAGTATGGTGAGACCCCCAAGACCATGGCCCTGGGAAACACTTCTGGTCTGGGATAGGACTCACTCCCAAGGGCTGGATCTCAGCCCAACAGTAGAAAGACTTACATACAGAACACCCAACCCAGGGCGATGCACCCGCCTACTTTACGGAGATACATCCCTAGGAGCAATCAGCCATGGAGCATTAGAGGGGCAGCATTCACATGGAGGGAAAGCTGGGTGGACAAGAGTGCATAACTAAGAAGGGCACAGGGGAGGGAGGTTCACAGGGATCGGAGGGGAGGAGAGTGGGCTAGGGTTGGGGATGATAATTGAGGAGTGAATTCAAATGTACACGAACTGTTGAATGTAATACAAATTCTGCTCTGTAAATTTGCACCCAAATCACAATAATAAAAAAAGAAATAAAATGTTCTATCAAAAATACATTAAACGAAGTCTGAGAGTATAAATATATAAATCCATACAGATAATTGAGCATAGATTTTGTGAGATTTTTTTTCCCCCATGTTTGGTCATTTAAATTACTATATTTCTACTTGCATGAACACAAGAATGGGTTGAGTGTGGTGTTCATAAGGTGTCAAAGGTGGTGCCTCTCCGGAATGATTTCCACCTCTCACACCCAGCTTCTCCTGGCTCTCAGCCCTGGAGGCTTGACAGATGGGGAACTAGTCAGTAGACTACCTTTAGCTTCTGGAAGCTTTTGGCCAATGGGCCCTTTGGCAATAATCCAGGAATTCTCCTCCACAAGTTTACCTCCATGTAGCCACATCATTCTTCCAAAGATTGCTGCTTTCTTCATCTGATAGGATGAACTTCCTGTCTGAGTTCTGCCAGTGGTCCCTCTTCTTTTCTATGCAGGAGTAATAAGAGTTCCTCTGGATATTAATAGCTCCTAGTAACCTAATTATACCATCTTCTCTAATGATTTTCCAGTATCTTTTCCTCACCTTTCCCACACTTTTGTACATGTCTTTGTAAACAAATCATCCTCAAATAATCTTGGTTTAAGTGTACCATATAATTCCAGTAGTTCGTAGTTGTGATCCTGGTTGATGAAAAAAGAAGGATATAGAGGTCATGGTACAAAGTAGGTGTGAATTACTTTCATTTGTAAACAGAGAGAGCATTCACAGAGGAGGAGGAAAGAAAAATTGCTGTCTACCTTGAGTGTTCATGTTGTTGTTATGTGCCGTCGAGTCATAGGACAGTCCTTAAGAATAGACAATTATACTATTTTCTTTCTATCTAAATGATGATGCACTGCCGTTGAGTCAGATCCTACCCCTCTTTCGGTTTCCCAGGTGGTATCACTATGGAAGTAGATTGATAAAATTTATTTTTTTATATATAGTAACCTCATGTTTGGTTAGTTTTATACATAGCTCAAAATCTCAGTGAGAGTGAATTCATTAATGTACAAATATGGGCGAAGAATAGCAGTTCAGATCCTCCCTATGGTTAAAAACGAATTCTTTATTCCTAAACTTCGATAGAAGTCCCTTCCAACTGGCCCTGGATTGGTCCTTTATTATCCATCCGTAGTCATCCTGCTGATGGGATTTTTGAGGATGACTAATAGTTCTTTCAGTAGTAATTATGGTCAGATTCTTTCCTTTGGCAGGTGACTAAAGGTATGGATATGCTTGCTATTCACTGTGGTGTTATCCCATCATATCATAGGCTGCATGACTATGGCATCCTAAATGTATAAACCCTGAACCTTACCATCCTATCTAAGCATTTAGAATAATGAGTAACAAATGATATAATCACTGCTCACTCTAGACTTTCATATACAGGTTACAGGGCAGAGTAACTGAAAAAGATAATTCTGTATTTTATAAACAATTTCTTTTTGAATTAGTTTTAGATTCACATAGAAGTTATAAAACTTATGCATCATTCTTCTATTTCTCCCCAAAGATAATACCTTACATAACCATAATTTTGTATTTATTTTTAAGAGATTTTTTTTAATGGCATAGAGTGAATTGATTTATTCTTGTCTTCTGCTTCTCAGTTTGTTCTGAGCTATTTTTATTTTGAGGAAAATTTGTGTATGTTCTAAGAGAACAAATTTAGTAGGATAAACATCTTACTAGAAAGCAGTAACTCAAAAAAGAGTGAGCATTCTGCCGTTTTGGTGAATATTTAGCAATGGCAACTCATTGTGGATTTCTGTTCCCCAGCAGAACAATGGGGTGTGATTTGTTGCATTCCAGAGATGTTTCCTAGCATTGCCAAGGTGTATTTTGAGGAAAACTATGTTGTTTATACTCAGCCTTTGTTTAAAAAAAGGGGGAAAATGTAGGAAGAATCACTTTTTCCAATATTTTAACTTATTATAGCTAGACATTTTTTCCTATTTATAAAGCCATTTCCAACGTCTGTCTACAAAAATAAAATCTGGTAGAGTGTATTGAGTTATTTTATTTCAGAAACATGCATTATCTACTTGAATATTTCACAACAGTTACATTTCCCATTTCATGGCAGAAGAGCATATTTTTATATTGTTTGGACACCCAGGCCCATGGCCCTTAAAGACCCCCTGAACTTTGAGAGACCCTTTGAAAGAAGCCTTCAAATTGCCAAGAGTTGAAAATTTAGAGTTGTTGTTTTTATACTAAACTTGACTTTCTGAGTTCCCTATAATGGTTATTATCTTTTCTTGTGGCTAATCCCATATAAATTCTTTTTCACTTGTAAAATAATTCATGTTATTTTATGAGTATGGACTGACCATAGTTTTCTACCTAAATAAATAAATGACTGGGAGAAGCCTGAAGTCTGGCCCTGGCCTGGTTTGGCCAACCAAACCTTTTTCATTTACACACTTATCTCAGATTCTAGACTTACAAATTCGATGTTTTTGTGGAAGCAAGCTGCTATCTAGTATTTTTTCAGCTATTAAGAGGTAGGCCACTGGTCTTTAAACAAACTCTTGAGCATTAACTGCTTTTCACTAAAGAAAATCTTACTGATCAAGAAACAGATACATCAGATAAACACTGGTAACTTTATAAATGTCAGTTTCCAAGAATTATTTGAAATATTAGGATTTAAAGCTAGAAAGAAGAAAGCAACTATCTAGATAAATGGAGTTTTCATTGTAATGCATTTCTAAGGCTCTATTTATATAACACAAATAATCTTTTAAAAAAGAATACCATATTTAATGACATATTTATTGTGTTACTTCCATGCACTGAGTGGTTAGTGGGAATAGCCCTCGGGAAGACTGCAACCTGTTTAACTACACTCAGAGCAAATCAGGGAATAGGATGAAATTCTTTCTATAATCATCTGTCTGCCAAAGAGAAAATTTTAAAGATGAAACTAAGGTTCAAGGAACAAGTTCATTTTTGGACAATACTGGGCTCATTTTATGTGCACTTTAAGTCTGTGGTCTACAAAGGGAATAGGCTTTCACTGATGCAATCATGGAGAGCTATGCATGACATGAATAATGAGCCTTACTTCCTTCTTGTCAGCCTTCTCTTCATCCCTTCCAGGATAATTATTACTTGGTGAGATTGATATTGCTTATTCTTGGAATAGAAAAGTGCTTTCAATACTAAGGCATATTTTTGAGGCAATTGTGACCACTTATTGTGATGAGTTCATAATAGCCCTCACACAATTGTATCCTCTCAAGGCTGTAGTTAAATTAACAGAGATTGCTAATGATCTGAGGAAAGCTGGTAGTCAATACTGTGCATGACAATTGTTCATTCTCTTTTATAGTCACAAACTTTCTTCCTAACCCAGCTTCCATATTGGTCATAAAAAAGACGGGGTAAGAAAGAATAAATCCATCACCACTACAAGGAGAATCCCACTATGGGATGTCAAGATGCATTAGATACAGATTCTGTTCTTTCATAATCCAATGACTGAGAAAGACAAGTAAAAACAGAATTACAATGTTGTTGTTTTTGTTGTTAGGTGCCATCGAGTCGTTTCATACACATAGCGACCCCATGCACAGCAGAATGAAACACTGCCCAATCCCACACCAGCTCCATGATCCCTGCTATACTTGAGCCCATCATCGCAGCCACCATGTCAATCCATCTCATTGAAGGCCTCTCCCTCTTTCATCAACCCTCCACCCTACCAAGCATGACATCCTTCCCCAGGGAATGGTCCCTTCTGACAACAT
>NW_006921889.1:208786-220876 GCF_000298275.1 Orycteropus afer afer
TTTGCTTACTGAAATTGAGGATGACTTGAGGCACTTACTGATGAAGATTGAAGAATACAGTGTGCAGTATGGATTACATCTCAATATAAAGAAAACAAAACTCCTTGCAACTGGTCCTATAAGCAGAGTCACGATAAATGGAGAAAAGATTGAAGTTGTCAGAGACTTTACTTTGCTTGGTTCTACAATTGATGTCAATGGAAGCAGCAGTCAGGACATCGGACAACATATAGCACTGGACGAATCAGCTGCAAAGGACCTCTTTCAAGTGCTGAAGAGCAAAAATGTCTCCTAGAGGAAAAAGGTGCACCTAACACAAGCCATAGTATTTTCAGTCACCTCCTATGCATTGGAGAGCTTGACACTGAATTAGGAAGACCAAAGAAGAGTGGATGCTTTTGAGTTGTAGTGCTGGTGAAGAATGCTGAAAATGCCATGGACTGCTAAAAGATCTAACAAATCTGTCCTGGAGGAAGTACAGCAGGAATGCTCCTTGGAAGCAAGAATGGCCAGACTTCGTTTCACCTACTTTGATTATGTTATCAGATGGGACTAGTCCCTGGAGAAGGATGTCATGCTTGGTAAGGTGGAGGGTGGATGAAAGAGGGGAAGGCCCTTAATGAGATGGATTGACACAGTGGCTCTGGTGATGGGCTCATATATATAAAAGATCATGGAGCTGGTGCGGGACCGGGTAGAGTTTCGTTCTGCTGTGCATGAGGTCTCTATGAGTTGGAGATGACTTCTAATAAAAACTTTACAGGTAAGAAAAGTGAAGCCAGAAATTTTGAGTAATAGTTCTAAATCCTTCCACTAACAAATGATTCAGCAGGGGTTTCAAACCAGGACTGGTGATTCCAATTCTGTCCTTTCAATATGCTATTTCAACTAAGGCCATACTGAGGTAAAGGGTAAATAGGCCTATCTTCACTAATAAAATGTGCATTTTTTTAAATCTGGGAATTATACATTCTTTGAGATGTACTGTAGAGTAATTTAAGTTTGTATGTTCAATAGTGCTGAACACAAGGTGTTGTTGTTGTGTTGTTGTTATGTGCCGTAGAGTCAGCCCTGACTCATAGCGACCCCTCCTTGGGTTTCCGAGGCAGTATCACTATGGAAGTAGGATTGCCCAACCTTCCTTCCGAGGAGTGGCTGGTGGGTTTGAACCACCAGCCTTCTGGTTAGCAACACAAGGTACATAGTCAAAAATTGTTTTCAATTCAATGGAATTATGAATGCTATTGTTGTTGTTGGTAGGTGTCATTAAGTCAGTTCTGACTCATAGTGACCCTATGCACAACACAACAAAACACTGTCTGATCTTATGCCACTCTCACAGTCACTGCTGTGTTTGAACCAAGTGTTGCAGCCATTGTTGTCAATCCATCTCATTGAGAGTCTTCCCCCATTTTTCTGACCTTGTATTTTTCTAAGCATGGTGTCCTTCTCCAGAAACTGATCCTTCCTGACAACATATCCAAAGTACATGAGATGAACTCTCACCATCCTTGCTTCTAAAGAGCATTCTGACTGTACTTCTTCTGGTAGTCTGTGGTATATTCAACATTCTTTGTAAACACCATAATTCATATCCTGATTTTAAACCACACAGTATCCCCTTGTTCTTTTTGAATTACTACTTCTTGGTCTATGTACAAGTTCCACATGAACACAATTAAGTATTCTAAAATTCCCATTCTTCACAATGTTATCTGCAATTTGTTATTATCCGCACAGTCAAATGCCTTTTCATAGTCAATAACACACAAGTAAACATCTTTCTGGTATTCTCTGCTTTCCTCCAAGTTCTGTCTGACATCAGCAAAGATATCCCTCATTCCACATACTCTTCTGAATCTAGCTTGAATTTCTGGAAGTTCCCTGATGATATGTTGCTTCAATCATGTTTGAATTATCCACAGTAAAATTTTATTTGTGTGTGATATTAATGATATTATGTGATAATTTTTGAATTCAGTTGCATCACTTCTCTTTAAAGTTGGCACAAATATGGATCTCTTCCAGTTGGTTGGCCAGGTAGCTGTCTTCCAAATTTCTTGACATAGACAAATGAGCATTTCCAGCATTGCATCCATTTTTTTTAAATATCTCAAATGGTAACTCCATCACTCTACAGCTTTGTTTTCACCAATGCCTTCAGTGAAGTTTGGATTTCTTCCTTAAATATGATCGGTTCCCAATCATCTGCCACAAACTAAAATGGTTGAATGTTGACCAACTCTTTCTGGTACAGTGACTGCATGTATTCCTTCCACCTTCTTTTGATGGAATATAGACATTTTCCTATCACTGATGGCATTAACCTTTGGGATATTTTGAAAATATTAATTATGTAAAAGTCTACTTTTACATAATTAATATGTTTTATTATAAAAATTTTTCTTGAATGAATGAAAGTCTTGATCAAGTCTTTTCCATTTTTTACTCTTCTCATTTTAGTTCTTTTCCAGACTATTCTTATCCTCACAGATGTCATTATGAATTAGAACTTCATTTCTAGATCCTAAACTTAGAAATTCAGATCCACACTCTGCTTTGTATGCAGCAAAAAGGCCCTTTCAAATGTGGAACCTATCCCAAACATGTCTGTTATCTTTTAACCATATTCCCCACTTCAAACAAAATTTCGACAAAGAACATTTTGCCTTTGTCTTGGAAAATGGTCCTTATCAGTTTTTCCTGAAGCACCACTATAAGGCCTAGACAATCAGGGTTTCATGTAAAGACTTTGGAGGGGCTGTATCCTATTTCTCATGCTTGCTCTTGGCTAGGGAGATGATGGCATTTTTGCATTCAGTGGTCTTTACTTTTTACCTCTGCATGAAGTTGGTGAAAAAGAAAACTATATGGTTGATCCTTAAAGGAAACTGAAAATTGTTTGATACTGACCTGATGTTAACTGAGGACAGGGATGAATTTAACCATCAGGACTTACTTATACTGGTTACTTCCCATTTTCCAGCCTTTGAATTGTGTTGACATTCACAGGAGCTGTGTGAGGCCAATTTTGTGTCTGAAAATTTTAATTTCCAAAAATATTCATGGAGATAAATCTATGGAAATAATTATATGACTCTAAAAGCTCATCTTCCCCATTGTAGTGTGGGAGAGATGTCCTAAAGGAAAAGCTGCATAAGTCATAGCTGGGAAAAGCTTGTTACACCCAGCCCTGTGTTGGAGTGGCCCTTGATGTGTGCTCTGACTTTATCAAATGTTTCAAGTGAGGAATTCACCATTTCTCCTGATAGCCCTTCCAATTCTCTATCACAGATTTTTCCAGATGGTAAAGCTTGGTATTTGCAGCTGTGTTTGACCAGCTGGTCCCGTGGGTTCATTCATCCAGCCCATCTCCATCATGCCCAATTTTGTGTGGGCTACAAAGATTTGATTTGGATGGGGGGAGGGAGAGGGAATGTTGTCAGTCAACTCAAAGATTCATGTTTTGTGTTATATTTTTGTTTACCTAAGCCTCCAGGATTCCAGTAAATCCTTGTTCCTTACAAATGACAGGTATCGAACATGGTGACACCTAGAGATCTCCTTTTTATCTTCACTTATTTCCACAGTGACAAATCAGTGCCTCCAGGACCCAGTCTTAAGACCTCACCATTGTGGTTGCATCATCATGGTGACCTAGTGTCACCAGTGACATTAGGCATTCCCTTAAGCACTCTACCAAATGTTCTTGGCCCCAGTTTTAAGCAGTGCACTTTTGGAAAATCATCCATAATTTGTTGGCTGCTGTCATTCCTGAGCCTCTGCTTTCCATAACTTCTCATTCCTATTCAACAGCTGTGCTTCTGATTAGTTTTCTCTAGAGGTATTATCTTTTCAGCACTTGGTGCAAGGAAACTTTTGAACTAATTGGAACAATGGGCCCATCCTTGCTTTGGTCCAGCCAGTTAGTCTGTTTTCATTCAGAAAAAAAAAAAAAAAAAATTCTGGAAGAGAAACATGAAGCTAAACAAAAATAAGAATTCACTTAAATGTTTGGTAAAATAAATCTGAGCCTTGGCATTGTGAAAATCATGATTATCCATTCAGAGTACACAGAATAATTTCACGTTTACTTGTGCATATTTCTGTCTTGCCTATTTTTTCCATATATAATGAGAAATAAATATTTAGTTATCAGTAACACATGCCAGTTTTCTGAACATGTGAGCAGAGAATGAATAACTGTGGTTGTTGAAGGTAACTGTACATAACCTTTTCAGCCTCTACCTTTCCCATCCAGTTTAGATTAGATTCCATTATTGTTGTTGTTGTTGTTGTTGGTAAGGGCCCTCGAGCCGTTTCCAACTCATAGTGACCCCATGCACAGCAGAACGAAACACTGCCCGATCCCGCACCAGCCCCACAATCCCTGCTATACTTGAGCCCATCATCGCAGCCACCATATCAATCCATCTCGTTGAAGGCCTCCCCCTCTTTCGTCGACCCTGCACCCTACCAAGCATGACATCATTCTCAAGGGAATGGTCCCTTCTGACAACATGACCAAAATAGGTGAGACGAAGTCTGGCCATTCTTGCTTCCAAGGAGCATTCTGGCTGCACTTCCTCCAGGACACATCTGTTAGTTCTTTTAGCAGTCCATGGTACTTTCAGCATTCTTTGCCAGCACCACAATTCAAAAGCATCAACTCTTCTTCAGTCTTCCTTATTCATTGTTCAGCTCTCACGTGCATACAAGGTGATTGGAAATATCATGGCTTGTGTCAGGCACACCTTAGTCCTCAAGGAGATATCCTTGCTCCTCAGCACTTGATACAGTTCCTTCGCAGTTGACTTTTCCAATGCTACATGTCATCTAATGTCCTGACTGCTGCTTCCATTGGCATCAATTGTAGAACCAAGCAACGTGAATTCTTTGACAACCTCAATCTTCTTTCCATTTATTGTGATGCTGCTCATTGGTCCAGTTGTGAGGATTTTTGTTTTCTTTCTATTGAGACATAATCCATACTGCAGACTGTATTCTTCAACCTTCATCAGTAGGTGCCTTAAGTCATCCTCACTTCCAGCAAGCAAAGTTGTATCGTCTGCATATCTCAGGTTGTTAATGATTCTTCCTCCAATCCTGATACCACGTTTTTCTTCATGTAGTCCAGCTTCTCGGATTATTTGCTCAGCATATAGATTGAATAAGCTGGAGAAAGGATACAACCCTGACGCACTACCTTCTTGATTTTAAACCATGTAGTGTCCCCTTGTTCTGTTCGAATGACAGCCTCCTGGTCAAGGTACAGATTCCTCATGAGTACAATCAAGTGCTCAGGAATTCCCATTCTTCCCAATCTTATCCATAATTTGTCATGATCCACACAATCAAATGCCTTTGCATAGTCAATAAAACACAAGTAAACATCTTTCTGGTATTCCCTGCTTTGAGCCAAGATCCATCTGACAACAGCTATGATATCCCTTGTTCCATGTCCTCTTCTGAATTCGGCTTGAACCTCTGCAAGTTCTCTGTCAATAGACTGCTGCAAACGTTTCTGAGTTATCTTCAGTAAGATCTTACTTGCGTGCGATATTAATGATATTGTTCTATAATTTCCACATTCTGTGGGATCACCTTTCTTTGGAATGGGCACAAATATGGATCTCTTCCAGTCAGTTGGCCAGGTAGCTGTCTTCCAAATCTCTTGGTATAACTGAGTGAGTGCCTCCAATGGGGCATCTGTTTGTTGAAATATCTCAATCGGTATGCCATCAATTCCCGGAGCCTTGTTCTTTGCCAGTTCTTTCATTGCAGCTTTGACTTCTTCCTTCATTACCATTGGTTCTAGATCATATGCCACTTCCTGAAATGGATGAAGATCGATCAGTTCTTTTTGGTACAATGACTCTGTGTATTCCTGCCATCTTCTCTTGATGTTTCCTGCATCATTTAATATTTTGCCCATAGAATCTCTCAATATTGCAACTCGAGGCTTCAATTTTTTCTTCAGTTCTTTCAGTTTGAGAAATGCCAAGCATGTTCTTCTCTTTTGGTTTTCAGACTCCAGGTCTTTGCACGTTTCATTATAGTAATTGGCTTTGTCTACTTGAGCTGCTCTTTGAAATCTTCTGTTCAGCCCTTTTACCTTTTCATTTCTTCCATTTGCTTTAGCAATTCTCTGCTCAAGGGCAAGGTTCAGAGTCTCTTCTGTCATCCACTATTCCATTATTACACTCATAAAATGACTTTCCTTCAAAGGACTTACACATTCATTTTCTCAAAGCAAACAGAACAATCTGTTTTATAAATTCTTCTTGATCAGAATCTCTCTTGACTATTAGTAAATTAAATCATTTTAATTCTCAACTGCTGCCTTCTGTCCAGGAAATTAGCTTACTACCACTACTACACACTGCTGTGAGGTCAATTCTGACTCATGATAGAGCTTCCCCATAGGGTTTCCAAGGTAGTAAATCATTATGGGAGCAGACTGCCACATCTTTCTCCCTTGGAGAAACTTAAGGGTTTGAGCTGCTGACCTTTTGGTTAGCAGCTGAGCTCTTAACCACTGCACATCAGGACTCCTGATATTAGCTTAGAGAATATATGGGTGTTAAATTTCATCAATCCTTTTCTGCATTTAGATCACCATAAATTATTCTTTCTTTTATAGAGAGGATTACGTAGATTTATATTTGAAATATTAAACCAATTTTGCATTCATGAACTAAACTAAATTTGTTGTTGTTGTTGTTACGTGCCGTCGAGTCGATTCCGACTCACAGCGACCCCATGCACAGCCGAATGAAACACTGCTGGATCCCACACCAGCTCCACGATCCCTGCTATACTTGAGCCAATCATTGCAGCCACTGTGTCAATCCATCTCATTGAAAGCCTTCCCCTCTTTTGTCGACCCTCCACCCTACCAAGCATGACATCCTTCTCCAAGGAATGGTCCCTTCTGACAACATGACGAAAATAGGTGGCCATTCTCGCTTCCAAGGAGCATTTCAGGTGCACTTCCTCCAGGACAGATCTGTTAGTTCTTTTAGCAGTCCATAGTACTTTCAGCACTCTTCACCAGCAGGGACCCAGGTAAGGGTGGTACGAGAGGTTTCCAACAGGGAGGCTAACTTGTCTGTCGGTTTATCCTCCCATGGACATGTTGATGTGAGTTTTGAGGCTAAGCCACTGGTGTTTCTAACCCAGCGGGATGCACATGGTGCACAGGTATCATCCCAGCTTAGACTGAGACAGACTAGGAAGAAGGAAGAGGCCATCCACTTCTCGAATAATTGGCCAGGGAAAACCTTATGAATAGCAAAGATACCTTAAACTAAATTTAGATATAGTTTATTATCCTATTTTTAAACTGATGCGTTCCCTTGGATTAGGATGTTTGCCTCTATGTTTATAACTGAGAGTGGTCTATAATTTTCATTCTTGTGATGTTCTTGATAAATTTATTATCAATTGTATTGGTAATAATTTTATGTTGGACTTACAAAATTGAGCTAGACATTCCCTGTATTTTTAATATCTAGAATATTTTACCTAGGACTCTTAATTGGTAGAATTCTCTAGAAAAGTCATTAAGATTTGGAATGATTTTTGAGGGAGGAGAGGGAGGAGGATGATTCTATTTATAGATTCAAGGTTTTAATAGATATCAGACTATTCTGACTTTCTTTTTCTTCCTGTGTCATTTTTGTAAGAGTTTATTTTCCATTTATGTACCATATCTAAAATTTTTTAATTATTGGCATAAAGAGTTCTGAATAGTCTTGTTATATATTTCAGTGACTGTGGAATCTATGGTGGCCTGGTGACTAAGACATTTGACTGCTAACCAGAAGGTTGACAAGTCAAACCCACCAGTTGCTCCTCAGATGGAAGATTGGGATCTACTTCCGTAGTGATACCACTTCTGAAACCGAAGGAGTGATCATTATGAATCAGATCCGACTTGATGGCAATGAGGTTTTTTTTTTTGTGTGTGTGTGTGTGTATGTAATCTATATTTATATACTCAATTTTATTCCTGATATTGTGTTTACTGTTTTTTAATTTTTTTAATTTTGTTTTGGGTGAGAGTTTACAGAGCTAATTCATCTTTCATACAGCAATTCACATACGTTTTGTCTCATGACATTGACTGTAATTTCCCACAATGCAACAGCTCTTTCCCACTTCCTACCCATAGCCACCTCTTCCCTGTGTCCTTCCCTCCCATCTACTCCTGCTCCTGAGTTGTCTCCCTGTGCATACACAGCACTTCTATTCTCCCATGATTGATCTCCCTAAGAAGTGTATCTACCAAATATAAATGTTCAGTTCATATGCCTGTCTTTTGTCTAGCTGGAAGCAACAGGAGTGGGTTCAGTTTCAGAACTGAAGGGAAGCTAGGGGCCATAGTCTCAGTTGTTCCATCAGGCTCTATCAGACTAGCAAATCTGGTCTTTTTTTTTTTTTCTTTTTAAATGATTTTAAGTTTTGTTCCACCTTGTTCTCCCATCTATCCAGGATCTCCTATATAGATTCCCCTCTTAGTGTTTGACAGTGGTAGCCAGGCACCAAGGAGCTCTGGTAGCATAGTAGCTAAAGCACTTGACTGCTAACCAGAAGGCAGGGGGGTTAAAACCCACCAGCCCCTCCTCGGAAGGAAGGTTGGGCAATCCTACTTCTGTAGTGATACTGCCTTGGAAACCCAAGGAGGGGTCGCTATGAGTCGGGGCCGACTTGACGGCACATAACAACAACAACAACAAGTTGTATAGGTTGAGGATCACATGGTGTACCAGCCACTTGGACTAATTGTTTCCGTGTGTCTTTAGTTTTCTTCATTCTTCTTTGTTCTCCACAAGGAGAGACCATCATTGTATCTAGAAGGCTACGAAGCTTTTGAGATCCCAGTCACTACTCACCAAAGTAGGACATGGAACAATGCTTTTGTGTAGTATGCTATGCCAATTGAACTTGATGTCCCCTGAAACTATAGTCCTGAGCCAAAAAGTCCAACTACTCTTTCCATCTGGATAGCTGGCTGTGGCCAAGAAGTGACTACAGCCTTGTCCCTTGTCAGTTCTACTGTATACCTGGAAATTCTTACAGAACATACAAATACACTGTCTAAAATACACTGAAACATTGCCTGACAACCCTATATATGGTCTTGGACTCACTCTCTCTGGCATAGACATATTTAATAGTTCAGCCTGCCCACCCATTTATCCACCCATGTACCAATGTTTGCCTTCACTGACAATGCAGTACTGTATTTGCAAAAAGGTTCATCTTTGTTGTCTGTATCTTCCGTGAACCTATATCTTCCTCTTCCTCAATGCCACAGTACCAATCACTCACATTTCTTGCATTGCCCTTCTCTTCACCCAAATCAATACTTCTCTCTACCTATCTAACAGTGTTCCCTCCTTCCCCCTCTCGCTCCTGGTAACTAACAAAGAAAATTTCCTTCCATATATAAACCTTTCCATGATTATTTAAAATAATGTACTAAAACAATATTTGTCCTTCTGTAATTGACTTATTTTACTCAGCATAATGTCTTCCAAGTTCATCCACGTTATGCGGTGTTTTGCAGATTCTATGTTATTCTTTAGGGTTGCATAGTATTCCATTGTGTGTATGTATCATGGTCTGGTTCCCATTTTTCTATTGATGGGCACTGAGATTGTTTCCATCTTTTGGCTATTGGAAATAGTGCTGCGATGAACATGGGTGTGCATGTATCTGTTCTTTTCCTGGCTCTCACTTCTTTATGATATAAACCTAGTAATGGAATTGCTGTATCAAATGGTATTTCTAATTCCAACTTTTTAGGAATCACCATACTGCTTTCCATAGAGGTTGTATCAATTGACAGTCCACCAGCAGTGTATGAAAGTCCCAATCTCTCCGCATCTTCACCAGCATTTGTATTTTCTGTCTTCTTGAACTTTGCTACTAGTGCTGGGGCAAGATAGTATCTCATTGCTTTGATTTTCTCCTCTAATGGCTCAAAACCAAAAACCAAAACAAAACAAAACAAACTCCTTGCCATCGAGTCAGATCTGACTCATAGTAATCCCTCTTTGGGTTTCTGAGGCAGTATCACCATGGAAGTACATTGTCCAACCTTCTTTCTGAGGAGTGGCTGGTGGGTTTGAACCACCAGCCTTCTGGTTAGCAGTCAAATGCCTTAAACAGTATGCCACCAGAGTTCCCCTATAATGGCTAATGATCATGAATATTTCTTCATGTTTGTTGGCCACCTGAATATCCTCTTTGGTGAAGTGTCTATTCATGTCTTCTGCCCATTTTTTAATTGGATTGTTTGTCTTTTTGTTGTTAAAGTGTTGGAGTTTTCTATAAATTCTAGAGATAAGTCCCTTGTCAGATATGTCATTGCCAAGTATTTTTTCCCGATCTGTCAGTTCTCTTTTTACTCTTTTGGAGAAGTCTGTGGAAGCACATAAAAATTTAATTTTCAGAAGGTCCCATTCATCTAGTTCATCTTCTGCTGTTTGTGTATTTTGGTTTATGCTTGATAGTCTGTTTATGCTATATATTAGGGCTCCTAAATCTGCCCCTACTTTTTCCTTGAGGAACTTTATAGTTTTAGGTTTCACATTTAAGTCTTTGATCCATCTGGAGTTAGTTTTTGTGTATGGTTTGAAGTACAGATCTTGTTTCATTTTTCTGCAAATGGATATCCAATTTTGCCAGCACAGTTTGTTAAACAGATAATCTCTTCCCTATTTAGTGCATTTCAGCCCTTTGTCAAAGATAGCTGACCATAGGTTGATGGATCTGTTTCTGGGTTCTCAATTCTATTTCATTGGTCTATGTGCCTGTCATTGTACCAATACCGGCAGTTTTGACTACTGTGGCTGTACAGTAGGTTTTGAGATCTGGCAGTGTGAGACCTACTTTGTTCTTCTTCTTCAATAGTGCTTTGTTTACTCAAGGTCTCTTTCTTTCTCCATGTTGTTGTTAGGTGCCATTGAGTCATCTCCAACTCATAGAGACCCTATGCACAGCAGAATGAAAGAGCACCCGGTCCCACTCCAGCTCCATGAGCCTTGCTATATTTGAGCCCATTGCTGTAAACACCATGTCAGTCCCTCTAGTTGGATTGACATCTCATCATCAATGCTCCACCTTACCAAGCATGACATCCTTCTCCAGGAAATGGTCCCTTCTGACATTACCAAAGTAGGTGAGATGAAGTATGGACATTCTTGCTTCCAAGAAGCACTCTGGCTGCATCTCCTCCAGGACAGATTTGTTAGATTTTTTAGCAGTCCATGGGACTTTCAGCATTCTTCGCCAGCATCACAACACAAACCCATCAATTTTCTTTGGTTTTCCTTATTCATTGTGCAGCTCTCACATACATGAGGCGATTGAAAATATCTTGGTTAGTGTCAGGTGCATCTTAGTCCTCAAGGAGATGTCTTTGCTCTTCAGCACTTAAAAGAGGTTGTTTGCAGCCGATTTGTCCAGTGCTATACGTTGTCTGATGTCCTGACGGCTGCTTCCATTGACATCAATTGTAGCAATGTGAAGTTTTTGACAACTTCAATCTTTTCACCATTTATCATGACACTGCTTATATATCCAGTTGTGAGGATTTTTGTTTTCTTTATATTGAGATATAATCCATACAGCAGACTGTATTCTTCAATCTTCCTAAGTGTTTCAAGTCATACTCACTTTCAGCAAGCAAAATTGTGTCATCAGCATAATGCAAGTTGTTAATGTCTTCCTCCAATCCTGATGCCACGTTCTTCTTCATATAGTCCCACTTCTCAGATTAATTATTCAGCATACAGATTGAATAAATATGGTGAAAGGATATAACCCTGATGTACTCCCTCCTTGATTTTAAACTATGCAGTGTCCCCTTGTTCTGTTCGAATGACAACCTCCTGGTCTATGTACAGGTTCCTCATGAGTACAATTAAGTGTTCTAGAATTCCCATTCTTCTCAATGTTATCCATAATTTGTTATGATCCACACAATCAAATGTCTTTGCATAGTCAATAAAACACAAGTAAACATCTTTCTGGTATTCTTTGCTCTGAGTCAAGATCCATCTGACATCAGCAATGATA
>NW_006921889.1:221736-222376 GCF_000298275.1 Orycteropus afer afer
TCAACTTCAAGTTGAACTTGCATATGAGCAGTTGATGGTCTGTTCCACAATCAGCTCCTGGCCTTGTTTTGGCTGAAGATATTGAAATTCTCCATTGCTTCTTGCCACAGATGTAGTCAATCTTATTCCCGTGTACTCCTTCAGGCAAAATCCATGTGTATAGCCACCATTTGTGTTGTTGAAAAAAAGTATTTGCAATAAATAAGAAAGTTGAAACAAACAAAAAAAGAAAATGAAACTCTGCCGTTGAGTGAATTCTGACTCATAGCAACTACTCCTTGAGTTTCTGAAGCTGTGTGTCTATGGAAGTAGATAGACCAATCTTCCTTTGGAGAAGTCAAATACCTTAAGCACTACACCACCAGAGCTCCTAAATAAAGTTAGTGATTGGTTTTCCATATCCTTAAAGAATCTTGATGGGATCTGGATTGGGATTGCATTGAATGTATAGATTGCTTCAGATAGAATTGACATTTTCACAGTGTTCAATCTTCCTATCTATGAGCATGGAATATTCTTCCATTTCTGTAGATCTCTTATATTTTCTTGAAATAGTCTTTTGTAATTTTCTTTGTGGAGCTCTGGTAGCATAGTGGCTAAAGCACTTGACTGCTAACCAGAAGACTGGTGGTTCAAACCC
>NW_006921889.1:222476-229639 GCF_000298275.1 Orycteropus afer afer
GGAAGGAAGGTTGGGCAATCCTACTTCCGTAGTGATACTGCCTTGGAAACCCAAGGAGGGGTTGCTATGAGTCGGGGCCAACTCGACAGCACATAACAACAACAACAATAATTTTCTTTGTACAGATCTTTTGTGTCCCTGGTAAGATTTATTCCCATGTATTTTACTTTTTGGTAGCTATTGTACATGATATTGATTTCTTTATTTCTTTTTCAGCAATCTCTTCCTGGTGTAGAGAAATCCAACTGATTTTGTATATTGATCTTGTAACTTGCCACTATGTTAAATCTCTCCATTAGTTCCAGTAGATTTTTTACTGAGTCTCTTGGGTTTTCTATGTATAGGATCATATCATCAGCAAATCAGGATAGTTTGACTTCTTCCTTCCCTATTTTGATGCCTTTGATTTCCTTTCTTGCCTTATTGCTCTGGCTGGGACTTCCAATATAATGTTGAATAGAAGTAGTGATAGAGGGCATCCTTGTCTGGTTCCTATTTGCAAGGGGAATGATTTCAGTCTCTCCATTGACAATAATGTTGGCTGTTGGCTTTGCGTATATGCCCTTTATTATGTTGAGAAATGTCCTTCTCTTCCTATTTTGCTGAGAGGTTTGATCAGGAATGGGTGTTGGATTTTATCAAATGCCTTTTATACATTGATTGATATGATCATATGGTTCTTTTCCTTTGTTTTATTTATGTGATGGATGATGTTGATTGCTTTTCTATTGGTGAACCATCCTTGCATGAAGGATATGATATGAACTCCACTTGATATGAACCCCACTTGGTCATAAAATATTATTTTTTGAATGTGTTACTGGAGTCTATTGGCTAGGATTTTGTTGATTTTTGCATCTATATTTATGAGGGATATTGGTTCATAGTTTTCCTTTTCAGTGATGTCTTTGCCTGGTTTTATTATCAAGGTCATGCTTGCTTCATAAAATGAATTTGGGAGGATTCCATCATTTTCTATGTTTTGGAATAGTTTGAGTAGGATTGGTGTCAGTTGTTCTCTGAATGTTTGGTACAATACTCCAGTGAAATCGTCTAGGCCAGGACTTTTTTTTGTTTGTAATTTTTTTTATGACCTGTTCAATTTATTCTTTTGTTATGGGTATATTCAAATTTTCCACCTCAGTCTGTGTTAATTTATATAAGTAGTGTATTTCTAGAAATCTGTCCATTTCTTCCAGATTTTTTAATTTTTTGGAGTACAGTTCTTCCTAGGATCTTTTTTTATTTCAGTTGGTTTTATTGTGATGTTGACCAAATTGTTTCTTATTCATGTTATTTGTATTCTCTCCCTCTTTTCCTTTGTTAGATTTGTGGCTTGTCAATTTTATTAATCTTTCCAGAAAACCAACTTCTAGTCTTCATTTTTTCTATTGTTTTTCTGTTTTCTGTTTCATTGATTTCTGCTTGAATCTTTATTATTTCCTTTCTTCTGGTGACTGTAGGCTTTTCTTGCTGTTCTTTCTCTAATTGTTGGAGATGTTGGTTTAAGGTGTTGCTTTTGGCTCTTTCTCTTTTTGAATATATGCAATTATTCCTATAAATTGTCCTCTGATCACTGCTTTTACTATGTCCCAAAGATTTTGGTATGTTGTGTTTTCATTCTCATTTGATTCAAGGAATATTTTAATTTCATTTTTTATTTCTTCTAATACCCATTCATTCTTAAGGAGGGTGTTGTTCAGTTTCCATGTGTTTGCTCTTCTTGCATTGATCTTCCTATTGTTGATATTCAATATGATAGCGTTGTGATCTGAGAAGATGCTTTGAAGTATTTCAATGGTTTTAAATTTTGTAAGCCTTGCTTTATGGCCTACTGTATGGTCTATCATGGAGAATATTCCATGTGCACTGGAAAAGAATATATATTGTGCTGTTGTTGGGTGAACTGCTCTGTAGATATCTATTAGTTTATGTTGGTGGATTGTGTTGTTTAGTTCTTTTGCATCTTTTTTCTTTCTAGTTTTTCCTTCTTTCATAGTGAGTGGCGTATTAAAATCTCCTACTATGACTGTGGGGTCATCTATTTGTGTTTTCAGTTACGTTAAAGTCTGATTTATATATCTGCGGCCTCTTTCATTGGGTCCTTAGATATTTTTTATAGTCATATCTTCTTGTTTGATTGATCCTTTAATCATTATAAATGTCCTTCCTTTTCTCTTATTGTGGTTTTTGCTTTAAAGTCAATTTGATCAGAAATTAATATTGCCAATCCTGCTCTTTTTTGGTTGCAATTTGTGTGATAGATCTTTTTCCAACCTTTGATTATTAGTCTATTTTTGTCTTCCTCTCTAAGATGTGTCTCTTGTACACAACATATTGATGGGTTATGTTTTCTTATCCAATCTTCACCTCTCCATCTCTTGAGTGGTGCATTTAGTCCATTGACATTCAGTGTAATTATCAACAGATACGAATTTGTTGCTGTCATTTTTTGTGTGTGTTTTCCATGGTGTTCCTGCTTTCTTTGTTCCATATAATTTTCTGTGCTGAGCTTATTTTGTTTATGTATCATGTTATCATTTCCTTTGTTGCTACTGTTTTAGTATTTGCTAAATATTTCAGCTTGTCCTCTTTTTTGTTGTGATGTAAAGGTTTCTCATTGTTCTTTGAGATTACCCTGTGATTTATAATTTTCTCCCTGAGTTTAGAACAGTCCATTCTACCTTATAATTCCCTTGACTTCCTCACCATTTAGAAGTTCTGTTACTACACTATTTTTTCCCTCCTTTTGTTTTGTAGTTGTCCTCATTTGTCAATTGATATCTCTGGTCCCCTGTTTACAATCTTGTAAGCTTATTTTACTTTGGATACTTCCACAACCGATTTGGTTTCTGGCTTATGTCATCTTGTGTATTAATGGTTGTTTTCTGTTTGCTATTATTGGTTCTCTGTCCAAAGGACTCCCTTTAGTATCTCTTGTAAGGTTGGTCTGGTTTTAATAAACTCCCTTTATTTCTGCTTATCTGGAAATGTTTTAATTTCACCATCATATTCTCTTTCAGGTTTTTGTACATACCATCCCATTGCCTTCTCACCTGCATGGTTTCTGCTTATATATCCAAGCTTAGTCTTATTGATTGTCCTTTGTAGGTAACTTTTCATTATTCCAATGTTTCTTTCAGGATTCTTTCTTTGTCTTTAGTTTTGATTATGGTATGTCTTGGTGATTTTCTTTTGGGGTTTATTCTGTTTGGGATTCTTTGGACTTCCTGAATGGATATATTCTCATCTTTCATTCTACCAAGAAAGTTCTTTTCCAAAAAATCTTGGACAATTTTCTCAGTGGTTTTATTTTTCTCTTCCTGTTTCAGAATTCCAGTTACACATGTGTTATTCCTTTGATGGTATCCTTTGTGAACCTTAGGCTTTCTTCCTTTTGTTTTCATATTTTTTCTCATTGATCCCTGTGTTAGGCTGGGTTCTCTAGAGAAGCAAAATCAGTAAAGCTTATATATACACATACAGAAAGAGAAATTTATCTTAGGAAAATGGCTCACACACATACAGAAACTGACAAGTCCCAAGTTCTTAGTTCAAACCTCAAGCTGGAGGCTTTTCCTGACTTAGCTGCAGGGGCTGAGGAGCTTAAGGTTGGCAGGCAGTATACCAGCTTTTGACTTCAATAGATGATGAATCCAAGATCTCCAGGCCAAATTGTGGATTGTTTGCTCACGGAGAGTTGTAGCCAATACAACAGGATGCCAATCCACAGAAGAGTGTCTCTTTTCCCAGGATGTCCATACATATATTGGAAGAAGGCTACACCCCTAGGGAAACTCCCTTTCAATGTATTGGCTGCTCAAAACATACACATCCAATCTCATCATGGAAATGACCCACATCACAACTGCATAAACCACACAGAATTGTGGTCCAGCCAAATTTACACACAGCTCTAACTATCACAGTCCACGCCTTGTCAAGTTGGCAGTTGTACACATCTTCTTAACCATATATAATTTCTAAGTAAGGACAATTATAAAGTCCTATTTGTTCCTAACATGGTACATTAACAAGTGTAAAATTGAAACACATTAACTATGTTTACATTTCATAGTTTATACCAGAAGGAAACATAAATATTTCATGCACATATACAATTAAGAAATAAAACAATCACAGTCCTCATTTCTGCAACTAGTCATGTGGTCACAGCTAATACTCAGAACTACCTTCTTCCACCACCCATTCCATATTTCCCTTGCCCTCAGCAAGTACCTAAGGCGGTCATGGTTCTTTGCCTGGTGGGGTTACCCAAACCTTCATTCTTGAAGGGTCAGGGCCATTAGTAGTCATATAAAAATTGGGTTGCTGTAATTTCCCATTGAGTTTAATTATAGGGCATGGAAGTACTAAGAGACCTCCTAAAGAATCTCCTGTATTCCAGACATATTCCTCTTTACCTCCATTATGTAATGTCAATCCAATTTCCCTGGGGTAATCAAGATCTATCACGCCAGATAGTACAGTAATACCCTTCTTTGTTTGTTGATCTAGACACATGAGGAAGCCAAAATGGTCGGGTGGCATTCTTAACATCCAATTCAGTGCAATCAGTATTGTGTCTCCAGGTGGGAATGTTCCTCCCTTTGGGACTAAGATCTCCAGACTCACAGAGCATAGGGTAGCAGACTTTTTTGAGAGGGTCACTAGGGGTAATAGTGAGTGGTACCACTCCCGTTTCCACACCTTGGTTCCTGGACCTGTGAATTCTGGTTATTGGAGAAACAGCACTGTATATTGGATGCTGGTTTAGAGCATTTACAGCCTCCTGGAGAACATTGCTCAACCCTTCAAGGTATTGCCACCTAGCCTGTGCTCTAATTGTGTTTTTAGTAAGTCATTCCATCATTCTATCAAGCCAGCTGCTTCTGGATGATGGGGAACATGGTAAGACCAGTGAATTCCATGAGCATAGGCCCATTGCCACACTTCATTCACTGTTAAGTGAGTCCCTTGATCTGAAGCAATGCTGTGTGGGATACCATGAAAGGTGGATAAGGCATTCTGTAAGTCCACAGATGGTAGTTTTATCAGAAGCATTGTGTGCAGGGAAGATGAATCCATATCCAGAATAAGTATCCATTCCAGTAAGAACAAAATGCTGTCCTTACCATGATGGAAGTGGTCCAATGTAATCAACCTGCCAACAGGTTGCTGGCTGATCACCCTGAAGAATGGTTCCATATTGTGGGCTCAGTGTTGGTCTCTGTTGCTGGCAGATTGTGCATTCAGTAGTGGTGGTAGCCAGATCAGCCTTGGTAAGTGGAAGTCTATTTTGCTGAGCCCATCCATAACCACCATGCCTGCCACCATGGCCACTTTGTTCATGAGCCCATTGAGCAATGATAGGAGTATCTGGGGAAAAAGGATGGCTGGTTTCCACTAAACATGTCATCCTATCCACCTGATTGTTAAAGTCTTCCTCTGCCAAGGTCACCTTTTGGTGGGCATTCACATGAAATACAAATATCTTTACTCCTTTGGGTCATTCAGAGATCTATCCACATACCTCTTCCCCCCACATCCTTGCCACCAATTTTCCAATCATGCGCCTTCCAAGTCCCAGACCATCTGGCCACAGCCCATGAATCCATATACAATTGCACATCTAGCCATTTCTTGTTCCATGCAAAGTGAATAACCATATGCATGGCTCAAAGTTCTGCCCATTGGGAGGATTTCCTTTCACTATTGTCCTTCAAAGAAGTCCCAGAAAGGGGCTGCAGTGCCACTGCTGTCCACCTTCGAGTGGTGCCACATATCACACAGGACCATCTGTAAAGTTTATATATACATATAGAGAAATAGAAATTTATCTCAGGAAAATGGCTCACACACTTACAGAAGCTGGAAAATCCCAAGTTTTTGGTCAAACTTCAAGCTGGAGGCTTTTCCAGACTCACCTAGCTGCAGGGGCTGACGAGCTCAAGGTTGGCAGGCAGTATACTGGCTGTTGACTCTAACAAATGATGAATCCAAGATCTCCAAGCTGAACGGTAGATTGCTTGCTCACGGACACTTGTAGGCAGCACAGCAGGATTCCAATCCACAGAAGAATGTCTCTTTTCCCAGGATATACATAAATATATTGGAAGCAGGCCATATCCCTAGGGAAACTCCCTTTCAATAGATTGGCTGCTCAAAACATATACATCCAATCCCATCATGGCAATAACCCACTTTACAACTGCTTAAACCACACAGAATTGTGGTCCAGCCAAGGTGACACAGCTCCAACTATCACAATCCCTTTCCAAAGAAGTATTTAATGTTTGTCTTCAATCTCATGAATTCTGTCTTCCATTGATTCGATTCTACTCCTTTGTTCTTTCAATGTGTTATCTATTTCTGAAAATGTAGTATTAATCTTCTGGATTTCTATCTGTGGATTTTGTAACATTTCTAATTTTTTATTTATTTTGTCATTTTGTTCTTGTATTTTCTTCTGAAGTTTTTCTAGGGTTTTGTTTTAGTTATCTCTAATTTTGTCAGTGTTTTCCTTGATCTGATTTTTAATCTGTTGAAGGTACCCAAATATAATTATTTTGAATTCCAAATCAGAGAGTTCCAATGCTGCTTCTTCCTCAGGGATGTGTTCTGGGTCTGCTTGCTTCCACTGCTTTATCTTGGTTCTTTGTGTGTATAGCGATGGTCTGTTGTCTCTGAGACATTGTGACTTTGTCATATTTATATTTAATTGGTTATTGTATGTTGGAGTGATTTGCCTAAGTTTTTTTTATTTATATATATATATATATGAGTAAGCATGGTACTGTACACCTCTATTTGCTAGCTGGCAGCACTTATGCACTCACCACCTGTCTCCTGGTGGGTGTGATAGAGAATGAGAGTGGCTGCACAGATTTCTGTTAACTGTGAAGAGCAGTCCAGGGTGAGTCAGGCTCTTATTGGTGGTCATGTATCTTTGGCCAGTTTGTGCAGAAGGAAGTGGTGTCTCTCACTCAGTAAGTGCAGCTACAGGAGGTGAGGTTGTGATTGGGACATATGGGTGTAGTTGCTGCTCCCACTCAGTTAGATAGTAACAACAATCAAAAAACCATAAAATAAGTAAAAGCAAGAGGACAAAAAACACACACCACATAAACACACAGGAACAATCACCAAAAAGAGAGAGAGAG
>NW_006921889.1:230309-237428 GCF_000298275.1 Orycteropus afer afer
AAAAAAAAAAGTCCACAGCTCAGCCTGCCTTCATCTTCACTGCTTCCTTTTTTATTCACCAGCCACCAGTGCAGTCCTCCATGCACTCCCTGACTCATAGGGCTGATTTTCAGGTTAATTCTTAGGTCTTAACATAACTTGGCAATATCCAAGCTTTTTGTGCCATGAGGATCTCTGACAGACCACAGCTCCATATGTCTCCTTTTTTTATGTTTTCATGCAGATTATTCTACTAGTTGGAGTTTAGTCCACTTCTGTATCCTTCCTTCCAGAGCTCAGGGCTCCAGGATTATTTTCTGTATCTGTGTTAATTGGTTCCTCCTTACTTTGTTGAAGAGAATCTGTGTAGTTTGTCTGCCTATTCCACCATCTTACCAGAACTCCTGATTTTTTTTAATTTTTTGATGCGTCTTCTCAGAGGGTTAACAATACTATTAGTCCTTGAAAGCATGAAATGTATTGGTCAATGTTTCAGAAGGATATAGAAAGTATACACATCTTAGATTTTGTGGAGAATTTAATGATGGGCAATATAGAGAAGTATGGGCAGGAATAAGGGATGGAGCAAAGGATTTTGAAGCATTCAGGTATTACCAAGAAGAAATCATTGTCATTTCCTATTGATAAAATCAATAGGAAAGACCCCTGTGAGTGTAAGAGCAATGGAAAGGAGTGAGTCTTCTGACATGAGGTGTACTTGTAAAGGTACTTAGCCCCTTCCACAACTATAGCATCGAGATAGGGAGGGAGCAAGGGAATAGTAACCCTGATTCCTTTCTTCCTTCTCCCATCCTGTCTCCTATCAGTGCCTTCCTTTGTTTGAACTCTAGTGAAAACCAAAAACAAAGGTTGGAGTAAGAGAAGTCAGTCTCACAGAATAGTGAAGGGCAGAGAATGGATCTGGGGATCAAATAATCAGCTTACTAACTTTTGGCTTTATTTATCTTCTCCATTGGCATATTTGTTTTTATGTCATTTTTTTTTCTCATATTAAAATTTTTCTTATACTGTTCTTTGATTTATTTCCCCTATTATCATGAGAGGGAGCTCTGGTAGCATAGTGGCTAAGACACTTGCCTGCTAACCAGACAGCTGGCGGTTCAAACCCACCAGCCACTCCTCGGAAGGAAGGTTGGGCAATCCTACTTCCGTAGTGATACTGCCTCGGAAACCCAAGGAGGGGTCGCTATGAGTCGGGGCCGACTCGACGGCACATAACAACAACAACAACAACATTATCTTGAGATAGCTGCTTTACTATTAATTTTTAGTTTTCCTTCTTTGAAAATATAAATCTGTCATTTCCCTTAGGTGCTACTTCAGCAACATCCCCAAATTTTTTTCTATCATTCAGTTCAAAATGTTTATTAATTTTCATTAAAATTTCTTCTTTGGCCCATTTGTTACGTATTAAAACCAAACCAAACTCACTGCCATCAAGTTGATTCCAACTTATAGTGACTCCCATTGCATTTCCAATCTTTACAGAAGCGGACTGCCTTATCTTGCTTCTGTGGAGCAGCTGGTGGGTTCAAACAACCAACTTTTGGTTAGCAGCCAAATGCCTTAACCACTCCACCATCACAGCTCCTTCATTTGTTATGTGGAACTTTTTTTTTTTTTAAATATCCAAGCATATAGGGGTTTTGTGTATTTCAGATTTGATTTTTAAGTTAATTATGGTCACATGGCATATGATTTCAACAACATATGGCAAGTAAATGTTTCATGTGTGCTTGCATAGATGTATATTGTGCATTTGTATTCTATATATGACTACGAAAGGAGCTCTGGTGGTGTACTGTGTAAGGCATTTGGCTGCTAACCAGAAGTTCGGCAATTCAAACCCACCAGCTTCTCCGGGGGAGGAAGGTGAGGCAATCTACTTCTGTAAAGATTTATAGCCTTGGACACCCAATGAAGGTTGCTATGGGTCAGAATCCACTTGATGGCAGAGGGTTTTTTGGTATTTATGACTATTAGGTCAAGTTTTAAAATTGTATTGTTTAGGTGTTCTCTCTCATTAATTATTTGTTGCTCCTTTTTCCTATAAGTTACTAAGAGATGAGTATGAATTCTTCCCCTATAATTATGGATTTGCCTATTTATCCTTAATTTTTTTTCTATCTTTATATATTTTTAGGCCATGTTATTGAGTTTATATGACTACCTAATGGAAACATTTTGTTAATGAATTGAATGTTTTAATATTTATGATGGTTTCTTCTTATCTCTAGTAATACGTTGACCTTAAATCTACTTTGATATTAATGTAATTACATCACCTTTCTTTTGCTTGGTGCTGGCATTGTAAAATTGTTTTGATCATCTTCTTTCAATCTTTCTGTAGTCTTACGATTTAGCTATGTCTCATGCAGTTTATAGTGTTTTTATTTTTTAATCATTGCTTATGAGGGGAGTATTTATTTTGTATTTGAATTTATATCAGCTTACCATTTATTTTATTTATTTTCCATTTGCTTGCTTGTTCTATATTCCATAAGTGGTCTACTTTTGAGTGACTACTTTTTATATTATTATTATTATTTCCCTTCCATTGATTCAGAAATTTCACAGTATTTTAGTCTTCTTTTAGTTGTTGCCATAGAACTGAAAGCCTGAGTTCTTTACCTTTTATATCTAATAAGATATTAGCAGTTAATTTCTTTAAGCATTTGTGTGATATCCTTTCATTAACTTTAGGCTTTCCTCATTTCTGTTGAGAAGCAAACTGTCAGTCTAACTTTTACCCTCTTGTAGGTAATCTGTCTTCTTTTTCCTCAGGTTTCATTTAAGATTTACTATTTGTCTTTTCTTGCTTTCAGTTTTCCTATAACATATTTATTTAAGTGTTTTTCTTAATCCTACTTGGGATTTGGTTGGTGTTGTGTGCCATCAAGTCAATTTTGACTCACAGCAACTCCAGTGTCATAGGGATTTCTGGGCTCCAATCTTTATGGGAACAGGTTGCCCAGGTCTTTCTGCCATGGAACAGCTGGGTGAGTTCAAACCACCAACCTTTTGGTTAGCAGCCAAGTGCTTAACGATTGTTCCAACAGGGGTCTTTAGGATTTAGGAGGGCTTCGTAAATCTGTGGATTGATGTCTTCTATCAGTTTGGGAAACTTCACAGCCACTATATCTTCAGATAATATTCTCCCAAATTCTCTCCAGTCTCCATTTGGGAATTCCAACTGTATGTTAGACTTAATTTCACTACATTCTCTAAGTCACCAACCCTCTCTTTCTAAGTCTTCTATTTTACTGTCACTCTTTAGCTGTATCTGATCTGCTGTCAGTCCCATCTTCTAAGTATTTGATTTTGATTTTGATGGTTGAATTTTCACTTCTGAATTGTCTATTTGGTTCTTTTTCAAATATGTCTCTTTCTTTTCCTCAGAGTTTTGAGCTATCTGCTCAATTTCTACTTATTTTGTTATTGCACTGATCACAGGAAGTAGTCCTATTTTAAAGTTGCTCTGATAATTTCAATACATAGAGTCCTAAAGACGTGTCTTCATTATTCAGCATATTAAGTGATTCTCATTTACATTTTCTTAAATCCTCATGTGCCTGTTTTGTGCAGGATATTGTAAATAATTGTGTGTAGGAATAATTTGAAATTTAATATTATACTATCTTTTTTTAGAGCGAATTTTGTTTCTTCCAGGCGATGTGTGATCACCTTAGTCTAATTTCAAGGCTCGAGATTTTCTGGGTTACCTAATGATAGGGATTAGGCATTAGTCCATGGGTGGGTTGTTTTATTTTGTGTTACTCTTACTCTTTATTTCCAATTTACTGCCAGTGTGCTAGCCTGAGAGATCATCTCTCAACATCACCTATGTACCTAGTGTCTCTGCTTCTACTCTTTTCTCCCTGAGCAAGGAGATATTTGTCAAATAGTAAGTCATTTTTCTTTATGAATGCATTTTAGAGTTCCAAACACTTTCTAATGGTTGTTGTTGTTATGTGCCATCAAGTCGGTCCCGACTCATAGAGACCCCTCCTTTGGTTTCCGAGGCGGTATCACTACAGAAGTAGGATTGCCCAACCTTCCTTCTGAAGAATGGCTGGTGGGTTTGAACCACCAGCCTTCTGGTTAGCAGTCAAGTGCTTTAGGCACTATGCTACCAGAGCTCCTTTCTCATGGTACATAATGGTAGTACATAATGACAATATATAATGTTACCATTGCCTATTTCCTCAACTTCAGTTCCTAACACTTTCTCCTTCCTCCACATTATCCAGCCACATTTATTTCAGTTCCTTGAGTGTTATTTTTGCCTGGAACTTCCTTCTCCCCATTTTTCTTTTTTTACTTTTCTCCTTTAAGCCTTACTGTATAAGTTATTTTCCCATAGAGAACTTCCTCATTACCCAATCTAAAGTAGGTTTCTCTTATTATTTTCTCTCTTAGCAAACTGTTCTTTTCCCCTGAATTGCTCATTAAAATTCGTAATTATTCCCTCCTATTATTAAGTCAGTGCCAAGGGGACAGGAATGACTATTTTTTCCCTGCCACCATAAACCCAGGACTTTGTTTAGTGTCTGCTACATAGTAGGGACTCATTATTAAATATTTGAATTAATTCCCAAATGACAAATCCTTCTTCTCCAAAATTAAATTTTATTCTCCCCTTCATATTATAAATGTTCTTTTTCCCCCCTTCTTTGCCATGACTGTGCATGATTGTGATCTATTTATTAGTTTCTTGTCAAGTCAGCAGATTTTTACAGATCTAATAAGTTTTTGCTTTTCCATTACACACTGTTAAGACATTATCATTTTCCGCAGCACTAGCTCTGAAACAACCAAATTTCCCTTTCATTTTAAAAATCTGTTGTTTGGAAATTTTAATCATATTTCCTGGGTGTGGTAGTTAAATTTGTACATGAACTTGGCTGGGCCTGGTTGAGTGGCTGGGCACCTGGTGATAGTTATTCCTCATGATGAGACTGGCAATCAACTCCCTGGTGGGATCTACCACAAGCAGCTGAGTAGGTGCTTTTAGGATATGGTCTGCTTCCTGCATATAAGGAGAAGCCTTGGAGATAGTCTCTAGCTTATGGTATCCTTGGACCTGCATGTAGCTGTGTCATTGTTCAGGAGCCTGCCATGCTCTGCCAAACTTGGGACTTCCAATGGACTTAAATTAATGGCATTCCATGTGGTTTAGTAACATCAGGACTGTGCCTTTTTACTTATCAATCTTGGGCTTGTCAGCCTCAGTAGTCGGCAGCTGTCTGAATGAAAAAATGCCTCTAGCTCCGGGAGCTGGAGGCAGAGCTGGATCCCAAGGTTGAGGGGCTTTCACCCAGCCCCTAGATCCTGGCACTTTGAACTTGGACTTAAAGCCTCCAAAATGTAAGAGAATAAACTCCTGTTTGTTAAGGCCATCCCATTTGTGGTATATTTCTGTCAGAGCGGCACTAGGTGACCAGAACACTGGATCTCCACTTTCAAAATGCAACGTGAATTCTGTAACTAAGGCTACTCAAGGCCACCCAATTACCAAGTGTCTGTTTGTACTAACTCTAAATTTTCAGACCATCGGCCATTGTTTCCATGCAATTCCCCATAGTTTTTCAATTGCTTATTGTACTAGGTTTTTTTCTTTTTTTGGTCGTCAAAACACAGAGTTCATTTTCCCCTCTAACAAGGTGCCAGGAAGAAAGAAGCATGAGTCATAGGAGAACAAAAAAGGAAAAGGAATGTCTCAAATGTGGGGATGAGATGAATGCTCCTCTCACCCTAACAGAATTCTAATTTCCTGCTCCGAATCATTTTTTCCCATTGAAATAGCAACAAGTATAATTCTAGAGGGGTGTGAGTTTGTGTTCATTGTAAAGCAGGGAATGTTAGGGAAGACTAGGGAAGGAGGGTGTGAAACTGTTGTCATTCCCTGTTTATGAATATGTATTTTGGTTGTTAGAAAGGGGAAGACTCTTTGGCCCTCTCTGGTGCATGTAGTGGTGGTGGGAAGCATTGGAAGGTGCTGAGCTTAGTACAGGACACAAGACCAGATTTCTGTTTTTGTGAAAATATTAATATATAATATGAAGGTAACCAGATATTAGAGACTAACAGAATAATCTTGGCTTTTACATTTTCACCTTCTCATCTCAGAATCTCATCTCATCTCAGTGACTTGTCTTTACAGATTCAATCCAGAATGTGGCTTTCTAACGTCCATGTGGAACTAGTCAACTTTGAGAAGTTTTGACATGCCTAAAAAGGAAGAATGACAGTGGGGGGCGGGGAAGAGATAAATGATAATTACATCCTAAGTGCTTAATACAAATTCTCAAAATATTCGCAAATTCACAGTTTGTATTTAAAAGATTTATTTACTATTTTTATTCCTGTAGAAAACAATAACCAAAAAAAAAAAAAAAAACATAGATCTTTGACTCTTAAGGCATTTGCAAACAATAGTGATTTGTTTTTTTCTGGAGCCAAGATGGATTTGATGTGTCTTGGCTTTCCCTGAAGCAGTTATATTTCAAATGATTCATTGCCTTGAACTGCTTTAGAAAATTGTTTTCCTGCTTCTGTGATTTTTTTTTTTTTTTTTTTTTGGAACAAAATTTGAGGAAACAGGAGACAGAATATCCCTCTGTCAAATTTTAGTCATTGGGTGTACTCATTAAATATATATTTTTCATGGTTTTCTTCTTTCCCATTTTCTGTAGAAATAAAACTGAAATTTAAAAGACCTTGAAATTTTGTCATTAAATCACTTAAAATTTAGTATGATAAAAAATAAGTCAGATAATTTCAAATTTATAATATAAAACTTATCAAAGGTTTTGGAAACATGGTGTTTGCATATGATATATATTATATTTACATATGATCAGAGTTAAATGATTATGTCACTATGCTCACATTTTTAATTTTTGGGTTATTTACATTTCCTCACCTTTC
Source organism: Orycteropus afer afer (assembly GCF_000298275.1). NCBI lineage: Eukaryota > Metazoa > Chordata > Mammalia > Tubulidentata > Orycteropodidae > Orycteropus > Orycteropus afer. The sequence continues at coordinate 237,240 of NW_006921889.1, forward strand.
TCACTTCATTAAAGAGATAGATACTGTTACTTTCAAGTCCCTAGTAAATCTGGATGACTGGTTTTATTAATGAGGTCCTAACCTTAATCACTCGGAAGGAAGGTTGGGCAATCCTACTTCCGTAGTGATACTGCCTCGGAAACCCAAAGAGGGGTCGCTATGAGTCGGGGCCGACTCGACGGCAAATAA
>NW_006921889.1:237813-249613 GCF_000298275.1 Orycteropus afer afer
GGAGTGGCTGGTTGGTTTGAACCACCTGCCTTCTGGTTAGTAGTCAAATACCTTAGGCACTATGCTACCAGAGCTCCCATGATGCTGAAGGCTATGCCACCAGTATTTCCAATGCCAGCAGGGTCACCCATGGTGGACAGGTTTCAGCAGAGCTTCCAGACTAAGATAGACTCAGAAGAAGAAAGGGGCCATCAACTTCTCAAAAATTGGCCAATGAAAACCTTATGAATAGCAGTGAAACACTGTCTGATATATTACTGGAAAACTTTATAAATAGTCCTGAAACATTGTATGATAGAGTGCCAGAAGATGAACCCCTTGGGTTGGAAGGCACTCACAAAATGACTGGGGAAGAGCTGCCTCCTCAGAATAGAGCCAACCTTAATGATGTACATTAAGCTTTTGAGATCTCCATTTGATGGAGTGGCATGACTCAAAATGGGAAGAAACAGCTATAAACATCCATTAGTAATTGGAATGTGGAATGTACAAAGTGTGAATCTAGGAAAGTTGGAAGTTGTCAAAAATGAAATAGAATACATGAAGATCAATGTCCTAGGCATTAGTGAGCTGAAATGGACTGGTTTGGACATTTTAAATCAGACAACCATATGATCTACTATGTTGGGAATGACAAATTGAAGACGAATGGTGTGGCATTCATCATCACAAACAATGTTTCAAGATCTCTCCTGGAGTACAATGCTATAAGTGACAGGATAATATCCATATGCCTACAAGGAAGACCAGTTAATACTATGATTATTCAAATTTATGCACAAGCCACCAAAGCCAAGGATAAGGAAATTGAAGACTTTATCAACTTCTGCAGTCTGAAATTGACCAAATGTAGAGTCAAGATGTGTTGATTAGCACTGGTGACTGGAATGCAAAAGTTGGAAACAAAGAAGAGTCACCAGTGTTTGGGAAATGAGGCCTTGGTGATACAAATAATTCTGGAGATGGTATGATAGAATTTTATAAGACCAATGACTTAGTCATTGCAAATACCTTTTTTCAACAACATAAATGGCAACTATACACATGGACCACACCAGATGGAGTACACAGGAATCAGATAGACTACATCTGTGGAAAGAGGCAATGGAGAAGTTCAATTATCTTTAGCTGAAACAAGGCCAGGGGCTGGCTGTGGAACAGACCATCAACTGCTCATATGCATGTTCAAGTTGAAGCTGAAGACAATTAAAACAAGTCCATGAGAGCCAAAATATGACCTTGATTATATCCCTCCTGAATTTAAAGACCATCTAAAGAACAGATTTGATGCACTGAACACCAATGACCAAAAACCAGAAGAATTGTGGGATGACATCAAGAGTATCATTCATGAAGAAAGCAAAAGGTGATTAAAGAGACAGGAAAGGAAGAACAGAACAAAATGGATGTCAGAAGAGACGCTGAAATTTGCCCTTGAATGAAGAGCAGCTAATGCAAGTGGAAGAAATGACAAGATAAAAGAGCTGAAGAGAAGATTTCAAAGAGCAGCTAAAGAAGACAAAGTCAATTATTATAATAAAATGTGCAAAGATATGGCGAGCAAAAAGGGAAGAACGTGATTGGCATTTCTCAAGCTGAAAGAACTGAAGAAAAAAAATTAAGCCTTGAGTTGCAATATTGAAGGATTCTGTGGGCAAAATATCGAATGATTCAGGAAACATCAAAAGAAGATGGAAGGAATACAGAGAGCCCCTGTACCAAAAAGAATTGGTTGATGTACATCCATTTCAGAAGGTGGCATATAATCAAGAACCAATGGTATTGAAGGCAGAAGTTGAAGGTACACTGAAGGAAGTGGCAAAGAACAAAGCTCCAGGAATTGATGGAATACTCATTGAGATATTTCGACAAACATGCCGCACTGGGGACACTCACTTGTCTACGCCAACATATTTGGAAGACAGCTACCTGGCCAACTGACTGAAAGAGATCCATATTTGTACCCATTCCAAAGAAAGGTGATCCCACAGAATGTGGAAATCATCAAACAATGTCATTAATATCATGTTGTTGTTGTTATGTGCCGTCGAGTCGGCCCCGACTCATAGCGACCCCTCCTTGGGTTTCCGAGGCAGTATCACTACGGAAGTAGGATTGCCCAACCTTCCTTCCGAGGAGTGGCTGGCATATACAAGTAAAATCTTACTGAAGATAATTAAAAAACAGTTGCAGCAAAATATTGACAGAAAACTTTCAGAAATGAAAGCTGGATCAGAAGAGGATGTGGAGTGAGGGATATCATTGCCAATGGCAGATGGATTTAACTGAAAGCAAAGAATACCAGAAAGATGTTTACTTGTATTTTATTGACTATGCAAAAATATTTGGTTGTGTGGAACAAATTATGGGTAACATTGAGAAGAATGGGAATTCCTGAACACCTAACTGTACACAAATCAGGAGGCTGTCATATGAACAGAACAAGGGGATACTGCATGGGTTAAAATCAGGAAGGATGTGCATCAGGGTTGTATCCTTTCACCATACTTATTCGATCTGTATGCTGAGCAAACAATCCAAGAAGCTGGACTGTATGAAGAAGAACATGGCATCAGGATTGAAGGAAGACTCATTAACAACCTGTGATACATGGACATGACTTTGCTTGCTGAAAGTGAAGATGACTTGAAGCACTTACTGATGAAGATTAAAGACTACTCTCTGCAGTATGGATTACATCTCAATATAAAAGAAAAAATGAAAATACTCACAACTAGACTAATAAACAGCATTGCAATAAATGGAAAGAAGATTGAAGTTGTTAAAGATTTCATATTACTTGGTTCCACAATCAACATCAATGAAGCAGCAGTCAAGACATCAGATGATGTATTGCACTGGGCAAATCTGCTGCAAAAGACCTCTTTCAGGTGCTGAAGAGCAAAGATGTCTGCTTGAAGACCAAGGTGTGCCTAACCTAAGCCATGGAATTTTCAATCACCTCATATGCATATGAGTTGTTGTTAGATGCTGTTGAATTGGCTCCGACTCATAGTGACCTTATGCACAGCAGAACAAAACACCGCCCAGTCCTGTGCCAGCCTCTCTATCCTTGCTATACCTGAGCCCATCATTGCAGTCACTGTGTGTATCCATCTCTTTGAAGGCCTTCCCATTCTTTGTTGACTCTCCACTTTACCAAGCATGATATCTTTCTCCAGGGAATGGTTCCTTCTGACAACATGACAAAAGTAGGTGAGATGAAGTCTGGCCATTCTCTCTTCCAAGGAGCATTCTGGCTGTACTTCTTCCAGAACAGATTTGTTAGTCCTTTTAGCAGACCATGGTACTCTTAGCAGTATACTCCAACACCACAACTCAAAAGCATCAACTCTTCTTCAGTCTTCCTTATTCATTGTCCAGCTGTCACATGCATATGAGGCAATTGAAAATACCATGGCTTCGGTTAGGCACACCTTAGTTTTCAAGGAGACAGCTTTGCTCTTCAGCACTTGAAAGAGGTCTTTTGCAGCAGATTTGCCCAATGCAATAAGTCATCTGATGTATGTGAGAGCTGGACAATGAGTAAGGAAGACTGAAGAAGAGTTGATGCATTTTAGTTGTGGTGTTGGCAAGAATATTGAAAGTATCATGGACTGCCAAAAGAATGAACAAATCTGTCCTGGAAGACGTGCAGCTGGAATGCTCCCTGAAGGAGAGAATGGCTAGGTTTCACTTCATCTACTTTGGATATTTTGTCAGAAGGGACCATTTCCTGGAGAAGGATATGCTTGGTAAAGTGGGGAGTCAACAAAACAGGGGAAAGCCCTCAACTACATGGATTAACACAGTGGTTGCAACAATGGGCTCAGGCATAGCAACGATTGTGAGGTTGGCACAGGACGAGGTAGTGTTTGGTTCTGTTGTAAATAGGGTTGCTAGGACTCGGAGCCAACTCGACAGCACCTAACAACAACAACAATCTTTGTCGCTAACCACATTCTCAAAAGCCAAGCTTTTCGTGCAGCTCTTTTTACCCCTTTTCCTCTGGAGCAGGTGTATTAGAAGTCAAGTCTTTTTGAGTTAATCGGAATGTCAAAGAATTTTTTTCTATTATAGTTATACATCATTTTTTATAATCTAAAAATACAATTTAATGCACTCTGTCTACATAAAAGACTACATTTTCTATTCAATCTGTCAGCAAATACAAGTGTTGACAAGATACCAGGTACTAAACAGTACTACAGAAAAGCGTGGATTTTCTAAGACAGTAAGAAGTACAAAAACCCTTAAGGTACAACACTAATCACTTGCATTAATGGATTGTCAAATACTATATAAACTTATATTTGTAATTAAGCAATGATAATATATATTAAAAAAATTATCTCCCAATTTTGCCACTTCATATAAGCCTCATGTTAAAAATATTAGTCAAAGCTGCTTTCTGTTGTTGTTGTTGTTGTTAGGTACCTTTGAATCATTTCTGACTCATAGTGACCTTATGTACAACAGAACAAACATTGCCCAGTCCTGTGTCATCCTCACAGTCATTGGGTGTTTGAACCCATTGTTGTAGCCACTGTGTCAGTCGTCTCCACTTTTTCACTGACCTTCTATTTTCTCAGACATAATTTTCTTCCCCAGGCTAGTCCCTCCTGATAACATGTTCAAAGTATGTAAGATGAAGTCTTGCCTTCCTACTTCTATGGATCATTTTGGTTATACGTTTTCCAAGACAAAGGTGCTTGTTCTTTTGGCCATCCATCAATATTCTACACCAACACCATAATTCAAAGACATTGATTCTTCTCTTTTCTTTCTTATTCATTGTCTAGCTTTCACATGCATATGAGGCGATTGAAAATGCCATGACTTAGATCAGGCATTCCTTAGTCCTCAAAGTGACATCTTTGCTTTTTAGAACTTTAAAACATTCTTTAGTTATACTTTATCAAAATATAACATATGGATTGATTTATTTTTTCCAAATACTAGTGGCAATGAGAGAATAGACCATATAAAACAAAGTATTATGATAATATTCTTTGGTAATGAAAAATCAAAAGGGAATTTTAAATTTGTGTTAGATAAGGCAAAAGAAATGATAATTGTGAGCATAATTAAAGCAAGGGGTGTTTTTATGAGGCATATTAAATCATAAAAATTTTCTAGAAAGGAGTTTATGGATAACAAATTATGGATAACATTATGAGTCTGTAGATAGACCAAGAGGCAGTTGCTCAAATAGAACAAGTATCCCCTTGTTTTAAATGCCTGCATGCTTTAAAATCAGGAAAGGAAGAAGACAATTTTTGGGCCTAGAACTGAACTCACCCTCATAGCTCAACTTATCTACCTGTGTTTCATTGACTATGCAAAGGCATTTGACTGTGTGGATCATAACAAATTATTGATAACATTGTGAAGAATGGGAATTCCAGAACACTTAATAGTTCTCATGAGCAACCTGTACACACACCAAGAGGTTTTCGTTTGAACAGAACAAGGGGATACTACATGGTTTAAAATCAGGAAGGGTGTATGTCAAGATTGTATCCTTTCACCATACTTATTCAATCTGTATGCTGAGCAAATAATCCAAGAAGGCGGACTATATGAAGAAGGACATGCCATCGGGACTGGTGGAAGAACCATTAACAACCTGTAATATGCAGATAACAACCTTGTTTGCTGAAGGTGAAGATTATTTGAAGCTCTTACTGATGAAGATCAAAGACTACAGTGTTCAGTATGGATTACACCTCAACATAAAGAAATTGAAAATCCTTCCAACTGGACCAGTAAGCATCATCATGATAAATGGAGAAAAGGTCAAACTTGTAAGGGATTTCATTTTACTTGTATTGACATTCAACACTCATGGGAGCAGCAGTCAGGAAATTGGACGTCACACCGTACTGGGAAAATCTGCTGGAAACAACCTCTTTAAAGTGTTAAGATGCAAAGATATCACTTTGAAGACTAAGGTGCACTTGACTTAAGTCATGGTATTTTCAATCACCTCACATTCATGTGAAACCAGAACAATGAGTAAGGAAGACTGAAGAAAAGTCAATGGTTTTGAATTGTGGTGTTGAGAAAGAATGCTGAAAACACCATGGACTGCCAGAAGAACTAACAAATCTGGCTAGGAAGAAGTTCATCCAGAATGCTCCTTGGAATAGAGAATGGCCAGACTTTGTCTCATCTACTTTGGTCATTGTGGTAGTTAATTTTGTGTGCAACTTGGTTGGGCCTGGTTGAGTGGTTGAGCAGTTGGATGTAGTTATTCCCCATATGAGACTGGTAATCAACTCCATGGTGGAATCTACTGTGACCAACTGAGTAGCTGCCTTAGGAATGTGGTCTGCTTCCCGTACATAAGGAGAAGCCTTGGGGAACAATCTCTAGTTTATGGCACGCTTGAACCCTGCATGTGACCATGTCATTGTTCAGCAGTCTGCCATGCTCTGCCAATCTTGAGACTTTGAATGGACTTGATTTAATGGCCTGTCATATGGTTTTGTAACATTGGGACTGTGCCTTTTTATTTGTCAACCTTGGGCTTGTCAGTCACAGAAGCCAGCAGCTGTCTGAGTGAAGAAAAGTCTCTAGCTCCAGCAGGCTGAGAGCAGGAGGCAGAGCTGAAGCCCAAGGTTGAGGGCTTTTACCCAGTCCTTAGAGCCTGGAACTTTGAAATAGGACTTAAAGCCTCCAAGCTGTAAGAGAATAAATTCCTGTTTGTTCAATCCATCCCATTTGTGGTATATTCCTGTCAGAGTGGCACTAGGTAACCAAAACAGTCATGTTGTCAGAAGGGACCATTCCCTGGAGAAGGATGTCATGCTTGGTAGGGTGGAGGGTCAACGAAAGAGGGGGAGTCCTTCAATGAGATGGATGGACACAGTGGCTATAATGACGGGCTCAAGCATAGCAGGGATTATAAGGATTGTGTAGGACTGGGCAATGTTTCATTCTGTTGTACATAGAGTCTCTGTGAGTCAGAGCTGACTCTATGGCACCTAACAACAACAACAAAACATCTCAACTTTCAGTCAAATGATAGACCTGTAAGGTGAGCAATAACACCAGGGAAGGATGTACTCCTTAGAACAATTTTCAACAAAGAATTAAATACCCCACAAAATTTTTCCTCAAATATAATGATGAGATTAGGACATTTCCAGATAAACAGAAATTAGGGGAATTTTTAAAAACCAGACCCGCCTTACAAGAAGTAGTCAAAGGAGTTTTTCTACACCAAGAACCAAAAATTGCAGACAATAACTTGAAATTAACGCATGACATCACCCAGAAACCAACCCAGCTATAGAAGTATAAAATAACCCTGTAAAACTGATAAGAGAGCCAGAGATGTCAATTTGTAAATGAAGACAACTACAAAGCAAAAAGGGAATAAACTCTGTAGTTACAGGACTTCTAATTGGAGAGGAGGTCAAGTTGATATCAACAGAGAAAAAACTGTTTTAAATTTGGGAGAAAATAATAAAATAAAAGGTAACCTCAAAGAAAATTAATAAACTTTCTCATCAAAATAAAAAAAGAGGAAAATCATAATAATCTAGTAAACATTAAAACAATAGCAACTAAAGAAATGATAAGAAAATCCATAAGCAAAATAAGCTCATCACAAAAAATACATGGAACAAAGAAATCAGAAGCATTACACAGACACACACACACACACACAATGTCAGCAGTAATGCCAGCAAAATGTCAGCAGTAAATTCATAATTATTGATAATTACACTGAACATAAATGGATTAAATGCACTAGTCAAGAGGCAGAGAGTAGCAGAATGGATAAGAAAACATGATCCATAAATATTTTGTCTATAAAAGACACACCTGAGACAAAAAGACAAAAATAGGCTAAAAAGTCAAAGAATGGAAAATATGTCAAGCAAATGACAAGCAAAAAGCAGGAATGGCAATATTGATTTCTTATATAATAGACTTTAAGGCAAAAGCCATTATAAGACACAAGGAAGGGCATCATATAAGGTTTAAAGGTGAATCGAAGAACAGAACTTAATCATAATAAACATCTACACACTCAATAAAAGAGCCCTAAAATACATAAATCAAACTTTAATACAATAAGAAAGGGAAATAGACAATTGCACAATAGTTGTTGTTGTTGTTGTTATGTGCCGTCGAGTCAAACCTGACTCATAGCGACCCCTCCTTGGGTTTCCGAGGCAGTATCACTACGGAAGTAGGATTGCCCAACCTTCCTTCCGAGGAGTGGCTGGTGGGTTTGAACCGCCAGCCCTCTGGTTAGCAGGCAAGTGTCTTATCCACTATGCTACCCTTTAATACACCACTCTTAATGAAAAATGGACCAACTAGAAAGAAAGCCAACAAAGACACAGAAGAGCTAAACAACACAATCAACCAACTTGACCTCATAGACATATGACACAGAACATTCCACTGGACAGCAGCAATATTTTCCAGTGCACATAGAACACTCTACAGAATAGACCATATTTTAGGCAACAAAGCAAGCCTCAATAAATTTTAAAACACTGAAATTCTACAAAGTATCTTCTCAATTCACACTGCTATAATATTAGGATCAACAACAGGAAGCTCACAGTAGTTCTAAATATGTAGAAACTGAATAACACTCTCTTTAAAAACTACTGGCTAATAGAATAAATTAAAAATGAAATTAAAAGATTCCTTGAATCAATGAAGAATGAAAACATAACATACCAAAACCTGTGGGATACACCTAAAGCATTGTTGGAGGGCAATTTATACTAATAAAGGCACACATCAAAAAAAGAAAGTTATGGAAATCAGTACCTTAACCCAACATCTGCAACAATTAGAAAAAGAATAGCAAAATAAGCCCATAGTTACCAGAAGAAAAGAAATAATAAATATCACAGCAAAAATAAATGAAACAGAAAATGTTGTTGTTGTTGTCAGGTGCCGTCAAGTTATCTCTGACTTATAGCGGCCCTGTACACAGCAGAATGAAACACTGCCCTGTCCTGTGCCAGCCTCACGATCTTTGCTATGTCTAAGCCCTTTGTTGCAGCGACCGTGTCAACACATCTCGTTAAGGGCCTTCTCCTTCTTCATTGACCCTCCACTTCACCACACATGATATCCTTCTCCAGGAAATGGCCCCTTCTGACAACATGACCAAAGTAGGTGACACAAAGTCTGGCTATTCTCACTTTCAAGGAGCATTCCAACTGCACTTCTTCCAGGACAGATCTGTTAGTCCTTTTAGCAGCCCATAGTACTTTTAGCATTCTTCTCCAACACCAAAACTCAAAAGCATCAACTCTTCTTTGGTATTCCTTACTTATTGTCCAGCTCTCACATGCATAACAGGTGATTGGAAATACCATGGCTTGGGTTAGGTGCGCCTTAGTCTTCAAAGAGACATCTTTGCTCTTCAGCACTTGAAAGAGGCCTTTTGCAGCAGATTTGCCCAGTGCAATATGCCATCTGATGTCTTGACTGCTGCTTCCATTGGTGCTGATTGTAGAACCAAGTAATATGAAGTCTTTGACAATTTCAATCTTTTCTCCATCTATCATGAAGCTGTTTATTGGACCAGTTGTGAGGATTTTTGTTTTCTTTATATTGAGGTGTAATCTATATTGCAGAATGTAGTCTTGAATCTTCATCAGTAAGTGCTTCAAGTCATCCTCACTTTCAGCAAGCAAAGTTGTGACATTTGCATATTGCAGGTTGTTAATGAGTCTTCCTCCAATCTGGATGCCACGTTCTTCTTCATATAATCCAGCTTCTTGGATTATTTGCTCAGCACACAGATTGAGTTAGTGTGGTGAAAGAATATAACCCTGATGCACTCCCTTCCTGATTTAAAAACTTGGAGTATCCTCTTGTTCTGTTGGAATGACAGCCTTCCGATCTATGTGCAGGGTCCTCATGAGTATGATCAAGTGTTCTGGAGTTCCCATTCTTCTCAATGTTATCTGTAATTTCTTATGATCCACACAGTCAAATGCTTTTGCATCATCAATAAAATGTAAGTAAACATCTTTCCGTATTCTTTGCTTTCAGCCAAGATCCAGCTGGCACCTCTGGTGGCATAGTGCCTAAGGCATTTGACTGCTAAGCAGAAGACTAACAGTTCAAATCCACCAGCCACTCATTGGAAGGAAGGTTGGGCAGTCTACTTCCGTAGTGATACCACCTTGGAAAACCAAGGAGGGGTCACTGTAAGTTGGATCTGCCTTGATGGCAGCGAGGTTGGTTTTTAGTTTAAGACCCATCTGACATCAGGAATTATATCCCTCATTCCACATCCTCTTCTAAATCCAGCTTGCATTTCTGCAAGCTCACTGTCAATATACTGCTACTACCATTTTTCAATTATCATCAGTAAGATTTTACTTCCACGTAATATTAATAATATTGCTTGATAATTTCCACATTCTGTGGAATCCCCTTTCTTTGGAATGGGTACAAATATGGATCTCTTCCAGTCAGTTGGCCAGGTAGCTCTCTTCCAAATCTCTTGGCATAGCTGAGTGAGTGCCTCCAGTGCAGCATCCGTTTGTTGAAATATCTCAATAGGTATTCTGTCAATTCCTGGAGCCTTGTTCTTTGCCAGTTCTTTCCTTGTCCCCTTGACTTCTTCCTTCAGTACCACTGGTTCTTGATCATATGCCACCTACTCAAATGGATGAACATTGACCAATTTCTTTTGGTTCAGTGACTTTGTGTATTCCTTCCATTTTCTTTTGATCCATTTCCTGCATCATTCAATATTTTGACCATAAACTCTTCCAATATTGCAACTTGAGGCTTAACTTTTTCTTCAGTTTTTTTAGCTTGAGAAATGCTGAGCATATTCTTCCCTTTTGGTTTTCTAACTCCAGGTCTTTGCACATTTCATTACAATAATTGACTGTCTTCTCGAGCTGCTCTTTGAATTCTTCTGTTCAGGTCTTTTATCTTGTCATTTCTTCCATTTGCTTTAGCTATTCTCTGCTCAAGGGCATATTTCAGAGTTTCTTCTGACATCCATTTTGGTCTTTTCTTCCTTTCCTGTCTTTTAATGACCTCTTGCTTTCTTCATGGATGATGTTCTTGATGTCATCTCACCATTTCTCTGGTTTTCGATCATTGGTGTTCAGTGCATCAAATCTATTCTTTAGATGGTGTCTAAATTCAGGAGGGTTATATTCAAGGTCATATTTTGGCTCTTGTGGATTTATTTTAATTGTCTTCAACCTCATCTTGAACATGCATATGAGCAGTTGATGGTCTTTTCCACAATCAACTCCTGGCCTTATTTTGGCCAAAGATATTGAACTTCTCCATCACCTCTTGCCACAGATGTAGTCAATCTGATTCCTATGTGTTCTGTCTGGTGAAGTCCACATGTATAGCCATTGTTTATGTTGTTAAAAAAGGGTATTTGCAATGAATAAGTCATTGATCTTGCAAAATTCTATCATGTGATCTCCAGCATTATTTCTATCACCTAGGCCATATTTTCCAATTGTCAGTGACTCTTTGCTTCCAACTTTTGTATTCCAGTCACCAGTGATAATCAACACACCTTGATTGCATGTTTGGTCAAATTCAGACTGCAGAAGATGGTAAAATATTCAATTTCCTCATCTTTGGCTTTGGTGGTTGATGCAAAGCTTTGAATAATATGATTATTAACTGGTCTTCCTTGTAGGTATAGGGATGTTATCCTATCTATGACAGCTTGTACTTCAGGACAGATCTTGTAACAGCCTTTGTGATAATGAATGCCACACCATTCCTCTTCAAGTTGTCATTCCTGGTATAATAGATCATATGG
>NW_006921889.1:271658-279497 GCF_000298275.1 Orycteropus afer afer
TGTTCTTCCCTTTTGGTTTTCAGACTCCAGGTCTCTTTAAATATCCAAAATGGTCAAGCTGCTTGTAAACATTCAAAATGGTGGCGCTCTCTGGACAGGCAAATGTCCACAGCTCAGCCCGTCCTCCTCTTCTATGCTGCTTCCCCTTCTACTCCACATCCACCAGAGCAGTCCTCCATGCCGTCCCTGGCTAGCAGGGCTGATTTTCAGGTTAATTCTTAGTTCTTACCACCACTTGGGAATCTCCAAGCCATCTGTACCATCAGGATCGCTCAGGATTGCTGCCAGACTGCAGGTCTGTATGTCTCCTTTTTTAGTGTTTTCATGCAAATTCTTCTGCTAGTTGGGGTTCAGTCCACTTCTATATCCTTCCCTTCAAGGCTTAGGGATCCAGGATTATCTTCTGTGTCTGTGTTAATTGGTTTCCCTTTTCTTTGTGGAAGAAGGTCTGTGCAGACTTTCTGCCTATTCCGCCATCTTGGAATTGATCCTATAATGTTAATCTTTCTGCAATAGCCAGGATTCATGGGTCCAGGAACCATAGGGTGGAAACAGGAGTGGTATCACTCACTATTACCTCTAGTGACCCACTCAAAGAAGTTTTTCTTCCTTTTCCTGCTGCCCTATGCTCTGTGGGTCTGGAGGTCTTAGTCCCAAAGGGAAGATCATTCCCACCTGGAGACATAATACTGATTGCATTGAACTGGAAGTTAAGAATGCCACCTGGACATTTTGGCTTCCTCATGCCTCCAGATTATCAGACAAATAAAAGTGCTTATGCAGTGTCTGGTGTGATAGATCCTGATTACCAGGGGGAAATTTGATTGACATTACATAATGGAAGTAAAGAAGAATATGTCTGGAATAAAGAGATTCTTTAGGATGTCTCTTAGTACTACCATGCCCTGTGAGTAATGTCAATGGAAAATTACAGCAACTCAATTCTTATATGACTACTAATGGCCCAGACCTTCAAGAATGAAGGTGTGGGTCACCCCACCAGGAAAAGAACCACAACCAGCTTAGGAGCTTCCTGAAGGCAAGGGAAATATAGAATGGGTGGTGGAAAAGGTAGTTCTGAATATCAACTTTGACCACGTGACCAGTTGCAGAAATGAGGAATGTGATTGTTATATTTCTTCATTGTACATGTGCATCACATATTTTTGTTTCCTTCTGTTATGACCTATGAAATGTAAATAAAGTTAATGCATTTCAGTTATAAGCATGTTATTATATCATTTTAGGTGCAAATATGACTTTAAAATTGTCCTTATATAGAGATTATATAAGCTTAAGAAGATGCGTACAACTGCCAAATTCACAAGGAGTGGACTGTAGTAGTTCGAGCTGTGTGTCAACTTGGCTGGGCCACAATTCTGTGTGGTTTAAACAGTTGTGATGTGGTTATTCCCATGATGGGATTGGATATATATGTTTTGAGCTGCCAATCCATTGAAAGGGAGTTTCCCTAGGGGTGTGGCCTGCTTCCAGTACATTTATGGACATCCTGGGAAAAGAGACACTCTTCTGTGGATCAGAATCCTGTTGTGTTGCCTACAACTGTCCATGAGTGAACAATCCACCATTCGGCCTGGAGATCTTGGATTCACCATTTGTTGGAGTCAACAGGCAGTATACTGCTGGCCAACCTTGAGTTCATCAGCCCCTACAGCTGCGTGAGTCAGGAAAAGCCTCCAGCTTGATGTTTGATCCAAGAACTTGGGACTTGCCAGCTTCTATAAATGTGTGAGCCATTTTCCTAAGATAAATTTCTCTTTCTCTATATGTATATATAAGTTTTACTGGTTTTGCTTCTCTAGAGAACCCAGCTTAACATGATCATATACATAAAAAATCCCATAGACTCAAAATAAAACTACTAGAATATATAGAAGGGCTCAGCAAAGTAGCAATGTACAATATGAACATACAAAAATCCAATAGATTTCTTTATACTAGCAACAAGAACTCTGAAAAGGAAATCAAGAAAACAATACCATTTACAATAGTCACCAAAAAATAAATTACTTAGGAATAAATCTAACCAGAGATACTAAAGAACTATACAAAGAAAACTTCAAAGCACTACTACAAAAACCAAAGGAGACCTATATAAATGGAAGAATATACCATGTTCTTGGATGGGAAGACTTAACACTGTTAAAATATCAGTACTACCCAAAGCAATTTTTAGATATAATGCAATCCCAATCCAGATTGCATTCTCTGTATTTTTTAACTTTTTATTGTGATTTGGGTGAAATTTTATAAAGCATGTTTGTTTTACTTTCAACAAATCACATACACATTTTGTTTTGTGATACTGATTTCATTCCCTAAAGTATAACATCTCACCTCCCACTTCCCCTCTGTGGTTACCGTTTCCCTGTGTCTTTCTTGCTTATGCATTCCTGCTTCCCTACATTTCTCCCTGTGCAAATACTGCACTTCTGTTCTTCCATGGTTGATTGTTGTAAGGAGTGCATCTCCCTCGTGCAGGTGTTCAGTTTGTAGGCCTGTTATTTGGCTGAGAGTTAAACCATAGGAGTGAGATAAATTCCAGGCCCAAAGGGTGATTTGGGGCCATAATCTCAGAGGTTTCATCTGTCTATCAGACCAGTAAGCCTGGCCTTTTTCATGATTTTGTCCATCATTTTTCTTTAGAGAGATGGAAAAACTAGTCACCAACTTTATATGGAAAGGAAAGGGATCCCAGATAAGCATAGCACTACCAAAGAACTAGGGAGAAGGCCTCACATTTCGCAATCACAAAAGCTACTACATAACCATATTTCAAAAACTCACTGCTGTTGAGTCAGTTCCGACTCATAGTGACCCCTCCTTGGGTTTCCAAGGTGATATGTCTAGTAAGTAGATTGCCCAGTCTTCCTTCTGAGAAGTTGCTGGTGGGTTTGAACCTCCAGGCTTCTGGTTAGGAGTCAAATGCCTTAGGCAGTATGCCAACCAGAGTTAGTGGTAGCCAAAACAGTCTGGTATTGGTATGATGACAGAAACATGGACCAGTGAAACAGAATTTAAAAACCAGAAGTTAATCCATCTACCTGTGGATAGTATTAGTATCTTTGATAAGGGACTAAAACCCATTAAAAGGAGAAGAGATAAACTCTTTAACAAATGATGGTGGTAAAATTGTAGATGAATTTTCAGAAAACTGAAATTATCTCTACCTCACACCATGTACAAAACCAAACTCAAGATGAATCAAGGACCTAAATGTAAAACACAAAACTATAAAGATCATCAAAGAAGAAATAAGTACAGACTTAGGGATCTTAATACATGGCATAACACTTTCAAATATAACTAAATACACAAACACAAAGTAAATGATTAAAACCAAAAAAAAACCAAACCCTCTGCTATTGAGTCAATTATTGACTGCTAACCAGAAGGCTGGTGGTTCAAACCCACCAGCCACTCCTCGGAAGGAAGGTTGGGCAATCCTACTTCCGTAGTGATACTGCCTCGGAAACCCAAGGAGGGGTTGCTATGAGTCAGGTCCGACTCGACGGCACATAACAACAACAACAAGTGACCCC
Organism: Orycteropus afer afer; assembly: GCF_000298275.1. Taxonomy (NCBI): domain Eukaryota; kingdom Metazoa; phylum Chordata; class Mammalia; order Tubulidentata; family Orycteropodidae; genus Orycteropus; species Orycteropus afer. Next base: position 275,222 of record NW_006921889.1, read on the forward strand.
CATTGGGTTTCCAAGGTAGTAAATCTTTACAGAAGTAGATTTCCCTGTTTTCTTTCCATGGAGTGGCTACCAGAGCTGCTAACTAGATGACTAGGTCCTCCTAAAAATTAAAACTTACACTCATCAAAAGATTTCACCAAAGAGTAAAAAGAGAATCCACAGACTGTGAAAAAAAAATTGCAATGACATACTAATCTCTAAAATTTCTAGAATACTTTCACCTCAATAATAAAAAGTCAAATAATGCTTTTAAAAAAGGATAAAGTACATGAACACACATTTCCACCAAAAAAGATATTCATGCATCTAACAAACACATGAAGAAATGCTCAAGATCATTAACCATTAGAGAGTTGCAAATCAAAATGGCAATGAGCTATCAGCTCACTCCAGCATTAATAGCAAAGTTCAAAAACAGAAAACAGCAAATGCTGGCGAGGATGTGGAGAGACTGGAGCCCTCACACCCTGCTGGTGGGACTGTAAAATGGTGCAATCACTGTGAAAAATGGCATGATGCTTCCTTTAAAAGCTGAAAATAGAAATACTATATCATCCAGCAATCCCACTACTAGGTATATATCCTAGAGAAATAAGAGCAGTGACCCCTGCACACTCATGTTCATTACAGCATTGTTCATAACATCAAAAAAGATGTAAACAGTCTAAATGTCCATCAATGGATGAATGGATAAACAAACTATGGTATATTCACATAATGGAACTGATGGCACATAACAACAACAACAACAACATGCAACATTAAAGAATAGGAATGAATCTACAAAACACCTCATAATATGGATAAACCTAGAGGACATTCCTACTACCATCAACTCGATTCTGACTCAAAGTGACCCCTATAGGCTGTAAATCTTTATGGAAGCAGAATGGCTCAACTTTGTTCTGTGGGGCAACTAGTGGGTTTGAACTGCTGAACTTTTTGTTACCACAGTACCACCAATGCTCCTAAAAGACATTATGCTGAATGACATTAGTCAATTGCAAAAGGACAAATACTGTATGAGAACACTATTATAAAAAATCAAGAAAATGTTTTAACACAGAAAGAAACATTCTTTGAAGGTTACACGGATGACAGGGGATTAGAGGGTAAATCACCAACTAGAGGGTCAAAAACCAAAAGATAACAAACTCACTGCCATCGAATCAGTCTGGACTTATAGCAACCCCTCTTTGGGTTTCCAAGGCTGTATCCCCTTCAACCCCGAGGAGCTCATCTTCCAATACTATATCAGACAGTTTTCCACTGCTGTTCATAAGGTTTTCAGTGGCTAGTGTCTTCAGAAGTAGGCTGCCATGTCCTTTTTCCTAGTCTGTCTCATCTGTCAGCTTGTTGTACTGTGGTGGCTCGCATGTTGCTGTGATGCTGGAAGCTATGGCACTGGTATTTGAAATGCCAATAAGGTCACCCATGGTGGACAGTTTTAAGTGGAGCTTCCAGACTAAGACAGAGTTACCATGGAAGGTTGGGCAATCCTACTTCTGTAGTGATACTGCCTTGGAAACCCAAGAAGGGGTCGCTATGAGTCGGGGCCGACTCGATGGCACATAACAACAACAACAACAACATCTCTACAGAAGTAGATTGCCTCATCTTCCTTCTGAGAAGTGGCTGGTGGATTTGAACTGTCAGCCTTCTTGTTAGCAGTCAAATGCCTTAGGCACTGCACCATCAGTAAGATTAGAACAGCTAGAGGTTAGTTATATATTAACTTGGGGGAAGGAGAAGACAATGTACAATAAATGGGATCAAGGCAAAGAAAAACACTGAGGGGAGCACAGAGTTAAAGGCAACAGAGGTAAATATTATTACATACACAATCTTGGAATAACAGTAACAACAATAATCTACAGGGGGATACATAGATATGAAAGCTTAACAGATGCAGGAGGGTGAATGGGACTCCACCCATGTATATAAATATGTAGGTTTGGCAGAGGATATTTCTGCATATGTATTTACATGTGCTGAAAATATATCTGTGACTATAGTAGAACATACATGAGGCAAAGTTATGAAAACTTCTTAGCCATAACTAAACAAATGAATCAGTGGGCCTTGAGGCACAGGGCTATGGTCGCAGGGGACATCAAGGTCAATTGGCATGGCATGGTTCTTAAGGACAGTGTTCTACATCTTACTTTGGTATGTAGCAACTGAGGTCTTAAAAGCTTGTGAGTGGACATCTAAGATGCAGCTATTGATCTCTACCTATCCAGAGCAAAGAAGAGTTAGAAAAATCAAAGACACATGGAAACACTTTGTCTGAAGGATTAATGGACCACACAAACCTCAGCCTCCAGGACCCTGAAACTAGAATAAATAGACAGTGCCTAGCTACCACTACTAACCACCCTGAAAAGATTCACAACAGGGAGGTACACATTCCTTAGCAAAAGCAACCATTCAAGATCTAAAGGACAGCATTTTCCCAAGGACAAAGTTCAGGAGGCAGAAAGGGATATGAAAGATACGAGCAACACAGAGAGGAAGTTGTATTGGTGCTGTTACATTGGGAGGATTGTAATCAAAAGCATGAAACAAAATGTGTATGAATTGTTGAATGGAAAGTTGATTTGCTCTTTGAATCTTCACCCAAAACACAATAAATTGAGCTTCTTACCCTACACTTGTTTTTCTTAGTATATCACCCACATAATTGAAGGGAAAATATGCCCTTTGAAAAACAAGGAAAGGTATCATGATTTGGGGACCTTGTTGGTGAAGTGGTTATCGTGATTTGGGTTTGTCAAACTTCTTATAGTACCCTAGATTTCTTTAAAAGTACCAATCCAGTTTTACTCTTCTCCTCATTTTAAACTGCCTTACATATTTTAATCCATGCATTTCAGATTCATTTAGACATCTCAGTAAGCTACAGTTGAGGAGTGGAAATCATGTAGTGTCCAAGAAGCCCTTCCTACAAGCATTTGCTTTTTAGAAATAGAAAGTTACACTTTGCCAAATGTAAATGAATTCCAGACCCTGACTTTTCAAAGGGGCTTGGCACAACTGGAAGAAACTCCATATCCCTATTCTTATTCTAGAGATATTTTGACATGACTAGGAAATCATAAAGAAGCTCTGGTGGTATAGTGGTTATGGCACTTGGCTGCTAACCAGAAGGTCTTTGGTTTGAACCCACCAGCTGCTCTATGGGAGAAAGACCAGCCCATCCACTTCTGCAAAGATTTACAACTTTGATAATCCAGTGGGGGTCACTATTAGTTGGAATCAACTTAATGGCAGAGACTTTGGTTTGGGTTTAAGTAAATCACAGTATCTCAGGTAGCTTTCTCAAAGTGTGTTCTCCCTTTATCAGAATCTCCTGAGGGTTGTCAGAAGTGTATATCTGTTGGCACCAACCCAGATTTACAAATTAGAATCCCTGCTTGTCAAATAGTGTGATTTTTTTTTTTTTTTAGAACTGCAGGCATAGCAAATTCTTAGTAAGTATTAGCTATTACCCAAATGCCTTCTGTACATTTCAGTTAGGTATCCAACAGGTGTTTGGAACTTGCCATGTTTAATACTGGACTCATCATTATTCTTCCGGACATCATGAAAAGTACACTTGTCTCAGTAAATGTTACCACCACTGCCAAGCCAGAAACCAGGAACTCACTTGCCTCCTATTTCTAATTAATCAATGTTTCCTTCCTATAGGTTTTTCATCTTTAGCATTTTTCTAGTTATTTCTTTCATTTCCAGGCCCCCTGCCAGTGGCTGTTTAGATCTACAGTATCCCTGACTCCCTAGCCCATGTTATTGCAATAATTAGCCTCTTTCCTTTGACATCAATCATCCAAACTCTCTAACAACTAAGCTATCCACAGTGATCTTTTTTTTAAATATACATCTGATCATGCCACTTTCCTTCTTGTAATGGTCTGTCTCTTTTCTACCTCTGCAACTTATCCCCACACAAATCATCTGCTCCAGCTACACAACGAGGCTTCTCTGACTGTGTCATGCTGTCCCTTGCTCCCACACTCTCACATTGAATCATCCACTTTCCTTCATATGCCCTCTTCTGTGTGCCATCCTCTTGTAGCTTTCTCTAGCTGATTCTTATATGGCCTTTAAAACTCAGCTTTAATATCACCTCTTCTTGAAAGTCTTCCCCTGACTAACAATCTGATTTAATTGCTACTATGCTTAGAAAGGGAGCTCTGGTAGCATAGTGGCTAAGACACTTGCCTGCTAACCAGACGCTGGCGGTTCAAACCCACCAGCCACTCCTCGGAAGGAA
>NW_006921889.1:280554-289995 GCF_000298275.1 Orycteropus afer afer
AAAATTCCTAAGCAGAAATATGGGTCAAAATTTCCACAATAACTGGTTAATCTATTTTCATCAAGCAATGTCTAGAACAAACTATTAACATTTGTGACCTCTTTTTTGTATGGTATGCTTAGGAATAAATGTAGGCTTTAAAAATATTTATTTCTGGGAATTAGGAATAACAAACTCTTTGGTGTTTGCTGTCACAACTCCTTATCAACCAGCAGTTGTGGAATCAACACATTTATTATCATGTTATGACCATACTCAGTGTTCAAAGTTTGGGTAATTGTGCAGAAAATAACTATAGACTTCACTTCGTTATAATCCCTGTGTATGTCTTTGGTGTTACCATAACATAAGGAGCCAGGGGCTAATTAGTCACACACTAAATGTTAGCTTCTCTATTCAATAATTAACATTAGATATAGGTAAAGCAATTTAATCCTATACCTTAATTACCCACTCAACCCACTGCCGTCGAGTTGGATCTGACTCATAGCGACCCTCCTTGGGTTTCTGAGGCAGTATCACTAAAGAAATAGATTGCTCAACCTTCCTTCCAAGGAGTGACTGGTGGGTTTGAACTGCCAGCCTTCTGGTTAATAGTCAAATGCCTTAGACACTATGCCACCAAAGCTCCCACACCTTAATTAGATTCATATAATGTACAAAATTCTTTGAACACAACACAACTATGTTTATGGGGGGTGGAAGCACACTTTTGTTGTTATTGTGGTATTAGAACAGATCATGACCTTGACTGAGGAGTCAGAAGTAAATCTAGGACTAGAATCCACGTTTTTAAAATAAGCTTGAGACTTTGAGATTTTATTCAATCTCTTTGTGTTCCAGTCAAGTAGGGGCAATAAAATGGGAATAATACTATCCTTATTTTATAGGGTAGCATTGAAAAGAAAAATCAGGTATAACATGTAGTCTTTGAAAAAAATAAAAATATTAAACAAATCTAAGATAGTGTTCTGGTGGTGCAGTGCCTAAGGCATTTGACTGCTAATCAGAAGGTTGGTAGCTTAGACCCAACAACCACTCCGTGGAAGGAAGACTGAACAAATTGCTTCCATAAAGATTTACCACCTCCAAAACCCAATGGCGGTCACTATGAGTTGGAATTGTCTTAAGGGCAGTGGGTTTGGTTTGGTTTCTTTGGAATGCTGATAATAATCGGCAATGATCAGATCATTTATATTTCCAAGCAATGTTTGTTAAGATTATAGAGACATAAATGTAATAATATTAACAAATTATAGCTATTTCTTAAAGCTGTCTTTCACAAATGCAACAGCTTTTGTGAGTATATCCAGATTCATCCATACAATGGAAAATGTAGTTTTCCTTAAACTTTTTCCTAAAAAATAAGAATTTACTTGTTGGGCATGTAAGCAATATACATATATATGTATGTATGTATATGTGTGTGTGTGTGTGTGTATGTATATGAATATGTATATATAGAAATTAAAATCAGTTTATCACTTTTTTTCCAAATGTTAAAAATGCAGCTTGTCACTTATTTTTATGCAATTACCCTTTGTCCAAACCCGTGCTGGGTTTCCTGGGGAAATACAGAAAAATTAGAAAGTGGCCACTTATATTGAAAACATTTATGAGTTTGTAGGATAAAGTAAGCCATATAGTTGGCATTTGTATCAAACATTTTTTCTGGTCATAACTAACTATTTTTCATACCCCCCCCAAAAAAAAAAAAAAGTCTTATAAAGGCTAAATATGTAGCCTATTAAAATTCTTTTTGACTTTGTTTCCCAGTTAGGCTAGTCACAAAACAAAAGATGTCCACTTAGCTTTTGGGTTCTTACCAGCTGAAAATTTCAATTGATTGCTACTTCTTTTTTTTGGATTTAGAATAGTTGTTTCTGATGCTTATTATGAGAAATATTTTCTGTATCCTTGAAAGCCAAAAAAAATAAAAATAAAAAAAACAAACTCTCTGCCACCGAGTTGGACCCGACTCATAGCAACCCCTCCTTGGGTTTCCAAGGTGACATCATTACAGAAGTAGATTGTCCAATGTTCCTTACGAGGAGTGGTGATGGGTTTGAACCAGCAGCCTTCTGGCTAGCAGTCAGATTAAATTACATTGGGTCTAATATTCACATTAAATAGTTCAAACGTCCTATCTTCATGACTATAATCTCCTGGGAGGAATAGACTGTGTGTTTGACTTACTTCTATACACTTAGCATGGAGTCTTGTGTAAAAAGTGATGCCATTTTTCCACATAAAAGCTAAAGACCTTATTAAAGAATTATTGTATGCTTACATAAATTTAACAATAGTTATGTGAGATGTAATGATAATATTTTAATTACACAAGGGAAAAACTAAAATTTAAATATTAAGATTACAATGCTTATATTAAGCAAAGAATTTCAAATTTTTACTGAAAAAAATGAAGTTTGAATTACTAAGTACATGAGATTAAAGACTTGCTACTTTTTAGTCTTTAAAAAGTATTACTCTTCTTAAAGCTGGCTAATAATTTCTATTTACTTAAATGTTTGTTGTCTCACAAGGGGAGGTAGTGTTACTAACAAAGTATTGGGCACACAGTAGGCACTCAGTAAATGGTTGCCATCAAGTTGAGTCTGGTTTACAGTGACCTTATAGGACAGAGTAGAACAGTCCTATAGGATTTACAAGACTGTAATCTTTATTGATGAAGATCAAAGACTGCAGTCTACGGTAAGTGTTGCACCTCAACATAAACAAGACAAAAATCCTCACAACTAGACCAATAAGCAACATCATAATAAACAGAGAAAATATCAAAGTTGCTAAGGATTTCACTTGACTGGGATTCAGTCAGTGTTCCTGGAAGCAGTAGTGAAGAAATAAAATGACATATGGCACTGGGCAAATATGCTGCAAAAGACCTCTTTAAAGTGTTAAAAAGCAAAGATGTCACCTTGAAGACTAAGGTGCTCCTGACACAAGCCATAGTATTTTCAATTGCTTCATATGCAAGACTGAAGAAGAGTTGATACCTTTGAATTATTGTGCTAGTGAAGAATATTGAATATACTATTGCAGTTGTAGTAAATTACTTAGTGTGGCTTTTCTAGCCATGTTGTTGTTGTTGTTAAGTGCCGTCGAGTCGTTTCCGACTCATAGCGACCCCATGCACAGCAGAACGAAACACTGCCCGATACCACGCCAGCCCCACAATCCCTGCCATACTTGAGCCCATCATCGGAGCCACCATATCAATCCATCTCATTGAAGGCCTCCCCCTCTTTCGTCGACCCTCCACCCTCCAAGCATGACATCCTTCTCCAGGGAATGGTCCCTTCTTACAACATGACCAAAATAGGTGAGACGAAGTCTGGCCATTCTTGCTTCCAAGGAGCATTCTGGCTGCACTTCCTCCAGGACACATCTGTTAGTTCTTTTAGCAGTCCACGGTACTTTCAGCATTCTTCGCCAGCACCACAACTCAAAAGCATCAACGCTTCTTCGGTCTTCCTTATTCATTGTCCAGCTCTCACATGCATACAAGGCGATTGGAAATATCATGGCTTGTGTCAGGGGCACCTTAGTCCTCAAGGAGATATCCTTGCTCCTCAGCACTTGAAACAGTTCCTTCACAGTTGACTTTCCCAATGCTACACGTTCTAATGTCTTGACTGCTGCTTCCGTTGGCATCGATTGTAGAACCAAGCAACGTGAATTCCTTGACAACCTCAATCTTCTCTCCATTTATTGTGATGCTGCTCATTGGTTCAGTTGTGAGGATTTTTGTTTTCTTTCTATTGAGACGTAATCCATACTGCAGACTGTATTCTTCAACCTTCATCAGTAAGTGCCTTAACTCTGTGGTGGAATTTGCTGTGAGCAACTGAGGAGCTCCTGATTGTAAAAGTTATCCACCTGGGGTATTTGTGTTGGGCGTAACACAAAGCAGTGTTCTGGGAGGTTCCTGCTCTCTCTCAGGTGCTTAGAATTCTGATGTTATGATTGGTTAGTTTGGTCACTCTGCAGGCTCAAAAGGAGGCCTCCTAGAGACAGAAGAAGTCTCTCTCTGACTGCTGGCTGAGAAAGACGTGCTGCTGAAAGAGACACACACTCCTGAAAGAGACACACACTGCTGGGAAAGAGACGCAAGAGACACACGTTGCTGAGTGGGATACCGAGGGACACTCACTGTTGGAAGAGAGACTGTGAGAGACTGTTAGGAGAGAGACTGTGGGCTGGGAAAGAGACTGAGCGTTTTTCCTGAACTTGAGTTGTAGCCTGGTGCTTCCCCAATAAACCCTGTAATCTGTGAGTTCTGTGTGGCCATTGTACTGAATTTTCAAACCCAGGAGAGAGGTGGTGTGTGCTTTGGGAGGAACAGTTGGTGAAAGGGCTGAAGGGAGGCAGCATGTCTGGCCTTGCAGGAATAGGCCTTGGGTTACTGTTGGTGATCCTGTCTTCCTCTTGTGGGGTTAGAGGAGGTCAGAAGACATGGCCCCTTTGCCTTTTAGCAACTATGAACTGCCAGAAGAATGGACACATCTGTGTTGGAGGAAGTACAACCAAAATGTTCATTAGAAGCGAGGATGGCAAGACTTCATCTCACATACTTTGGACATGTGATCAGGAGGGACCAGTCCCCGGAGAAGGACATTATGCTTAAAAAAGTAAAGGTTCAGCAAAACAGAGGAAGACTCTCAATGTGATTGATTAACACAGTGTCCACAACAATGACCTCAAACAGCAATGATTGTGAGGATGGTGCAGGATGGGGCCATGTTTCTTTCTGTTGTGTATAAGGTTGCTATTAATTGTAATCAACTCGACTGCACCTAACAACAGCAACAATCCTTTCTGGGAGCAGATTGCCACATCATTCTTCTGTGGAGTAGCTGGTGGGTTTAAATTGTCAACTTTTTGTTTTTTTGCAGCTAAGCATTTTAACAACTTTGCCACCAGAAATCCTTATGTTTTCATTAATTTACCAAAATTTCAGGTTAATAAAGTAACAGATGAGAAAAGAAAAGATCAAACAAACCATAAAACACCTGGCACAAAGTCCAATGCAGAAAAAAAAAATAAAGGTAAGTGCTTTGTTCCTCTGACCGGAATATTTCCTATACTTTATAATTCTGTTGCAAGAACCCCCTGACAAGTTCCTTTTTTAAAATCTCAAGTTTGTTGGTAAACATGACAACAGAGGGCTTTGTTCTTCCACCAAACTGTAAGTGATTATAATTGAATATTCAAGAAGTCTTTCATATAAGGGCCAGTATAGTAGGAGCTCTGGTAGCATAGTGCCTGAGGCACTTGACTGCTAACCAGAAGGCTGGTGGTTCAAAGCCACCAGCCACTCCTCAGAAGGAGGGTTGGGCAATCTACTTCTTTAGTGATAATATCTTGGAAACCCAAGGAGGGGTCGCTATGAGTCAGGTCCGACTCGATGGCACATAACAACAATAACAACAGGAGGTATAGTTGGTCTGGTCAAAATGTGTTATATCTTATACTTGGTCACTGGATGCTTTGAGGTATGCTGAAACCTTTGTTTCAATGAACTTTCACTTGAGTGTTGCAAAAGGAAATGAAATACAATATGCTGAAGGAAAGCCTGCCCAAGAATTTTGTTTTCTTTTTCAAAATGCACTATTTTTTTTTTTCCCCCAGATCTAGGCTAATCCTAGCATGAACTTTGCCATAATTATAATGAGTCCATTCACCTTGTGCAATTAACTGGATAACTGCATGAATGTGAACATTGCTTTGGCCACCCTTTCCCACACATAATCCTGCAGGGGATGTCCTTTTCAGCTGCAATGTATTCTTCTGGGATCTAATTATGATGTCTCTTAGCATCTGGCATGAGTACAAGAATTCAAGCTGGTTTTCCAGGGTGGAGAACCATGCAGAAATCCCAATTGGATTCACTAGAATCCAGTTGTAAACATCTTGCTATTCAGTTGCATCTTGATGGAGTAATCCCTTACAATTTTAATTTACTCACTAACACTGAGTACTAAGATATGCCTTGACCATCCAACTTCTTGTTCCACAGGCCTGAGTGTTGACATACTTAGAGAGTGTTGACTGGTATGTTTATGGGATTGATAGGCCCTATTTTGCCGCTAATGAGCAGAGGTAATTGCTTTTGGTGTGGAGTTACAGCAAATTGGAAAACAAGCTCCAACCTGGAAGAGGGGCCAACATTCTCAATTTAGATATTGAAATGTATTATTTCTTCTCAAGGTAGAAAACTTGTGGCAATGGTTTGAACTTCTGAAGCACTGGTAAAGAAAATTGAAGATGTGCAAAACTTTACTCTGTATTTTGACTAGGTGGAAGTCAATGAAAGAACACACTACTTTTCATATTTCTTTTGCTTGTCTTAATAAAGCTTCAGAGATGAACTGCTGTTCATAGCCATGGCATACTGTGGGGGCGATTATACTTTCATGAATTAGAGTTTTTGAGGTCACTGAGGACAAAACACTATCACTTCATAAATTATTCACTGCCTAAATTCATCTTCCTCTTTAATGACAAAATATTGTCTAGAGAGGATGAGATGTGAAGAGACAATGTATGAAATTAACAAATATTCCTACAGAGTTCCCATTATGTAGCTGGGAATGCAAATTTATGAATCAGCCTGGTTTTTCAGTTGTAGTCTTTGCTAAATATGATTTCACTGTGTGGACTGAATAGTAAATAATACCTGAAGTATGCATTCTGAATCATAATTCCTGTGATTGTATAAGAAGAATCTATTTTTCTAGTATAAGACATGATGTAAGTTATGTTGCTACCTCATATTAACTCATCTTATTCTATCTGCCTCTTAACAAGTCCTTTACAATTAACATTTTAAAAATCTCAGGGTGTTAGAAAGAAATCATAGGGTGTTAGCCTCTCACTGGAATGATGAGGATTTGAAGACCCAGAGGTGGGCACAGTAGGGCCAGATTTCAGGTCTTCTGGTCTCTGGTTTAGTTGCCTGGCCTCTCTAGCTGATGGGCTGATGGTATACATTCTCTGGGAAGTTCACTGTGATTCTGAAATGTAAATGGATTCTACTTCTAGGGCAAATCTTCTTGTATATATCAGCCCTGATTCCCCACTAGGCAGTTCTAGCACAATCCATGGGAGTCTGTGTCTCTTTGGGGTTCTGAACCTGAATAAATCATACACTGACCTCTCTCCAGACATTTTGAATGATTTCCCCCCCACACACTGGTGATGAAATCAAGTTAAAATGACAATAAAGACATATCATACATCAAAGGAGAAAAACAAAATACATAATAAGATGGGTATTCTGGTTCTTGGCCGTTTGCTCTCAGGTCCTTTATGTGCTTTCCTTTACCCGGCCCTATGAACGGTACTAACTGTTCATGCAGGTGTCAGTGTTAACTGATTCCTACCTGGGTTTGTCAGTGGTAGGCACTGCTCAGAAGTTGGAAGGCAGGAAGAAGGAAGAAGTCAGATCATATTTTCCTTTTTCTCTTTGCCTTCTCTGTGGCTCTCGCTCCCAGTGGACAGGCCTGTAATATTTCTAATTTCTGCTGGGTGAGCCTTGCTCCTGGGCTCTGTTACTCCCTTCTTCCTTGGTCCTCTAACTCAACATGGTAGCAACTTCCAGCTTTTGCTAATCCCTGGGTTACCTTAGAGTCCCCTATTTGGCTTCTCAGCCCTGGTTTCACCTGTATAACAAAATTCCCTCTATCACAGGCTCACATTTCTGTTTTCTTCATTGTGCCCAGACTGTTGAGAATAGGCTATGTCTTAGTGATGGAGAGAAAGAGTAGGAAACAGTTGAAGAAGAGAAATGTGGAGAGCTAGTTTATGGACTGCAAATATTTAGGACTGGCTGGTGAGCTGTCACTTTCTTCCTCTTGCTGTATCCCTAAGTCATTACTCATTTGTGATTGTTTGAAAGACCTAGGAGGGGACACATGGACTTGTTAAGTCCTAGGTGGTGGTCTTCTGTGACGTCTTCATCCTGCTCAATCCACTTGACTCCTTCATTTTAGTTTTCCTCCAAGGGGATATAAAGATTGTCCACTGGAGGGTTCCTGTCTTTTTCTGTCACTGCAATACATGGAGAAGAAAGAATGATGTCTTACCAGTTCAACGTGGGGAATTTAAATATTCAGTCGAAATGAATTCTCTTGTTTCCCCACAGAGTAGCATTTATGAAATTCAGTTTTCATTCAGCATGTGCTTTTGCTTCTCCAACCAAATCATAATATCAATAATTTTTCTGCATACACTTTGGCTAAAATTTTCTCCATAAATAAAGTTCCTGCTAAAATGACTTCCTTAATGTGATGTTAGATGTGTTTAGTTCACTGCAAAACCACAGAAAAATAATATTTCTATGACCAATACTGTTCTATCATAAACCAAAAAAAAATAAACTCACTGCCGTCAAGTCAGATTCGACTCATAGTAACATCTCCGTGGGTTTCCAAGGTGATATCACTACGGAAATAGATTACCCAACCTTCCTTCCAAGGACTTGTTCTATCATATGAGTAGTTTATAGAAAACAATGCAAATACAAATGCCCTTTCCCTTTCTGCTTTAAAAGAGACCTAAAGCAAGCATGATGGTCTCAGCTTCTTTATCATAAAGATTGATCCCATGTTGGTAAATTTTCTTAAAGAATGATTTATTGAATTGGACTGTAGAGAAAATTTAAAACAATGACGTCCAACAGACAACTTAAGCTTTTTTTATGCTAAAAAAAAAAAAAAGCTAATATAATTGGACATATTTTAAAAATCCAGACTTTTCTGTGGTTTCAAATCAAATGTGATGTCAAACATTCAGTCATTTGAAAAACAATCCAGTGTCAAACATTTTGTAGAAGTTGGAGAACTGGAGGCCAAGGGAGAAACCAAGATGAGTGTTGTACTTACCCCAGAGAGCTATACCCTCTTTCTCTGAGACAACCCAGAATTCTTAGTTGTCTCCAATTTAAAGAATTTCTGTTTCATATACAAGAATCTCAGGTTAACTGGGACTTGATGACCTAGAACTGACTTTACAAACGCCTTTACATGAATTAGTGTTAGGACTAGCAAACCCAAGGAGAGACGACTCAGTGGGTACAAGTACCCAAGCTTTCTCTGGCTTACAGAAGGACTTGGACAGCCAGATGCATTCATGTTCTGCTGGCATACATGCATGAAAAGCCTTATATAAGTGTCAGGTGGCAGGCCAGTGCTGATGGTGTATTAAAAATCATCCAATAGGTGGTAACACAAATCCAGGCTCCTTGTAAAAGAAGCTTACATGTTTTTTTTGGTACGAACTAACACTAGACCGGACAGTTAATGAGCTCCCGAGCTGTTTATTGGTTACTCCCGAGGAGCCGGATGAAGTAGTTCAGTCACGCTGGGAGGCTGCTTGGGTGGTTCTGGAAACCTCCCAGCCTCAGGGCCCGTTCTCTCCCAC
>NW_006921889.1:290095-296997 GCF_000298275.1 Orycteropus afer afer
TTTTTTTTTTTTTCTTTCTTTTCTTTTTTTAAAAGGAATCCATTGCTTGGAAATTGGTAGGGTCTGTTTGTACCTTCATTTCCTTTACATTTTATTGGCAAGGGAAGAGAGGGGATGGCCAGGGTCACCTCAGTGGCGTTAGGTCAGACCCAGAGGGCAAAAGAGCGTCTTTGCTAAGAGACCCCATGCAGCTTGCAGAGTCTGTGCCGAGAGGATGGAAGATAAGCAAACACAGCAAGTGCAGCGAGAGGAAGCAGCACTTCCTCCAGCCAATTCTCAGCACTGTTTCTAAGCTGTTTACTTCCTATTTTGATACCTAGAGCAACAAGAAACGAGGTCTCTGGACCAGTTTTTGATTGGCCTTGTCCTGAACTTGTTTATCGACTCTTTCTGTCAGGAAGCAATTGTGATAAGGCTCCTAGCAGTGCCCAGGAAGGTTTTTTTTTTTTTTCTTTTCATTTTGTGTGTGGCTTTTGATTGATAATGCTGTGAACAGAGTGCTCTATTCTTGGATTGATTTATTAACAAGGTTCAAAGAACTGCCACCATTTAGAGGGCTTTTTCCTCCTGCTTCATGAGAAAGGTATTATTTGCACTTTTAAAGAAGGTCATTTTCCAGGCTTTCAGTTCAGTGACTGATGAGAATGGGGTGGCTGTTTGTCTGGAGATCAATGCACCCACATCCATATGTGTATACACTTGGTATCTAATTTATTGCCCTGAAGGAGATTTGCTTTTCTGCTGGGAAAGTGAAAGGTAAGAGGCTTTTTTAAAGAAAATGCTGCTGTGGACAAGCCATATCGTAGCTCTAGAGCCTATTCAAAGGAGCCCTGGTAGTATCGTGGTGAAAACATTCAGCTGCTAAGCAAAAGGTTGGCAGTTTGAACCTACCAGATGCTTGGCAGGAGAAAGATGAGGCAGTGTGCTACCATAAAGATTTACAGTCTTGGAAACTCTATGAGAGTTGGTATGAGTAGGAATCAACTTGATGGCAATGAGTTTAGGGCCTATTCAATAGGTTTTTATTCTTTTGTTATACTTTAAAGGGATTCCTGCTTTTTCTCACCTTGAAACCACTTCCCTCCCCAACCCCCCGCCCCTTTGCAATGGCTTAAGCTATGTCACGTTTATTTTTTCAAATCGTTGGTTTGATATTGGAGTGGGCCTGCATTTAGCTTCTGCCTGCTTTGGACCACGGATTTGATTTATTTGGTCCTACTTCAAACATTGTCATCGCCCTGTGTATTTAGGGCTCTATAAAAATATGAAATAATAACCACAATGTTATGAGCTGAAAACAGCTTTTCTCACCACAGTTAATTTTCAGTGGACAACAGGAATTTCCACATCTGAGATACAACCAGTGTTAAGCATCATTCATATCTTGATTATCTCCATGCTACTTCCACTAAAACTGACATAATGAGAAATTGGAAGCACCTTCTCTATGTTTTGACAAGATATAGACACAGTGAATGCTCCTCAAAATCAAAATGAAAAGGACACATATTTTGCCCTGTAGTATGAATGCTTAGAAGGAAAAATGAGCTCATGTTTGTCCAGCAGCTGGTAACACTCATTAGGGTTATCTGTCCTTCTCTACCTTAAGCAATAACAGGGAAACAAGGAGAAGTCAAATGCCTTAGATTAGCTTCTTCTAAGAAATGTATAAAGCTCTGGTGGTGTAGTGGTTAAGGCACTTGCTACTAACCAAAAGGTCAGTGGTTTGAACCCACTAGGTGCTCTGCAGAAGAAAGATGGGGCAGTCTGCTTCTGTAAAGATTTACAACCTTGGTAAACCCAATGGGGGCTGCTGAGAGTTAGAATTGAGTGACAGTAGTGAATTTGGAGTTTTGGAAGAAATGTGACTTAGCAACAACTCTAAGCAGCTTTGGTTGCTGGGAAATACCCTCCCAAATTCTGAGGACTCATTGGATAAAGCAGCTGTGGCACATCTGATTAAACCAACAAATTAGGTGTGAGGGCCACTTATAAAGAAGAATGTGGTAACAGCCAATGAAATCCTTCTATGAAGTCATTTCTTCAGAATGGCCAAATACTGTGTATCCTAATGTTAGGCCCACAAATGTTTGTCCAAGGACTGCTGTTTTGTTCCTAAATTACTACTGTCTGTAGTAAAATTAAGCAACTCTGGTGGTGCAATGGTTAAGGCATTTGACTATTAACCAGGAGGTCAGCAGTTCAAACCACCAGCCACTCTGCAGGAGAAAGATGAGGTAATCTACTTCCTTACAGATTTACAGCCTTGGAAATTCTCAGAATCAACTCAATGGCAGCAGGTTTGGTTTTTGATTTGGTTGTAAAACGGGAAAAATAAGGACAAGATAGTGAGTTTGTCAGAAGACTAATTTTTTTTTTGTTATGTGTTTATTCTTTATTTATCTCCATTAATTCTAATGAAGAGTAAGTGCTTTTTCTTTTTTGTGCAATGATTGTAACAGTAGATAGTCACATGTCTTTTAAATGTCATTACATGACAAAATAGATAGAAAAATGTGGCATACCAATATTGGTTCCCACAATTTCTTTCGGAATCTAAAATTCTGGAAACTACAATTTTAGACCTTTTTTGTTCATTTGTGTGATTCAGCAGGCATTTGCTTCAAAGGGATAGCTGTAGCTCTGAACAGACACCTGTGACTTCTCCAGTGGAAGGTAGAAAGAATATATTGATTCACACATGTGATCTAATGCACCAAGAGCAAAAAAAAAAAAAGTGTTTTAATATGATACCAAGTAAAACTTTATAAATATTCAATGGAGTATATAAGAGATGAAGATGTCACAGCATTTGCTGGGACTCCAGGAAAGAGAAGTTATCTATAATTGGGCATGAATTGACCAGCAGGGTCTCTAGAGGTGTTAGGCTCAGTTACACAACCTCTGTCTACCTCTGATGCCCATGTTCATAATAGATCATTGCCTGCAAAACCCAAGGGAACTGCCCTGAGTTCCATAGCAGCACAGCCTCTGTCATACATTCAGTTTGAATCCACAAACTGCTCATTACTTCTACTGCTTAGGTCAGCTTAAGTCTGCAGGCTGAACTCTGCTGGCATTGCCTTTTTGGGTAATGACACAGTGTTTTGTGATGTGATGCTATTTACCATATCTTCCAAACTCCAAAAAACCTAACTCACTGCTGTCAAGTCAGTTCTGACTCATAGCAACCCCTCCTTGGGTTTCCAAGATGGTATATCTCTATGGAAGTAGATTGCCTAGTCTTCCTTCCAAGGAGAGGCTGGTGGGTTTGAACCTCTAGCCTTCTGGTTAGCAGTCAAATGTCTTAGGCACTATGCCACCAGAGCTCCTTACCATATCTTAGGCATTCAAAAAGTTTTTTTAATAAATAAGGGTAGGCCATAATGCATAACATCATGCCAGATGTAGATATTATGACATCTGGATAAGAGACAACATTGAGCAGCAAAACCAGGAGACCTGAGTTCCTATTTGAGTTCTGCTTCTAATTTGTTGGTGTAACTTCTTTGGACCTCAGTTTGCTCATCTGTAAATGATAAAGGACTTGGTCTGTGTTTCTCAGAATATTGTCATTCACTACTTGACTCAAACTAAAATGTAAATTCCTAGGTCTCTCTTTTTAAAATATATAATTTTTGTTGTTGTTGAGAATATATACAGCAAAGCACACTGATTCTACACTTTCTACATGCACAGTTTAGTCACAATGATTACCTTTGAGTTCTACAACCATTCACACTCTCCTTTACTTCCGTAGTAATACTGCCTTGGAAACTCAAGGAGGGTTGCTGTGAATCAGATCTGACTCAATGGCAATGAGTTTGGTTTGGTTTGGTTTTTCCCATTAATATAAACTCACTGCCTCCCAAGGTCCTTTACAATCAAATTGTTATTGTCAGTTTGACTCCATATAGACAGATCTTTAAAGAGTATATTGCTCAAGGAAGACATTCTTTACTAGGTTAAGATAAACTATTGTTTGGTTTTAAGAAGATTTTGGAGGATATGTTTGGATTAGGTTTAAAGATTATCTCAGGGCAGTAGTTTCACGGATTCATCCAGTCTCCATGGCTTCAGAAAGTCTGGATTCCATGAAAATTTGAAAAGCTGTTCTATATTCACCCGTACTTTGATCAAAATGCTCAGTAATACTAGCCAGGCACCATCCAGTTCTTCTGGTCTCATGGCAAAAGAGGCAGCTGTTCATGGAGGCATTTAGACACATATTCCATTCCCTCCTGCTATTCCTGATTCTCCTTCCTCTGTTTCTCCAGACAAGAGACCAATTGTTGTACCTTAGATGCCTTGGCCCACCTTAAGGAGCCCTGCTGGTACAACCATTAAGTGCTCAGCTGCTAAAGTTGGTGGTTTGAATCCACTGAGAAACTCTGTAGGAGAAAACCTGATGATCAGCTAACATACTGATTACAGCCCCAACCCCCATGGGGCAGTTCCAGTCTGTCACATGGGTTGCTATGAGTCCAAATCTACTCAATAGCACACAGCAACAACAGCCCCATCTTGTCCTCATTAAAACAGAATTTTGAAGTGTGGCCTGCATCTGCATTGGGAACACTCTCCACATCTATGTGATTCTTACACAAGCAAAAGCTTAAGAAACATACTACCAGACAAGATGACTCTCTCAAGCTCTTTCCCACTGTTCAGTCTTCTACCCTTCAGGGTGATGCTCTATGGAAATAAAAACTCTTCCTCTCCCATGGTAATGGCTGAGGCTAGCTCAAGAGTACTTGGTCTAACTAAACTATTTTGCAGATAAAACATTTTGGAACTTAGTTATCTATAGTGCTTTGGGTTAGGAAAGTTGCCTACATCAAAGAAATAAATTTAAACAATGCCCTTGGGAAGAGAGAGAGAGAAAAAAAAAAAAAAAGAACTTTGCAATGTTTTAAAAACACAAGTGTCCTTGTACTGTGCTACCCTGCAGTCACATTCAAAATAATCCCTTGAAGGTCCTAGCTTCCTCTTTGTGGACAACTGTTGAGTTTGTGCTGAGGCTCATGCGGCCAGGTGATTCAGCTCATTAAAAGTTTTCATTCAATGTTAGTGAGGATTCAGTTCTTCCCTGACTCCTTCAGACTAAACATTTGTGTTGTAAGCCACATAAAACCATTTGGTAGGGATTGTAGCTAGGGAAAGTCAGTTCACAATCTGACACCTCATAAAGCCTTATTTTAGAGTTTGTGGGCTTTTGGTGTATATAATTTAATTTTTGGGTCTTAAGCAAACACCTGGATGTGGAATTTTAACTTTCTGGCTAGCAGAACAAAATGGGGTTCAATCAATTTCCCCTCTTTAAAGAGTTTATGATCTTTGCCTCACTGTGTTTGGATTTCTTTGGGCCAGCTAGGATCACTGCAAATACAAAGCAGCTGGAGGAGCTCGCGTGCAGCCAGATGGACTGGAGCCCCGGGTTTCCTTTCTCAAGCATGTACGGCGTGGCATTTACCCCCGGAGGGACATTGTACACTGTGGCTAGTCACCACTGGAATAGTGCTACTGGCATCTAGTAGGCAGAGGTCAGGGGTCGTGCTAAGCCACCTACAGTGCACAGGTCTGCCCTGCTCCTAGCAAAGAGTTACCTGGCTCAAAATGTCAATTGTATCAAGGTTGAAAAATCCTAATATAAGTCACTAGAGCAATATTCTGTTTTTTTTCTGGTGGAGGGCAGAAGGATGGGGGAAGGAGAAGTAGAGAGGGTGGTTTTGACATGGACTGTTGGACAAAATTTTAAAACGAATATAAAGGTTAATTAATCTCTAGGACAGGTTCAGGTTCAATGAGATGCTTACAACAGATTTTGGAAAGAAGCCAGGAGGGAACTGTGGGATGGGTTGAATATATAGAGGCAAATTATTCATTTTAGGCCAAATAAAGACACAAGATAAGTTTCATGTCAACAAAAACATACCAAACACCTGGCACAGTTTGTTTTTCTGGTAAGAGTGCTTATAAGGGAAAAAAATATATACGTATATACTCACTTCTTTCTTTTAAAAGTTACACTTTGAAGATTTGAGAGTACCACAAATCTAGGATATTTCCCCATTCCTTTGAGTTTTCTCAGGCTGTTAAAGGCATCAATAGGTTGACTATTAGCTGAAAATGGAACCAGACCGAAGACGCTTGTTCCTACTGACATCCCTCTATTCTCAACCTGCATTAGTACTTTTCTTCACCCCAGCCCCAATTAATGCTCTTCTCATCCCTGAGCCCCAGGAGGAAGCTACCTTTCTCCCTGGCTTCTGGATATGTTTGGGCCATGGGAGACACCGGCAAGAAACTGGACACTAGGAAGGAAAAGAGGACAAGGTATTTACCCACTTCCTCTTCCTTCCTGCAGAAAGCAGCTGTTCTTCTAACACCACAGCTTCTGTGGGGAAGCTGTTTTTCCTTTCATGTTGCCAGGGTGTGAGGCCTTGTTTCTCCTCTTGCAGGTTCATACCTAGGAGTAGTAAAGGCTTTTCACTCTTGGTAATAGATGGAGCTCTGGTGGCATAATGGTTAAAGCATTTATCTGCTAACCAAAAGGTTACGCTTCAAACTTAACAGCTGTTCTCCATGGTAGACAAATGAGGCTGTTTACCTCCTTAAAAATTTACAAACTTTGAAACCCTATGAGGAGTTCTACATTGTCTTAAAGGACCACTATGATTTAGAATCAACTCGATGGCAGTAGAATTTGGTTTTAGTTCCCACCAGACCTCCCCCTAATCTCTTTTGGGTTCCCTGAATTCAACTCATTGCTCTGTAAATCACCCTTTAAATACTTTTTAGTTAAGTTTTTTTGGGTATGTGTGTGTGTGTGTGTGTGTTAGACACTCTATTTTCTGCTAGGTCCATAACTAATGCAGTACCTGTTGTTGTTGTTAAGTGCC
>NW_006921889.1:302642-303651 GCF_000298275.1 Orycteropus afer afer
AGAGAGATGTTTACTTGTGTTTTATTGATTATGCAAATGCATTTTACTGTGTGAATCATAACCAATTATGGATAACTTTGTGAAGAATGGGAATTCCAGAACACTTAATTATTCTCATGAGGAACCTTTACATAGACAAAGAGGCAGTCATTGGAAGAGGACAAAGGGATACTGCGTGGCTTAAAATCAGGAAGGGAGTTCATGGAGGTTGTATCCTTTTACCATAGCTATTCAATCTATGCTGTGCAAATAATCTGAGAAGCTGGACTATATGCAGAAGAAAGTGGCATCAAGATTGGAGGAAATCTATGATATGCAGATGACACAACCTTGTGTGGTGAAAGTGAAGATGACTTGAAACACTTACAGATGAAGATCAAAGACTCCAATCTTCAGTGTGTATTATACCTCAATATAAAGAAAATATAAATCTTACAGCTGGACCAATAAGCTACATCATGATAAATGGAGAAAAGATTGAAATTGTAAGGGATTTCATTTTACTTTGATCCATAATCAACACTCACTGAAGCAGCAGTCAAGAAATCAGACATCATATTGCACTGGGCAAATGTGTTGCAGAAAATCTCTTTAAAGTGTTAAGGAACAAAGATGTTACATTAAAGAGGAAGGTCTGCCCAACCTAAGCCTTGGTATTTTCAATCAGCTCATATACATGTGAAAGCTGGACAATGAATAAGGGAGACCATGGCAGAATTGATGCCTTCGAATTGTGGTGATGGTGAAGAATACTGAAAATACCATGGACTTCCAGAAGAATAAACGAATCTGTTCTGCAAGAAATGCAGCCAGAACACTCCTTAGAAGAGAGAATGGCCAGACTTCATGTCACGTACTTTGGTCATGTTGTCAGAAAGGATTATTCCCTGGAAAAGGATATGCTTGCTAAAGTAGAAGGTCAGAGAAAAAGCGGAAGACCCTCAACTTGATGAATTGACACAGTGGCTGCAGCAATGGTCTCAAACATAGCAAAGACTGGAAGGATGGC
>NW_006921889.1:304701-349497 GCF_000298275.1 Orycteropus afer afer
AGAGAAGAATCCTGTGATGTAATGAGGTGGGACATTGTTGTCACATGTTTTAATGAAGTAATGGTTTAGGTAAGTCACAAATATCATCAAATGGTTCAATGAATTCAATAAACTAATTTTTGAGTTATGATGTATCTCATAGGAGCTCTGGTAGTGTAGTGCCTAAGACACTTGACTGCTAACCAGAAGGCTAGAGGTTCAAACCCACCAGCCACTCTTTAGAAGAAAGGTTGGGAATCTACTTCCATCGTGATGCTGTCTTGGAAACCCAAGGAGTAGTCACTATGAGTCGGGTCCAACTCAACAGCACATAATAACAACAACGATGTACTTCATACTTGTGTGTCCCTACTCTAAAACACCTGACAAAAACATCAAAATTCAAACTTATGACCAATATGAAGATAGCATTATCTGTTTATGAGAAAGAAGCACAAAACTCTTTCAAAACTCAGAAGCATTTTACATTCTCAATGTTAAAATCTCACATGTCATGAAATTCTGAATGTTTGTTGAATGAATTCCCTTTTACAAATTTGATATACTATTTGATATAAATATAATGTAGATAGATTGTTTAAGAGTGTAAAAAAACTATGAGATTTTTTTTTTCATTTTCAAAAAAGACAGTGGCAACAGGAAAAAGAAAATGAAAAACACTATTACATATACTGTCACTTGGTCTTTCTGTTTATAGAGTCGGACATAATAGAAAAAGTTTTAGACTTCAGCACCAACTATTTTGTTTAAGCTTGTGGAAAGACACCTATCTGTAATTAGTAATTAGACAACCCCCACAACAGGGAACTTTCAACACATAGCACACATGGTTAATCAGCTCATACTATAACTAAGCTTTGTGCTGAGATCAAATAGAGACTGGGTTTTTAAAAAGTGTACAGATTTTAGGGAAATAAAGTACTACGAAGTAATGTTGTTTTTATCATTAGCGTGTGCTGGATGGGACAGGCTCTTACGAATTGTGAAGCAGGCAACATTTGGCTTTGATGGCACCTCACTCCTCCATTCTTTACCCCTGCCTCCCTTCAGTACCTCTTCCTCATTCATTTCATTAACATTTTTTGAACTTCTACTAAGGACAGGTATTGGTCAAAGTTACAGGAATATATAATTGAACTGGAGAGATCAAGTGATCAGTACCTTGAATGTACATTTTTGTGTCTGCTTATTTGAATTTAAAAATGAATCTCCCTCATCAGAAGCCCACCTCCCTAGTGCTCCCAGCAGCTCACACCAACACGTTGCCACTTTGCTTCTCACAGTCGTTTGTTTCACAGGACAGAGGGCATGTTAACTCTGACCAAGGGTAAGAAGACTGGGCGTCTGCACTTATGCTGGTGACATTCACATCTCTCTGCCTGAACCACGTGAGAGTTCACTATACACTACTTAAATATATGCTATAGGGCACTCAGGAGCACTTAATTTCAAAATTTCTCACCTTATAGATGTGAGGCGGCTACTGTCATTCCATCCACTGCCCGCACCCTTTGCCACTGATACATGCTTTATGTCACTGACATTGGTAATTGGTACCTAGAATCTGTTGAGGGTTGTCGCTGAATTATTGCCTAGCATAGCAGAGACTCCTTGAGGAAGACAGCAGCTGGGTAGAAGGGATTGGGGATTATTATTATTTTTTTAAATGTCTCTTCAGACACAAGCTTCTGAGATGTGTGCAGAAGAGAGATCTGGTATGTCAGTGTAGGCGGCTCGTTTTGGCCTTCAGAATGCAAAATATGCTCCTGAATCCAATTAGATACAGGGTCAAAGTAAAGAATTTCCTTCTCCAACTTGACTGGGGGAGTTTTGTATATTTATTTGAGTGAATCAGGTTAGCTGATGGGGTCAGCCAGCCTGCAGGTTCAAACTGATTTATACTTTGGGTGGTGGGGAGAAGCATCTTTAGAAGCCCCAGCCTCTTCTAAACACTGGCTGTTCCTGGCTCTAGTTGGCTGGCTCCTTTGAAGACAAGAGTGTACATCTGCAATGATTTATACAGGCAAAGTCTGCAGTCTGGACATCTTCATTGGACTGCCCTCCCTTCTCTCATGCACACCATGAGGGCTGGATGGCAGAATCCACCCACCACAGTTTCCCCATGAGAAAGGGCTGTGTTACCAGTTAATTCAAGGTGCCAAGGAAGTACTATTTTGTGGTTGTCGTTTTTTGTTTTCCCTGCAAAAGCTGTTTCGGAAGTAGAAGAAACAGCTCCAGGGACAAGCATTTTCCAGCAAGGTCATCCTAGGCCAAATATCATTGGAGATGTAGCCACAATGAGGAAGAGGTTGAATAATCAAGAGAGATGTGGTTTACTGTAATATAAATAACAGGAGTGAAAGTGAAAAGCACAGGAATATGATGATTGGACAGGTCATTTAGTCATTTTCTCCCCGCCCCCCCAAGAAACACAACCTATGGAAAATAATAGTGGTTAAAAAAGAAAAAAAAAAAAGCCTTATTCGGAGTCAGACATTAAGTGCTTTACATTCACATCTATTGTGACTTCTCCCAAGGCTCCTTGAAGCATGTTGTCTTAGGAAAAATTATAAAATGGTTCCTAGATTCCCATTCCCTTGTATGTACACTTGGTATAATTCTCTTCCTTTGAGTATGAATGGAATTCCTACAGGGCATTCTCTCCTGTGATTATGTGACATTATAAGTTGGAAGAACTTTACAGATGCTGCTAAGGTCCCTAATCAGTTGATTCTCTGTTAATCAAACCAGAGATTATTCTAGGTGGGTCTGACCTCATCAGCTGAGCCCTTAAAAGAGACTGTCCTTTCTGAAAGAAAAGATTCAAAGCTGAAAAGAAATTTTCCTTCTGGCCTTGAAGTATTAACCTGCCATGTTGTGGAGAGGACCAGATAGCGTGGAACAGCAGACAGCCTGCAGGAGCTGAGAACAGGCCCTGATTGACAGTCCACATGATAGTGGGAACCTCAGTGACACAACCACAAGGAAATGAATTCTGTCAACAACCTGAAGGAGCTTAGAAATGGATTTTTCTAGTTGAGCCACCAGAAGAGGATGTCCCTAGCTGACAGCTTGATTTTTAGCTTTGTGAGACAGAGTGGAGTACCCAGCTAAAACATGTTTGGTTTCTGACCCACAGAAACTATGAGATAACAAATAGGTGTTGTTGAAGCCACTACATTTGTGGCCATAGAAACCACTAAGCTTGTGGTAATTTGATATGCAGCAACAGAAAAGCAATACACTAGTGCTATTTTTACATCCGTTTTATAATAGGGACACTGCAAAGAAATAATTTGCCTAAGGTTACAAAGTCAGCAAGTTATAGAATTTGTTCTTGAACCTGAATTTTTTGGCTTCAGAGTGTGTATATTTAACCATTGTGCTAAGCTCCTGCCACCTGCCTTCTCTTTGTTTTCCTTTCCCTGCAAGTTGCTGTGACTAGAGGAGTAGACACAGGACCCTCTCTGGGAGGTGTTCTGGAAGGCCATTTTGAAAGCAGTCACTCTAGACCCCTGGCCTCTAGCCAGTCCTCCACTCTATAACAACTCCTTTCTTTTCCCCCATGGATGGGAAATCCTAGGCTTCAGTCCCAGAGAGATTTTATTTTTTAACACTTCTCTTAAAAAAAAGAAAGAAAAGAAATCTACAGTTTTTGAATTATAGCCTGCGGTTAAGGGAAAATGACATTTACTGGGGAAGCAACTTGTTATGGTCTTAGGTACTCTGCCAACCACAATGAAAAGGGGGCTTTTAAATGTCATTTATACATTAAGAAAGATTTAAAGAGACACTAAAAAATATGCCTAGCTGGCATTGCCAAAATCTGTAGGCCTTATTCCACAAGTATCCTGAGCTGAAATTTAATTTGTTCTTTTATGAGTGAATAGAGTGTATTCTGCAACAAGTCTGAACCAAAATGTTTTAAAATCACACTTCATTTAAAGGAATTCAGGGACATATGCCAGATCTACAAAAATATAAAGTGCAGACCTGAAGAAGGAGAAGTGGAAGCTCCTATGGCTGAAAGAATCTCTTTTTCAGGGAAAAAAAATATTAGTAAAAAATGAAACAATATACTATTAAGAGAAATTGATCTAGATGATTTTTTAAAAACTTTCTGAAAATCCAAACAGAATGTCCTCTAATTTAAATAAAAGATGAGGAAAGCCCAGGTAATAATAGTGGCCCAAATGTTGTTGTTGTTATGTACCCTTGAGTCACACCTGACTCATAGCGACCCCTCCTTGGGTTTCCGAGGTGGTATCACTACAGAAGTAGATTGCCCAACCTTCCTTCTGAGAAGTGACTGGTGGATTTGAACCTCCAGCCTTCTGGTTAACAGTCAAGTGCCTTAGGCACTATGCTACCAGAGCTCCTAGTGGCCCAAATAGCAAGAGATAATTATAGGACCATTCCAAGTGAAACAGTACCGATGGAGTTGAGTTCAACCACATCTTGTCCTTGTAGAGTGAAATCTAGAGGAAGATTATAAAATCTTGTGGCTAATACTGGGCAGTGATACCATGGGGATGCATTTTTGTTGTTGTTAGGTGACATTGAGTTGCTTTTGACCCACAGAGACTTTATGCACAACAGAATGAAACACTGCCCATTCCTGCACCATCCTTCAATCAATACTATGTTTGAGTCTATTGTAGCCACTGTGTTGATCCATCTTGTTGAGGGTCTTTCTTTTTTTCACTGACCCCAAGCATGATGTCATTCTCCAGGGACTGGTCTCTCCTGATAACGTGGCCAAAGTATGTAAGATGGAGTCTCACCATCCTCACTTCCAAGGAACGTTCTGGAGCATTTTAGTCTTGGCCAATTAATTTTATCTGTGACCTTGAGTACATTATATATCTCTACCATTTAAATTTTCTTACTCACTGCTTTTGTCTGTAAAATACACTTGAAAATTCCTCTCTTTTTTGACCTTTAATATCCTGGACTCTTATTTAATATCAACCCATTTATAGCCCTTGCATTTGCCTTGTAAATGGTGACAAAAATATTGATATATCTCCCCCTTTCTGTAGTAGATGGAGCACTCTAACACATTAAGGTAGGAAAAATGGTCTGTATATATAAAAGTGACATAAACATCTCCATTTCAGTGGGCTGTGTGCATTGAGTTATTTTCATTACAGGCAATGGATTTAGGACAAATTGTCTAATGCATTTTAGTTTTCCTTCTGACCAAGATCATGTATTTACAGGATTTTCACCAAGAATAAGTATGTCCTGAATGGATGTGCTTACCATATACTGATACCACAGGCATATGCTTGTCAAAGTCATAACCTTGGTGTTACCAGTGCCCTTGTCTAAATATCAGGGTTCTCAGAAATAGAGTGAAAAATGGTACAATGCTGAATCTATGACTATTTAGGTAAGAAACTTGCAAAAATATTTTTAAATGCTGCTGAGATTTGGGTATTTTAGAAATCTAATTGGATTTGCCTGTTATTGTTGTTAGCTGCCATTGAGTTGGCCTCAACTCACAGTGACCCTATCACAACAGAACGAAACACTGCCCAGTCCTGTACCAGCCTCACAACCCTTGCTATACCTTAGCCCATCATGGCAGCCACTGTGTCAATCCACTTCATTGAGGGTCTTCCCCTTTTTTGCTGACCCTCCACTTTACCAAGCACAATATGCCTCTTCAGAGAATGGTCCCTTCTGACAACATGACCAAAGTAGGTGAGACAAAGTCTGGGCATTCTTGATTCCAAGGAACATTCTGGCTGCACTTTTTCCAGGACAGATTTGTTAATTCTCCTGGCAGTCCATGGTACTTTCAGTATTCTTCACCAACACCACAACTCAAAAGGATCAACTCTTCTTCAGTCTTCCATACTCATTCTCCAGCTTTCACATGCATACAAAGCAATTGAAAACACCATGGCTTGGGTTAGTCATACCTTAGTCCTCAAAGTGACATCTTTGCTCTTCAACACTTTAAAGAGGTCTTTTGCAACAGATTTGCTCAGTGCAATACATCATCTGATGTCTTGCTGCTACTTCCATTGGTGTTGATTATGGAACCAAATAATAAATCTTTGAGAGCTTCAATCTTTTCTCTATTTATTGTGATGCTGCTTATTGGTCTATTTGTGAGAGGTTTTGTTTTATGTTGAAGTGTAATCCATACTGCAGACTAGTCTTCAATCCTCACCAGCAAGTGCTTCAAGTGATCCTCACTTTCAGCAAGGAAAGTTGTGTTGTCAGCATATCGCAGGTTGTTAATGAGTCTTTCTCCAAACCTGATGCCATGCTCTTCTTCATATAGTCCAGCTTCATGGATTATTTGCTCAGCATACAGATTGAATAAGTATGGAGAAAGGATACAACACTGACACACTCCCTTATTGATTTTAAGCCATGCAATATCCCCTTGTTCTGTTCAAATGACAGCCTCCTAGTCTATGTACAGGTTCCTCATAAGCACAATCAAGTGTTCTGGAATTCCCATTTTTCTCAATGTTATCCATCATTTGTTATGATCCACACAATTGAATGTTTTTTCATAGTCAATAAAACATAAGTAAACATCTGTGGTGGTTAAGTTTTTGTGTCAACTTGGCTAGGCCTGGTTGAGTGGCTGGGCAGCTGGATGTAGTATTCCTCATGATGAGACTGGTAATCAATGCCATGGTGGAATCTACTGTGAGCAGATGAATAGCTATCTTTAGGTATGTGGTCTGCTTCCCATTTATAAGAAACAGCTTTAGGAATGGTCTCTAGCTTATGGAATGCTTGGTCCCTGCATGCATGTAGCTGTGTCATTGTTCAGCAGCCTGCCATGCTCTGCTGACCTTGGCATTTTCGATGGGCTTGAATTAATGGTCTGCCATGTGGTTTGGTAAAAACAGGACTATGCCATTTTATTTGTTGACCTTGGGCTTGTCAGCCTTAGCAGCCAGTAGCTGCCTGAGTGGAGAGATGCCTCTAGCTTCAGTGGGCTGGAAGCAAGAGGCAGAGCTGAAGCCCAAGGTTGAGGGCTTTCAATCAGCCCCTAGAGCCTGGCACTTGGAACTTGGACTTCTAGCCTCCTGAACTGTTGAGAATAAATTCCTGTTTGTTCAAGCCATCCATTTGTGGTATTTCTGTTAGAGCAGTACTATGTAACCAGAACAACCTCTTTCTGGTATTCTTTGCTTTGAGCCAAAGCTCCATCTGACACCAGCAATGATATTCCTCATTCCATGTCCTCTTCTGAATTCAGCTTGAATTTCTGGAAGTTCTCTGTCAATATACTGCTGCAACTGTTTTTGAATTATCTTCAGCAAGATTTTACTGGCATGTGATATTTTAATTTATTTTTTTATTTTAAGAGTTTGTTTTACATTTAACGTTACATGTACATTTAGTTTCAGTCCCCGTTTACCATGCCCAACCCTAACCCAGTTTCCTCCCTTCCCTGCCCAGTAACCTTTCCCCCATGCCACTCATAGTTATACACTCCTCTTTGACCTGCATTACCTCTGTGTAAATGTTGCCACTCTGGTGCCTGATGGTCTATTGCACCAAAGGATGTATTTCCATAGAGTATGTGGGTGCGTCACCCTGGGTTAAGTGGTCTGCATGTACATCTTGTTAACTGTTGGGCTGAGAGCCAGCCCCTGGGAGTGAGTTTTATTCCAGGCCCAGAATGTATCCCAGGGCCATAGCATTGGGGGTCTTACCAGATTTCACCTGACCGGTAATTCTGGTCATTATTGAGTGTTTGGATTTTGTTCCGTGTTTTTCCTCCCACTCTATCCAGGATCTCCAGATTTGATCCTCTCCTGAGTGGGTGGCCTTGGTAGCCAGGCACCATCTAGTTCTTTTGGTCTTGAGGGCCATCGTGTCCTAGGGCTGATTACTTCCAAATGCCCTTTTTTTGCACTTTTCTTTGCTTCCAATGCTAGAAGACCATTAGCTGCATCTTAGATGGCCACTTGAAAGCTTTTAAGATCCCAATTGCTATTCACCAATTTAGGATAAGGTACAAGGCTTTTATGTATTTTGTTGTGCCAATTGAGTCTGGTGTCCCCCAGTACTAGGGTCCTGAGGTGGTAGAGCCATTGGATCTAGAGCCTCACAGTGTCTGGGGTCTGTGAGGCACTACTGTCTGTCTTCTATTGTTTCTATAAGAATTGCAGGTATTTTGTATCACTGGTGTCCATGCAAGATTAGCCTGTGCTGAATCTGTCCTTGGTCTAAGAGTATACTCCTGTTCACTTACCCCTATCTGATCCTCTCAGGTGTTTATGTGTTTATCTGTAGCCTGGTGTTTGGTGTTAATGGTAATGCAGTATTGTGGGCACACTGGTTGGTATTAGCATCTGTCATCTATCTCCTATGTGCACAATTCAGTGTCCTTCCTTTTCCTAATGTTATCATGGTGGTCACAGACTCTTTCCATACATCCCTCCCGTTGCCAACTTCAGCATATGGGTCCCAACTAGCCTGGAATTAATCCCTCTGCTTCCCTCCCCACTCCGATAACCTACAAAGTGAGTTCCCTTTCAGGAGCAAATCCTTCTTTGTCTTTTTACAGTAATGGGCTCATACAGTATTTGTTCTTCTGTGATTGACTTATTTCACTCAGCATTAATGTCCTTCAGGCTCATCCACATTGTGAGATGATTTACATATCCCTCATTATTCTTTAATGTAGCATAGTATTCCATTGTGTGTATGTACCATAATTTGGTTATCCATTAATCCATTGATGGACATTTAGGTTGTTTCCATCTCTCTGCTATAGCGAATTCTGCTGTGATGAACATGGGTGTACCTATGTCTGTTCATGCTCTGTCTCTCATCTCTTTATGATATATTCCTAGTAATGGAATTGCTGGGTCAAATGGTATTTCTATTTTCAGTTTTTTAAGGAAAGACAGTACTGTATGCCACAATGGCTGTACCATTTTACAATCCCACCAGCAGTGCACAAGAGTTCTAATCTCTCTACAAACTCACCAGCATTTATTATTTTCTGTCCTGTTGACTTTTGCTATTATTGCTGGGGTGAGATGATGTCTCATCGTTGTTTTGATTTGCTCTGGTAGCATAGTGCCTAAGGCACTTGACTGCTAACCAGAAGGCTGGCGGTTCAAACCCATCAGCCACTCCTCGGAAGGAAGGTTGGGCAATCTACTTCCACAGTGATACTGCCTTGGCAACCCAAGGAGGGGTCGCTATGTGTTGGGGCCGACTTGACGGCACATAACAACAATGACTGATGATTGTGAGCAATTTCTCATGTGTTTGTTGGCCGCCAGTATATCATCTTTGGTGAAGTGTCTGTTCAAGTCTTTTGCCCATTTGTGAATTGAGTTGTCTTTTTGGTGTTGAGGTGTTGAAGTTTTCTATAGATTTTGGAGATAAGTCCTTTATCAGACATGTCATAGGCAAATATTTCCTCTCAAGCTGTAGGTTCTCTTTTTATCTTTTTGATGAAGTCTTTCGATGTGCATAAGAATTTAATTTTTAAAAGGTTCCAGTCATCTAGCTTCTCTTCTACGTCCTGTGCATTCTGTGTTATGCTTGATAGTCTATTTTTCCCATAAATTAGGGCTCCCAGATTTGCCCCTGTTTTATCTTTAATGAGTTTTATAGTTTTGGGTTTTACATTTAAGTTTTTGATCCAACTTGAGTTTGTTTTTGTGTATGGGGTGAGGTATGGGTCTCGTTTCATTTTTCTGCAGGTAGATATCCAATTTTGCCAGTACCATTTGTTAAAGAAACTGCCTCTTCCCCCATTTAATGGGTTTTGGACCTTTGTCAAAGATCAGCTGTCCATGGATGGATGGGTCTACATATGGACTTTTGATTCTGTTCCATTGGTCTATCTGTCTATCATTGTACCAATACCATACTGTTTTGACTACTGTGGCTATATATTAGTTCTTAAGATACAGGAGTGTAAGACCTCCCACTTTGTTCTTCTTCTTCAGAAGCACTCTGCTCATCCGAGGTCTCTTTCCTTTCCATATGAAATTAATAACTGGTTTTTCCATGTCCTTAGAAAATTTTGTTGGTATCTGGGTCAGGATAGAGTTAAATGTATAGATTGCTTTAGGTAGAATTGACATTTTCACAATATTCAGTCTACCAATCCATGAACAGGGTAGTTTCTTCCATTTATGTTGTGCCCTTGTTGTGTCTTGTAGTAGTGTTTTATAGTTTTCTTTGTATAGGTTTTTTATATCTCTGATAAGTTTTATTCCTAGATATTTTCTCTTTTTAGTAGCTATTGTAAATGGTAGGAGCTGTGGTGGCAGAGTGCCTACGGCACTTGACTGCTAACCAGAAGGCTGGCGGTTCAAACCCACCAGCCACTCCTCAGAAGGAACGTTGGGCAATCTACTTCTGTAGTGATACAGCCTCAGAAACCCAAGGAGAGGTCACTATGAGTCGGGTCCCACTCAACAGCACATAACAACAACAACAATTATAAATGGTATTGTTTCCCTTATTTCTTTATCAGAAGACTCTTTGTATAGGTCTTTTGTGTCTCTAGTAAGGTTTATTCCTAGATATTTTATCATTTTAGTAGCTATTGTAAATGGTATTGTTTCCCTTATTTCTTTATCAGAGGTCTCTTTGTTGGTGTAGAGGAATCCAAATGATTTTTGTATGTCGACCTTGTATCTTGCCACTTTGCTGAACCTCCCTAAATAGTTCCAGTAGTTTTTTAATTGAGTACCATGGGTTTTCTAGGTACAGGATCATATTGTCTGCAAATAGCGATAGTTTTACTTCCTCTTTGCCAATTTGTATGCCTTTTATTTCTCTTTCTTGCCTTATTGCCCTGGCCAGGACTTCCAATACAATGTTAAATAGAAGTGATGATAGAGGACATCCTGTCTGGTTCCCACTAGTAAGGGGAATGCCTTGAGTCTTTCTCCATTAAAAATGATGTTGGCCATTGGCTTTGCATATATGCCTTTTATATATATGCCTTTTGTTATGAGGAATTTTACTTCTATCACTAGGAATTTTACTTCTATTCCTATTTTGCTGAGAGTTCTAAACAGGAACGAGTGTTGGATTTTATCAAATGCCTTTTCTGCATCAATTGATATAATTATATGGTTCTTTTCCTTTGTTTTTTTTTATGTGTGGATTACATGTTGAACCATCCTTGTAAACCAGGTATGAATCCCACTTGGTCAGGATGTATTATTTTTTTGATATGTTGTTGGATTCTTGGCTAAGATTTTGTTAAAGATTTTTACATCTATGTTTGTGAAGGATATTGGTCTGTTGTTTTCTTTTCTAGTGGTGTCTTTACCTGGTTTTGGTATTAGTGTTATGCTTGCTTCATAAAATGAGTTTGGGAGTAATTCATCTTTTTCTATGTTCTGGAATAACTTGAGTAGTATACATGTCAACTCTTCTCTGAATATTTGGTAAAATTCTCCAGTGAAGCCATCAGGGCCAATACTTTTCTTTGTGGGAAGTTTTTTTTATGACCTGTTCTATTTCTTCTTTTGTTATAGGTCTGTTCAAGTGTCCTATCTCTGAGTGGGTTAGTTAGGTAGGTCTTGTGATTCTAGAAACTTGTCCATCTCTTCTAGGTTCTCAAATCTGATGGAGTTTTTTCATAATTTTCTGTCAGTATCTTTTTTTATTTCAGTTGGTTCTGTTGGATGACACCCTTTTCATTTACTATTCCTGTAATTTGCATCTTTTCTTTCTTTTCTTTTGTTAAATTTGCCAGTGGTTTATCATTTTTATTAATCTTTTCGAAGAACCAGCTTTTTGTTTTCTTGATTTTCTCTATTTTTTTTTGTTGTTTGTTTGTTTTCTGTTTCATTTATTTCTGCTCTAATCTTTATTATTTCCTTACTTCTAGATACTGTAGGATTCTTTTGTTGTTCTTTTTCTAGTTTTTGGAGTTGTTTAGTTAGAGTGTTGATTTTGTTTCTTTCCTGTTTTTATGTATGCATTTATTGCTATAAACTGTCCTCTGAGTACTGCTTTTGCTGTGTCCCATAGGTTTTGGTATGATGTATCTTAATTCTCATTTGTTTCTAGGATTTTTTTTTTTTTAATTTCAGTTTTTATTTGGTCTATTACCCACTAGTTTTTGAGCACTGAATTGTTCAGCTTCCACATGTTTGATGTTTTTTCCTTGATCTTCCTATTATTAATTTCTAATTTTATAGCATTGTGGTACAAGAAGATGCTTTGTAGTATGTCAATTTGTTTAAATTTATTGAGGCTTGTTTTATGTCCTAAGATATGATCTATTCTGGGGAAGGATCCATGTGCACTGCAGAAGAATGTGAATTGTGCTTTTGTTGGGTGGAATGCTCTGTATGTATCTATGAGGTTAAGTCCATTGATTGTATTGTTGAGTTATTCTGTATCTTTGTTGAGTTTCTTTGTAGTTGACCTGTCCCTCTTTGAAAGAGGTATGTTAAAACCTCCTACTACTATTGTAGAGTTGTCTGTTGTCCCTTTTAATTCAATTAGATTTGCTTCACATATTTTGGAGCACCTTCATTGGGTGCATATTTATTATCATAACATCTTTTTTGTCAATTGACCTTTTCAGCATCATATAATGTCCTTCTTTGTCTCTTATGATATTTTTCACCTTAATGTCCATTTTATCAGAAATTAATATTACCATTCCTGCTCTTTTTTGATCACCATTGACTTGCTATATTATTTCCCACCCTTTAACTCTTAATTTGTTTTTATCTTTGTGTCTAAGGTGGGTCTCTTGTAGGTAGCATATTGATGTGTCATATTTTCTTATTCAATCTACCACTCTCTTTCTCTTGATTGGTGCATTTAGTCCATTCACATTGAGTAT
Source organism: Orycteropus afer afer (assembly GCF_000298275.1). Classification (NCBI taxonomy): domain Eukaryota; kingdom Metazoa; phylum Chordata; class Mammalia; order Tubulidentata; family Orycteropodidae; genus Orycteropus; species Orycteropus afer. Next base: position 317,528 of record NW_006921889.1, read on the forward strand.
AATTAATGATAGATATGAATTGATTGCTATCATTCTATTATGTTTTTTTGTCATGTTGTTCGTGTTTCTTTGGTCCATATACTTTTCTGTGCTGAGTTTGATTTGTTGTCGAATGCTTTCTCTCTTTTCTTCTTTATTATCGATTTTGTGCTTAATAAACCCATGTTTTCCTTACTTCTGGATTTGCTTAGGGGGATTGTTACTTTTCTCTATGGTTACCTTGGAGTGAATTCTTGTCTTTATATTTTCAGAACAGCGTGTTCTATGAGGGCATTGTCCTGTTTTCCTCTCCATTTGGAAGTTTGTATCTAGAAGTTTTATTCCCTCTGATAGATTAGTTGCTGTTGTTGTGTGTAGATTGGCTTCCTTGATTTTTAGTGTACAATGTTTTTTGGTCTTATTTTGAGTTTCTATTTCTGATTTGGTTTTAGTGTTGATGTCACATATGCTGATTTTGTTGATCTCTGTTGTAGGTTCTCTGTTGACAGACTTCCTTTAGTATTTCTTGTAGGGTTCGTCTGGTTTTCACAAAATCCCTTAATTTCTGTTTGTCTGAGAATGCCTTGATTTCACCCTCATATTTGATGGATAACTTGGCTGGATATAGGTTACTTGGTTGGCAGTTCTTTTCCTTCAGTGTTTTATATATTGCCTGCATGGTTTCTGCTGAGTAATCAGAGCTCAGCCTGTTTGATTATTAGAAGTAATATTTATTTTAATAATTAATTATTATAAGTAATATTTCTTTGGGGGAGCTCTGGTAGCATAGTGCCTAAGGCACTTGACTGCTAACCAGAAGGCTGGTGGTTCAAACCCACCAGCCACTCCTCGGAAAGAAAGTGGGGTAATCTACTTCTGTAGAGATACTGCCTTGGAAACCCAAAGAGGGGTCTCTATGAGTCGGGTCCGACTCAATGGCACATAACAACAACAACAATATTTCTTTTCTCCCAGGCAGCTCTCAAAATATTTTCTTTGTCTTTGTTTTAGGAGAGTTTGATTATAATATGTCCCTGTGTTTTCCTCTTAGGATCTATCCTATATGGGGTTCTATGAGCTTCTTGGACAAATCTCTTTTCTTCCTTCATGATATGGGAGAAGTTTTCTGTTAGTAGGTCTTCCATAATTTTGTCCGTGTTTTTTTTCACCTGTCCTTGTTCTGGAATTCCAATGAGGTGTATGTTGTTTCTTTTCATGTCATCCCATATAACTCTTAGGTTCTCTTCATTTCTCTTAATTCTTTGTTCTGATTTTCCTTCATACAGGCTGGTGTTCAGGGATTTGTCTTCTAGTTGGGAAATGTGTTCTTCAGCCAATTCTATCATACTCTTTTGTGCTTCTACTGTGTTGTGTAATTTTGTAATTTTGGTATTCATTTTCTGGATTTCTAACTGCTGTTTTTGTATGAGTTCTGATTGTGCATTAATCTTTTGTTATTTTGTTCTTGAATGATTTTCCTGAGTTCTTCCACAGAACTGTCTGTGTTCTCCTTGCTTCTTCTTGGGATTTTCTTAGGCTCTTGTAAAGCTCTATAAACATATCTTCTAAATTCCGTCTGAGAAAATTCTATTGCCTCCTATTCCTCCGTGTTTAATGAGACCTTTGTCTGTGGTTTTGCTGCTAATGCCTTGTCCTGTTTTTTTTTTTTTTTTTTTTTGGTTTGTTTGTTTGTTTGATCTGTTGTTTCCCAGACATTTTGAGGTTGTCTTTAACTGTTGGTTGTGTATTTATTTGTTTTGTCTTGGTTTTATGATTTAATAGTTTGAAAAGGTGGAGTTGGTGTATTTTATTTTTTTGGTTATCAGTTCAGGTGGGCTAGGTTGCTCTGCAGTTTTCTTTGTGATGATGTAATTGTTGTGTGGAATGTAGATGTAGGTCTCTGTTTGTCATAATGAGGGTTTAAGATTTGAGCCAGCAGGTATCATGGTGGCTGAATGTGATTTTTCTATTGGATGAGTGAGGGTATAGGCAGAGAAGGTGGGAGGAGAGGAGAGAAGGAAGAAAAGTTCCAAGTAGCTGGAAGTGGTTTCTAGGGCTTTGAACAGGCTGCTGCTGATGATGTTGTACTGTTACTCACAGGCCCACAGCTCAAGTTCAACAGAGACTCCAGTTGCTAGGGAGCCATCACTTTCTGCCAGGTTCAGACACACACAAAAACCCCTCTCTTGGGTCCCCTCCATGCCAAAAAGCTGACCTAAGATAACTGCCCCATTCTGCGATCCACTGTGGGAGTTCCTCCCAGGGCCTGCCCACTTGTGGCATTGATGATCTCTCTGGTCAGGTTTCAGTGATGCTGGAGCCAGAGAAGTGACACTCACACCCAAGGGACCCAAGTTTACTGACAAAATCAGGTCTCAGACCCTCTGTGCCAAAAGGCTGACTCATGATAGTTGCCCTATTCCATGCTCTGCTGTGGAAGTTCCTCCCAGGGCCCACCCACTTGTGGCATTAAAGATTTCTCTGCTCAGGTTTCAGCGGTGCTGGAGCCAGAGAAGTGACTGCTCACACACAGCAGACCCAAGTTTACTGATAAAAGCAGGTGCTGAAGGTAGATCTGTGGATTGACCCCTGGTACACTGCTGTGGTGTGGCTTCTTCCCTAACCCAGAGAGGTCTCCTATGGCCCTTCTAGCCTGCTGGTCAGTGCTTCCCCAGGGAGGTCTCTGATGCTTTTCTTGCCTACAGGTTGGTACTCCACAGGACAGATTCTCCTGTTTTTGTTATTTTCCCCTTTCCCCTTTCTCCTTTCTAATCCTGCTCCCCTGAGTTTGGCGCACTCTGATTCAGTGAGCTGTTCAGAGCACCAGAATCCTTATTTCAAACTGCTGCATCTAGTTTTTCAGGCACTAAGATGCCAGAGGGAACTACTGGTGAGATGCCATTTTGAATCCCTCTTCACTTGCATGTGATATTAATGATAGTGTTCGATAAATTCCACATTCTGTGGTATCACTTTTCTTTGGAATGGGTACAAATACGGTTCTCTTCTAGTAAGATGGCCAGGTAGCCATCTTCTAATTTTCTTAGCATATATGAATAAATGAAATGTCAATGAAGGGGAAGGCCTTCAATGAGATTGATTAACACAGTGGCTGCAACCATGGGCTCTGATATAGCAAGGATCGTGATGCTGGGACAGGACCAAACAGTGTTTCATTCTGCTGTGCATAGTGTTGCTGAGTCAGAGATGACTCGCCAGCACCTAACAACAACAACATATGAATAAGTACCTCCAGTGTGCTATCTGTTGTTGAAACATCTCAGTGGGTATCCCATCAATTCCTGGAAACTTTTTTTTTTTTTTTTTCTGAATTCTTTCAGTGCAGCTTAGACTTCTTCCTTCTATACCATTGGTTCTTGATCATATGCCACCTCCTGAAATGGATGAACATCAACCATTTCTTTTGGTACAGTGACTCTGTGTATTCCTTCCATCTTCTTTAGATGTTTCCTGCATCATTCAATATTTTTCCTATAGAATCTTTCAATACTGCAACTCAAGGCTTGAATTTTTTCTTCAGTTCTTTCAGCTTGAAAAATACCAAGTGTATTCTTCCCTTTTGTTTTCCTAACTTCAAGTCTTTGCACATTTCATCATAATAATTGACTTTCTCTTCTTGAACTACTCTTCGAAATCTCCACTTCAGCTCTTTGATCTTGCAACTTCTTCCATTTGCTTTAGCTACTCTCCATTAAAGGACAAGTTTCAGAGTCTTTTCTGACATCCATTTTTGCTTTTCTTCCTTTCCTGTCTTTTTAATGACATTTTGCTTCCTTCATGGATGATGTTCTTGATGTCATCCCACTATTCATCTGGTTTTCTGTCATTGTTGTTCAATTCTTCAATCTATTCTGTAGATGGTCTCTAAATTCTGGTGGGGTATAATCAAGACCATAATTTGGTTCTTGTGGGCTTGTTTTAATTATCTTCAGCTTCAACTTGAACTTGAATATGAGCAGTTGACGGTCTGTTCTACAGTCAGCTCCTAGCCTTGTTTGGCTGTTGATATTGAGCTCCTCCATCTCCTTTTTGCAAAGATGTAATCTATTTAATTCCTGTGTATTCCTTCTGGTGAAGTCCACATGTATAGCCAACATTTATGTTGTTGAAAAAAGATATTTCCAATGAATAAGTCATTTTTCTTGCAAAATTCTATCATGCAATATCCAGCATCATTTCTATCACCTAGGCCATATTTTTCAACTACTGGTGATTCTTCTTTGTGTCCAACTTTTGCATTCCAATCACCAGTAATAATCAACACATCTTGAGTGCTTGTTTGGTCAATTTCAGGCTGCAGAAGTTGGTAAAAATCTTCAGTAGCTGTCTTTCCTTGTAGGTGTATGGACATTATCCTATCACTGACAACATTGTACTTCACAATAGATCATGAAACATTCTTTGTGATGATAAATGCCACTCCACTCTTTTTCAATTTGTTATTCCTGGCATAGTAGATCATATGATTGTCTGATTTAAAAAGGCCAAACCAGTCCATTTCATCTTACTAATTAATGCCTAGGATATTGATCTTTTTGCATTCCATTTCATTTTTGGCAGCTTCCAATTTCCTAGACTCATACTTCATACATTCCATGCTTTGATTATTTCTTCCCATTTTCAGTCATGCTGCATCAGCAAATGGAGATCCTGAAAGCATTGCTCCATCCATGTCATTAAGGTGGACTCTACTTTGAGGAGACAGTTTTCCCCAGTTGTGTTTTGAGTGCCTTCCAACCTGAGTGGCTCATCTTCTGGAAATACATCAAGCAAAGTTTCATAAAGTTTTCTAGTATTATACAAGTCAGTGTTTCACTGCTATTCATAAGATTTTTACCAGCCAATTCTTTTAGAAGTGGATGGCCTCTTCCTTCTTCCAAATCTGTCATAGTATGGAAGCTCCACTGAAACATGTCCACCATGAGTGACCCTACTGTTATTTGAAATGGTGGCATAGCCTCTGACCTCACAGCAATATGCAAGCCACCACAGTACAACAAACTGACAGACAAGTGGTGATTTATATGGATTTAACTGTATGTATATAGAAAATTACCTACATATTAAAAATATTGCTGCTATGCACAGTTGCAGTCTCTGCAAGAATGAGACATAACAAATTCAAATGAAAGTAGTATCCTCCACTCAGGATTGCTGTGATTTAGGAAATAAATTTAGGAAACAAATCATGAGAGTGGACCTAATACAATGCCTAGCATTGTATTCACTTGAGGGTTAAATCAGAAAAAAAAGTAAATGTGGTGAGTTCCCATTGTTGTTGTTATTAGCCACCATCAAGTTGACCCCATACTCTTGGGACCTCCATGCACAGTGGACTGAATTGCTGCCCAGTTCTGTGCCTTCTCCATGATTGGTTGCAGAACATTTCGACCCATGGTAAAATGTTCACAAGTAGATCTCCAGGCCTTTTTTTGCTCTCACCCTTCTTAGTCTGGAAGCTCCACTGACTTCTGTTTGGCAACACAGCAATAGACAAGCCACCACTGACCAATGGGTGACTGAAGAATTGTAAAAAACATTTTAGCTACTTATTAACAAGTAAACATGGAATTTTCTGTAATGTAACTATATTACTTTAAAAATAGAAAAAAAAAATAATGTTTTCTAAAAAAAGTTCTTGGTTCAGGATCTTGAGACAGCTAAACTCTTAGGTAGAGAGTAACTTATAAAGAGGTAATGTTCGATAATCGAGGAACCTCATGATAGGCTGGAGATCTGGTGGCACAGTGGTTAAAGCATTCAGCTACTAACCAAAAGATCAGCGGTTTGAATCCACCATATGCTCCATGGGAGAAAGATGAGGCAGTCTGCTTCTGTAAAGAGTTACAGCCTTGGAAACCTTGTGGGGCAGTTCTACTTGATAGCACATAGTTTAGCTTGGTTTTTTAGATGACATGGTGAATTGGGCCATGTCAAAGTAGGTAATCTTTAATCAAAGTATAGAATGACAGTCATTTCACAAAATACCTTCCTAGGTTAATCCTGAGGAGTTCAGACAGAAGGAGATCTAAATTGGTAATTGTTATTAGTTGCTGTTGAGTTGGCTCTGACTTCATGGCAACATGACGGATAACAGGATGAAGTGTTGCCTAGTCCTGTGCCTGCTTCATCATCTTTGATATATTTGAGACCATTATTATGATTATTGTGTCAGTCCATCTCATTGAGGGTTTGCTTTATTTTCGTGATCCTCTATCACACATGACACGCTTTTCTAATAAGCAGTCTTTCTTGATGATGTATTCAAAGTAAACAAGCCAAAATCTTGGCATTATTATATATAAGGAACATTCTATTGCATTTCTTCTAAGACTGATTTGTTCATTCTTCTATTAGTCCATGGTATATTTAATAATCTTTGGTAACACCACAGATCAAAGGATCAATTTGTATTCTGTCTTCTTGTTTACTGACTAGCTTTCACATGCATATTAAGTGATTCAAAAGATCATTGCTTGGGTCAGACACATCTTAGTCATCAAAGTGACATCTTTGAGTTTGAGAACTTTAAAGAGGTCTTTTGCAACCGATTTGCTAATGCCATCCACTGTTTAATTTCTTGAATAGTTACTTCCACGGGTGTTGATTTTTGATTCAAGTAGAATGAAATCCTTGACAACTTCAAGTGTTTATATACACGTCAGTGAATTCCTGGCTGCAGCAGAAGACATAAAGCCTCCTTCCTCTGAAGGCTCCATCTACTGCTTCTGGCCAGACTCTGCTTGATACCCTGGTCTACTTAAAAACAAATTAGTTGAAAAACAAAACAAAAGCCAAAATAGTTGTAAGGACATGGACAAAATTCCTCTTTTATTCTGGGAACCATGACCTTGGCCTAATTAGCAAGCAAGCCACAGAAGTCCAATCGTATTATGTGTGAGTCACTATAAAGTTGAATAGTTTTAGTTATTTAATTACTTAACTCTTTTCACTGGATACTCTTGCGTTTGTCACTCCTCCCTAGCTTGCCAAGTAGTATAATTGGCAAAGGGTATTTCAGGTGGTAGGGCCCATTAGCCAGAATTCACTGCCATTTTCATTGTTCTGGGGAGAAAGAAAACAAACATTCGGAAATGACAGTGGATAAATCAGAGCTTTGGTTTATTTAGTGGAAGGAAGCGTAGTTAGTTAGTTTAAGCACAGAGGAAATCTTTCTTAAGGAAATTTGATTGATCTTTTAAGAAATAGCCAAAATGCTCTGTGGGGGTGGTGAAACACTTGGTGACAGCTTGCATAGCTTTCAGTACAGTTGTAAATGACACTAGCTAACTGAATGAGAACACCTGGCACAGGTCAGAGAAGACTATACCAAGGTAACAAGTGACTGTCTGTGGGACCTACCCTGTGCAAAAAGTTAAGTAAAAAGTTTTATCTCACAAACTACAAGCTCCCCACCCCACTTCCTTCTGCAATCTCTTCCTCAATTTCAAGTTCTTGTCTTCACTTTCTGTCCAAAGACTCAAGATATTTTAATCACTTTTTTTAAAAAAATTATTAAAAGTATTACATGTGTTTTCCTCCTTTTAAGTTCTCTAATCAAAAGAAGAAAATTGTTTAATAAATCAAAACGAAACCAAAGTAGTAGAGGCTCAGGGATTTTTCCAACCTTTTCTATGGATCTTTGTATTTTAAAAAGATAGTATTTGTTGTTTAGCTGAATTAGTAAAGAGGGTCTTCCTTGAGCATTATGCTCTTTCAAGAATTATCTACATGAGATCAAATGGATAGCAGCAACTTGAAAGTTTAGATAGAGAGTTTATGTTAATTTGGGAGCAATAATTCACAACAGGAGAGCGAGAATGGCTGCAAAAGTCAGAGAATGGAATCAGTGTCATTGAATTGTACGTGCAGGAACTGTTGAATCGGTATATGTTTTTCTGTGTATATTCTCAACAACAACAAAATAAGTGAAACTTTTTTTCAAAAAGGTAATACTTGGAAAGGGTCTTGCCTAACTTTAGCAATGTTCAGACACCTGAGAACGGAGTGGAACAGATGAGTAGGCATTTAAGCAAAAGATAAACGGAGTGAATGAAATTGTATAAGGGATGCCATCAAGACCAAAACTGTCAGGTTGCAAATCTGTTTCTGCAGTCTTTAATAGAGATTATTTCTGTTGAATAATATGTAAAGTAGGCTGAATCGCTACTTCATCTGACTCATTCCATTTGGGGTCCTCCCAGAGGAAATGTAGACTATCTATAAGGTTCCATGCCCTATGTAATTATGAACTTTCTTTTTCTGACTGTGTGACTCATTCACAATATCAACCAAATCTTCCAGCATCTTTTTCAACTTTCATTTTTCTTATTGTTCATGTGGGCCTTTAGCGAGCTTGGCATTATTTTGAAGATTGATAATATGACTTCTAGGGGTTGCATCTTTCCTGAAGAGATGAAAATGTAACTACCATCCAAGTGGAAGGATGCTAGCATAGGCCTAAAGCATTCGTATCACACTCAAGTAAAATCTTGCAGAAAATAACTCAAAAAATGGTAGCAGCAGTACATAGACAAGAAACTGCCAGACATTCAAGTCAGAGTCAGAAGAGGACATGGAATGAAGGATATCATTGCTGATGTCAGATGGATCTTGATTGAAAGCAGAGAATAACAGAAAGATGTTTAACTGTGTTTAATTGACTATGCAAAGGCAATTGACTATGTGAATCATAACAAATTATGGATAGCACTCTGAAGAATGAGAAGTCCAGAAAACTTAATAGTGCTCACGAGGAACTTGTACAAAGGCCAATATGCTGTCACTCAAACAGAACAAGGGGATGCTGCATGGTTTAAAATAAGGAAGGGAGTGTGTCAGGGTTGTACCCTTTCACAATACTTATTCAATCTGTATGCTGAGCAAATAATCCAAGAAGCTGGGCTGTAAGAAGAAGAACACCAGATCAGGATTGAAGGATGACTCACTGATAACCTGTGATATGCAAATGACACAATTTTGCTTGCTGAAAGACAAGATGACTTGAAGCACTTATTCATTAAGATCAAGGACTACAGTTTTATTCGGTATGGATTAAACCTCAACATAAAGAAAATTAAAACCCTCACAGCTGGACCAATAAGCAGCATCATGATAAATGGAGAAGAGATTGAAATTGCCAGACATTTCACATTACTTGGATCCACAATCAATGCCCATGGTGGTAGCAGTCAAGAAAGCAGACATCATGTTGCACTGGGCAAATGTGCTGCAAAAGACCTCTTTAAAGTGTTAAGAAGCAAAGATGTCACTTTGAAGACTAAGGTGTCGACGGCAAACAACAACAACAACAACAACAACAATTCAAGTCATGGTATTTTCAATTGTTTCATATACATGTGAAAGCTGGACAGTGAGTAAGGAAGACTGAAGAAGAATTAATGCATCAAAATTGTGGTGTTGGCAAAGAATAATGAAAACACCATGGACTGCCAGAAAAACCAACACATCTGTTCTGGAGGAAGTACAGCCAGAATGTTCTTTAGAAGCAAGGATGGACAGACCTCCTTCCTTGTAGTTTGATGTTATCAGGAGGGACCAGTCCCTGGAGAAGGACATGATGTTTGGTAAAGAAGAGGGTCATCGAAAAAGAGAAAGGTCCCAACAAGATGCATTGACACAGTGGCTGCAACAATGTACTCAAACACAGCAAGGAATGTGAGGATGATACAGGACCAGGCAGTGTTTTGTTCTGTTGAACAAAGGGTTGCTATGAGCTGGAACCAACTAGATGGCATCTAACAAAAATGGATATCGTACCTTATACATTTTGTCTTTTTTATCACATTTACTCTGCTAATAAGCATATATTTTAAAAAGTAGACACTTGGGAAATGAGTAACTAGATATTGAGTACACATTTTTTACTATCAAGATTTTCCAAGCTTGATAATGTCCACTCACTGGTTGTATTTAAGAGTGTACTCTGCCTGATTTATATGGTCCTCTCTTTCCATTACCACAAAGTACTTGTTTAACAAATGACAAATTTATTGGCATTTGTTATGTTCTCCGTGTGTATATTATTGTGTGATTTGGCACACACAAGGCTTAAATGCAAGAGGAGAAATTTACTAGGTTGGAGCTTAGTAAAATGAGCTTACTAAACAAAATAAACTTTGATGATGAAAATGACTAATCATTTCCATCCAGTCTTCCCAGAGCTAATTAAGGGAAGTTGTGCTACTCCTGAACACCAGGTAAACTTGAAGTTTAAAGGAAACATTTACATTTTCAGAATAACAGGTCTGGAAATAATGACTTCTGCATTACCCACTGCATCAGCTCTAGAAAGAGCACATGGACAATGGTACGAGAGGTATTTGGCTCACTGATCCTTCCTTTCTTTGTTTTCTTAGTTCTAAGTAGGCACAATGCAGTCCAGAGAAACCTTGTAATTTTTTGTTCCCACATTCTCACTCCTTCGAAAATAAAAAGAGAGAAAAATAACTTAGATAATCAGAGACCACATTAAAAGCCCTTGGGAAGTCCAGACTGATCCTGCTAACTTCTCTCAGGGAGAGGCTATGTAAAAACAAAATCAACAGCCTCACTGAAGGGACAGTGTAAAAGTCCTCTGGCTTACTGAAGCCAACAAGATGCTGAGGAAAATAAAACACTGTTTAGACCCTAAAATATTTTTGATAAATTGAAGAAGAGGCCAGAAACAGAAGACTGTAGGAATATATGTGTGTTCACACATGCACCAAGATAGAAGAACGTAAAACAAGGGTCATTGTACAGCTGACCAAGAGCAACACCTCAGTGCAAGCGTAAAAAAGGAAGCACCAAACTCCTGAGAAATTCCAAGAGAAGAGAACGTATAAACTTGTTAAATTTCCAAATTATTTGACACAAACCAATAATCCTAGCAAAGTTAAGAAAATGAAAAAAATTAAATGGAAGGAATAGTCAGGGAACAGTCCTAGGAGAAGATGAGCCTGAAACAGACCTCTCAAGAGTTGGATTAGTGGAAAGCTGAATGGTGGGGGTGATGAAATGTCACTTCTCTCCCATGGAGGGAGCTATACATTGAAGCAAAGAAACTGTTCAAATTGAATGTCCAGCACAAAGGAATTATGAGAGTTTGGGAAGTCTTTTCTCCTTGGCTTCTCTCCTACTGCACACAGATCCCTGAGCAAAGAGAGGCAGTCTTCTAGATGGGCAGGAGTGATAAGGCAGAGAAAGTAGTCATTGAGAGTTTTCTTAATGGACAGGGTGAAGGAAATACATCAGGTGCAGGAAGGGAAATGATTTTTGGAGGGAGTCTCAGTTTTTTAGTGCTGCTATAACAGAAAGACCAGAGTTGAGTGGTTTAACAAACATAAATTTAATTTCTCACAGTTGAGGAAGCTAGAAGTTCAAATTCAGAGCATTGACTATAGAAGACTGTTCTGTTTGCTAAGGGGAAGGTCCTTGTCTCTTTTGAGCTTCTATCCCTTGGTTCTTTGACAATTTTCACATAGCATGTATCTCCCCTTCCATTTGTGCTTCCTTCTCAGCACCTGATCTTTTTATATCTCATAAGTGATCAGATTAAGATACACTCTACACTGATAGGACTCATGGATATAACAAAAAAGTCCAATTCCCCAATGTGATCACATCCACAAGTATGTTGTTTTTGTTGTTTTTAGGTGCCATTAAGTCTGCTCTGAGTCATAGGGACCCTACATACACCAGAACGAAACAGTGCTCAGTCGTGCGCCATCTTCATAATCCTTGCTATACTTCAGCTTGTCATTGCAGCCACTGTGTCAATCCATCTTGTTGAGGGTCTTCCCCTTTTTCACTGACCCTCCACTTTACCATGCATGATATCCATCTCTAGGGACTGGTCCATTCTGACAACATGACCAAAGTAAGTGAGATAAAGTCTGGCCATTCTCACCTCCAGGGCACTTTCTGGCTATACTTCTTCCAGAAAAGATACATTGGTTCTTTGGGAAGTCCATTGTATTTTCAGTATTCTTCACCAACACCGCAATTTAAAAGTATCAACTCTACTGCGGTGTTCCTGATTCATCGTCCAGCTTTCACGTGCATATGAGGTGATTGAAAAATACCATGGCTTGGGTTAGGCGCACCACAGTCTTCAAAGTGACATCTTTGCTCTGAAACACTTTAAAGAGGTCTTTTGCAGCAGATTTGCCTACTACAATATGACATCTGATTTCCTGACTGTTGCTTCCATTGGTGTTGATCGTGGGTCCAAGTAACATGAAATCTTTGACCACTTCAATTTTTTTTTCCATTTATCATGATACTACATATTGGGCCAGTTGTGAGGATTTTCTTTCTCTTTATGATGAGGTGTAATGCATAGTGCAGACTGTAGCCTTTAATCTTCACCAGTAAGTGCTTCAAGTAATCTTCACTTTTAGCAAGCACCATTGTGTCATCTTCATATTGCAGGTTGTTAATGAGCCTTCTTCCAATCCTGATGCCATGTTCTTCATATAGTCCAGCTTCTCAGATTATTTGCTCAGCATACATATTGAATAAGTATGGTGAAACGATACTACCCTGACATATACCCTTCTTGATTTTAAACCATGCAGTATCTCTGCTCTGTGCTAATGACAGCCTCCTGGTCTACGTACAGGTTCTCCATGAGCACAATTAAGTGTTCTCAAATTCCCATTCTTCTCAGTGTTAATCCATATTTTTATTTTTATGATCCACACAGTCAAATGCCTTTGCATAGTCAATAAAATACAAGGAAACATTTTTCTGGTATTCTTTGATTTGAGCCAAGATCCATCTGACACCAGCAATGATATATATCCCTTGTTCCATGTCTTCTTCTGAATCCATCTTGCATTTCTGGAAGTTCCCTGTCAATATACTATTGCAACTCTTTTTCAATTATCTCCAGCAAAATTTTGTGTGTGATATTAATGATATTGTTCAATAATTTCCACATTCTGTGGCATCACCTGTCTTTGGAATGAGCACAAATATTGTTGTTGTTGTTGTTGTTATGTGCCGTCGAGTCGGCCCCGACTCATAGCGACCCCTCCTTGGGTTTCCGAGGCAGTATCACTACGGAAGTAGGATTGCCCAACCTTCCTTCCAAGGAGTGGCTGGTGGGTTTGAACCGCCAGCCATCTGGTTAGCAGGCAAGTGTCTTAGCCACTATGCTACCAGAGCTCCCGAGCACAAATATAGGGGTTGGTATTCCAGTACATGGGAGCTCTGGTGGCATAATGCCTAAGGCATTTGACTGCTAACCAGAAGGCTAGCAGTTCTAACCCACCAGCCACTCTTCATAAAGAAGATTGAGAAATCTACTTCTGTAGTGATACAACCTTGGAAACCCAAGGAGAGGTCACTATGAGTCAGATCTGACTCGACGGCAGTGAGTTTGTTGGTTTCTTTTTTTTGCTTTATTCCAATACGTATTTGAGGGGAGGGATACAATTCAATCCATAAGAGGGGCATCAGGAGTAGCTGTCATGTGAAAGAAATGAAAGGTAGACACAACAGTGAGGAGAATTGTCTTGACTACGTGGTTACTTAAGAAGCTGGGCTCAAAATAGTAGGAAGTTTTGCCGTATTTAAGAATACAATTATCTTAGTTCTCTGGTGCTGCTATAACAGAAATACCACAGGTGGAGGGCTACAACAAACAGGAATTTATTCTCCTAGAGTGTAGGAAGTTAGAAGTCTGAGTTTGGAGAGCCAGCTCTAGGGGCTGGGTGGAAGCCCCTTGACGTTAGGCTTCAGCAATGCCCCTTGTTCCAGGACCACTACTGGAGCAAGCTGGAGACTTTCCCTAACTTAGGTAGCAGCTGGGTCTCAGGTGACAAATCTAGGACTGACAGGTAAAATGACACAACCCCAAGATTGGCAGACCGTGGGTTCAAGTCCAGAAACTGGAGATGAAGACTTGACCAAATGCAGGATCTAAAAACTAGAGGCACTTCCCAAAGGTTCTCTGTATATACTGGAAGGAGGTCGCACCCTGTATGGTAGTTAAGTTGTTTGTCAACTTGGCTGGGTCTGGTTTTGAGTGGCTGGGCAGCTGGATGGTTATTTCCCATGATGAGACTGTCTCAACTCCATGGTGGAATCTACTGGAGCAGATGAGTAGGTGTCTTAGGGATGTAGTCTGCTTCCAGTGTATAAGAAGCTTTGAGAAAGGTCTCTGCAGCTTTTTGGACTGCTTGGATCCTGCGTGTAGCCAAGTTTTCATTCATCAGCCTGCCGTGTTTCCTGTCAATCCTGGGACTATCTCTGGACATGAACTAGTGTCCTGCCATGTTGTTTGGTAATCTTGGGATTGTGCCATTTTCCTAGTCAACTTTGGGTTTGCCAGCCTCAGCAGCCAGCAACTGCCTGAGCTAAGACACTCTGTGTCTCCAGTCTCAGTGGACCGGGAATAAGAGGCAGAGCTGAAGCTCAAAGTCGAAGGGCTTTTACCTAGCCCCTAGAGCCTGGCATTTTGAACTCAGACTTCTAGCCTCCTAAACTGTGAGAGAATAAATCCTTATTTGTTTAAAACAATTTCTGGTAGTGTGATATTGGTAACCCAAATATCCTAAAAGTAACTGAGTAACTGCTCACAACAGATTCCACCGAGAATTTGACTACACCACGTCCAATGTTATCACGGGGAATGACTAGATCATTCAAACCCACCAGCCACTCCTTCCAAGGGAGGTTGGGCAATATACTTCCATAGTGATACTGCCTTGGAAACCCAAGGAGGGGTCTTTATGAGTTGGGTCTGACTCCATGGCACATAACAACAGCTGCCAAGCTTCTCAAAATCATGACCCAGTCAAGATGACACACAGCTTTAACTACCAAGATAATTAACTAGCCATAGAAACAAACTAACTAACTAGGGACTAGCTAAATGATTGGTCAGTAATAAAACACATGTGGGGGCTGATCCTTGCATCTAGAATTCAGATAGATCATAAAGGCACTTCAGGAAGTTTTGGTTGCCAGGGAAGGGAGGAACCTTTATACTTCTATGGGAAATAGATTTTGTTATATAGAGCCAGGAGTTAAGGACAAACAGACAGCTACAGTGTGAGTTCAGGGTGATCTAAATTCAAAGAGGCAGAGCCCTGGAGCAAAGACCTGGAATACCAAAGGGAGATGACTCTGCTTGTACTTATTGGAAATGGTGAACATGGTAAAAAGATTAACACTCTGTTACGGGGTTAAGACACTGATATTTTTACAGAGTGGTCTAAGAGTCTCAATTGAACCATAACCCAAATGGCTGGAGAGGTATCCCGGGAACAGACTGTGACATAAGCCAAGAAGAGAGCGCAGTAATGGATTATATAGGCTGTTAGAATGGCTTGCCTTTAAGGATAGTCTCATTGTAGCCTTTTTCTCTTAATCCTTTTAAAATTCTTTTACTTTTAATATCTATCTATCTTCTTTTTTTTTTTTTTTTTCTCCACCGAGGAAGTTTCTAAAGGAGACAGTGGTAAAGTTAAAGGGCACATGAACTCTGGGGGTAATACAAAGATATGGGAAAAATTTAGTTGATGGATGACGTGAACCACTTTCTCTTAATAATATGCGTTGCACCTGAAACATTAAACCAATTAAAACCCATTCATTTTCAGTGAGCTCCGCAGTGGCCTTCTAGCACTTATGTAGTATATTTGTCCTGGGTGTGCGTTCCTGCTGACCTTGGTTTGATTTGACTTGTTGCCTTCTTTGTGATCATTGACGTGTATATGTTTTTTAAATACACATTATCATTATATTATGAATAATTCATAAGGAAAAACTCTAGTCAAAAACATGCATTAACAAAAGATTGTAAAATAGTATAAATTTAAGGCAATGTGACCTATAAAGTTTAAATTTGTATTCCTATTCTTGCCTCTATCTATGTCATATTATTGAATAAATTTCACAAGTAGTTTTTCAAGGCCTTGTTGTTGTTATGTTGTTGTTGTTATGTGCCATCGAGTCTGACCCGACTCTTAGCGACCCCTCCTTGGGTTTCCGAGGTGATATCACTACAGAAGTAGACTGCCCAACCTTCCTTCCGAGGAGTGGCTGCTGGATTTGAACCACCAGCCTTCTGGTTAGCAGTCAAGTGCCTCAGGCACGATGCTACCAGAGCTCCCAAGGCCTTTTTTTTTTTAAAAAGGGTCAAACTCTGTACCCCTACTGAAACTGTGGAATCCAAATCACCCTGTGACTTCATTCTGAACCAGTAAAATCTGTATATTGTAAGGCAGTTTGAGTAAGTGGAGAAGACATATATGTCGTCTGTGTTTGTGTTTCTTTTTTCCATTGAATTTTAACCATCTTTTCTCCCTCTTTGCTTTACCATTCTCTCTCATTTCTCTGTCTGTCTGACTGTCTTTCCATCAGTCTGTCCCACTCAGGGACTGTGGAGTTGTACGTCTTATTGCTGGAGCAGGCAGTGAAAATCAGAATTTAAACCCTACCAGCCAAAAGCTGACAAACAGTCCCAGAATGTAGCATGTCTGCCAATGTCTGTTACTTGAGGATAGATGGATTCGGTTCTGATGTTATCATTTTCTATTGGCAGAAGGGAGCTATTATGAGACAAAGGGTGCTAGGAAAGAAACAAGACATTTGCTTATTTTCAAATCAGAAATCCAAGAACTCCTGTATCTAGGGTGATTAATTTTTTAATTAAAAATGAAAACATGATTTAAAATGTTATAGGTGCTCTCAGCTAAAAGCTTTTGGCTGCTTCATCAAAAGAGGATTGCTGTATGGAAATCAGAGATCCCAAAGAAGGCAGCAAGCCAAATAAAACCAAGATCAGAAGCAACACAAATCTAGGTCCACCATTACTGCCCTGCTAGACTGGCTTTCTCATTTTTCTCAGTCTCTCTCATGAAAAGAGACACAGGCAGACCCTGAGGAGTTTTAGAGCACAGAGCTTGCTCAGGCCATCCTGGGTGGGGCAAGCCTTCAGTCCCGATTCTTGTTTTTTTTTTTTAATTTGGAGAAGAAGATCCTTGACCATTTTAGTTGGCTGTGTGTGATGATGAGAAGGTGAACATTTTTTTCATGCTTGGACCTGCCAGGCTTCCAGCCTTGCAGATACTAAAATTAAAAAAAAAAAAAAAAAAACACTACCATTGATTCTAATTCATAGTGACTCTACAGGACAGAGAACAACTGCCCCATAGAGTTTCCAAGCCTGTAAATCTTTACAAAAGAAGACTGCCTCATCTTCTTCCACAGAATGGCTGGTGAGTGTGAACCATCAACTTTTTTTGGTTAGCAGCCAAATGCTTTAACCACTGTGCCACCAAAGCTCTTACACTAAGACCAAACCAAACCAACCAAACTCACTGCCATTGAGTCACATCCGACTTATAGCAACCACTCCTTGGGTTTCTGAGTTGGGAGCTCTGGTAGAGTAGTGCCTGAAGGCACTTGACTGCTAACCAGAAGGCTGGTGGTTCAAACCCACCAGCCACTCCTTGGAAGGAAGATGGGGCAATCTACTTCCATAGTGATACTGCCTCGGAAACCCAAGGAGGGGTCACTATGAGTGGGGTCCGACTCAACAGCACATAACAACAACAACACCATCTCTACTGAAGTAGATTGCCCAGTCTTCCTTCCCAGCAATGGCTGGTGGGTTTGAAGCACTAGCCTTCTAGTTAGCAGTCAAATGCCTTAGGCACCACGCCACCAGAGCTCCCTATACTAAGCAGGACTGTTTAATTCATAGCATAGAGCTGGTAAATTCTTTTAGTAACAAATTGTTTGTGTATTGAAACTTTAAGTGGAAAATTAGTGCTATAGTACAATTTTTGGTTTGATAAAATACTAGCATTTACATGATGATCTATTTCCTTCTAAAATGATGCCTATTGCATAAACTACAATAAAAGGATGATGGTATGTATACTAGGGCCTTGAAAATTCAGGCTACTAAGAGATGTAATCAACTGAATTAAAGGATGTTTTTCTACTTGATTTTTTTTTTTCAAAATCTGAACTCTAACGAAATACTTAAACATGCCTATTGCTGAATATATATCTAAAATGTGATATTCCTCCCCTCTACCAAGGGTCATCTATTTGGCACTGATTCTCTTTAGATATTAATGCAGTCAAATAAAGAACCAAAATATGTGTCTTAATTGGCTTTGAATTTTTTTTTGTAGAAAACTAAAGACTTTGCACAGAAGAATGGAGGGGGTGGGTAGGCAGAGTCAGAAAGAAGGAGGATGTGGGGAGAGAACACTGATTATGTCAAGAGATTAATGAAAGAATATTTAACTTTCTGGACTGTGGTATTTGATATTGATTTTCTGGACTGCGGTGTTTCATATTACAATACTGTAAGATGGCAAGTGATGAAAGATTTCTGGAAGATTGAGAAGGAAATGTTTTCAGTGGATTTGCAAATGTTTTGCAGGTTTTAAACTGAATTTTGAGAGGAGGCCAGACAGAAAAAGAAGATATCATGAGTGCAGCACAAACAGAGCCGTAGAGGGAATGATGCCCAGCTCTTCTCAGCCATCAACTGGCTCATATTATGTCTCTGAGGGCATCTCCCACCACACCTTTTGAAGCTCTCGACCCGCGAGCCAAACCGAATTACTTAGAGTTCCCTCAATCTAACACCAAATACCTTTTGGCTTGATGCTTCCTTTGCCTGGAAGCTCTTTCCTTCTTTGATTGCCTGGCAAAAGTCCTACTCATTTCTCAAGACAGCTCAAATATCTTTTTGGTCCTGAAGTCATCCCTGACAACCTGCACAAATTTCCTTTTATTGCATAACTGCATGTGTTGAAATTATGTTTATATGTCTTCCCTCCTAAATTAGTCAAATAAAAATAGGTAGGGACTATCTTATTCATCTTTTTATGTGTCTAAAATATATAGGGTCGCTGTGAGTCAGAATTGTCGCAGTGGCACACAACAACAATGACAATTTATAGTAATTGCTCAATATATGCTTTCAAAAGTAAATATTCGATTCATGATTTCAGAAGGATACATGAAAAGCTTTCATGATACAATGGTGAACAAGATAGAGAACTTCAATCTGGATCAAGTAACAGTGGATTTATGATTGGTTAAATATTAGGATAGAAAGTGATTGATCAATATGAAACTGGAAGGAAGTCTACAGTGAAATGCTCTAGGACTGCATGAAACTTAATTTTATACTGCATAATCAGTAAATTAAGTAGAGAAACAAAAGATTAGGATTAGTGATTTGTATTCATGCAACTCCTCATAGCTGTTTTCAAGTTCCAGAGTCCTTCATATATCCTATTCTCCTCGTATATCAATAAATTAACTTTGCAGTTTGTATGTTTTATATATATGTATATATATATATATAGGAGCTCTGGTAGCATAGTGGATAAGACACTTGCCTGCTAACCAGACAGCTGGCGGTTCAAACCCACCAGCCACTCCCCGGAAAGAAGGGTCGCTATGAGTCGCTATGAGTCAGGTTTGACTCGACGGCACATAACAACAACAACAACATATATATATATATATTTTGAATTGGGTTGTTAATTTGATTACCCTGAACCAAAGTAAAGAAAAAAAATCCACACAAAACACAAAAAAGGCAAAAAGCAAAACCCACTAAAATCAAAACTTTTTTAATTTGTAAATGTGAAGTATCTCTAATTTGGCTTTTGTTATTTTCTGTGTAGTCTCATCTGAAAGAACTTAATCTCATCTTGAAAACTATAGGTTTTGATTTTCTCTTTTTATTTAGTGTTTGTTTTTACACAAGACACAAGACATTGAGTTTCCTCAGGTTTCTAGATGGTGGTTGGAGTCTAACAGGAAGTATTGTTGTTGCTGTTGTTGTTGTTATGTGTCGTCGAGTCGGACCCGACTGATCATGACACCTCCTTTGGTTTCCGAGGCAGTATCCCTATGGAAGTAGATTGCCCCATCTTCCTTCCGAGGAGTGGCTGGTGGGTTTGAACCGCCGCCTTCTGGTTAGCAGTCAAGTGCCTTAGCCAAGTATTAGCAGACAAAGATAACAATAATAAAAAAGCCTTGCATTGTTGAAAACAGTGAGTCTTCTGAAAAATATGTAGTTCTTTCACTCGAGAAGACTACTGCTAGAAAATAAAGAAAACCACAGTCTCATGTGGTCCTTTTGCCCCCAGAATACAGACATAGCCATTAATTCTGAGGTCTTGCTAGTCTTCCCATCTCAAATCTATTTGCTCCATGCCACAGAAAGGAATACAATGTGTGTTTAGGCTAAAGACCGACTTGCACAAATGGCACTGAATACCAAGGAGCACCATGGAAGATCCATATTGTAGAACTAGTGGTGACTTGAGACATTATCTGGCTCAGAGATCTCGAGTCTTGAGTGCTCATCTGAATCACCTGGGAAATTTTCAAAGTACAGACTTCTGGACCTCATCCCTCTGAGATAGTCTGGGAAGAGTATTCCGGATGATTAGATTTTTGAAGACTCCTGATCATTTTGATACCTAGCCAGGTTTGGTAACCACTGATCTCCTCAAGTGTCCTAGATTACCAGATGCAAAAACTGAGGCATGAGAGCTGAAGTGATACTCAGGTCAGGGTTGGCAAACCCAGCCCCTAGATGCAGTCTTAGATGCATCTGTTCTAAAAAGCACAACATTTTCAGCTGCCTATTTGGTATTTTTAAGTGATCTTTCATAGTTATAGTGAGGAGTAAAATAGTGAAGGAAAATTATCTAATTGAGTCCAAAGACTCAAAAGATTGCTTTGAGAATTTTGTGGAATGATAGGTTAAATGATATAAACAGTCAAGTGCCTTGCTGATATACATATAACAGGATATATATACACAGAGTAGTGAAGTTACATGAAATATTTGTAAAGTGAAGAAGAGGAGGAAAAAAGCACTTCAAATGAATTCAACGGTGTCTTGAAATTGCTCCACCCTTTTTTGTCTTAGTTACAAAGTACACAGTTTACAGGTGGGCAGGATGATCTATACATGATTTGACTTGTGTTGTTCTCTAGAAATTGTGGAAGGAATATCGAGACTTGGGTTCCAACTCTTCTTACTTGCTACTTGAGCTCTCAGAATCCTATTTCTATCATTTGTTACATTAGATGATTAAAGAAGATTGTAAGTATTTTGGTTTTAATATTTCATGATACTTTTCTCTGTCAGATTTGCACATCTCTTTGCCATCTTCATCTTTCCAGTCTTCTTATTCTGCTTTGAGAATTTCCTCCATTTTCAACTTTGTTTCCTATTCTCTTTTATTTTTAATTGAAGGAATATTTATTAAGCAGCTGTAATACATAAACTGGGAGCTCTGGTAGCATAGTGCCTAAGGCACTTGACTGCTAACCAGAAGACTGGCGGTTCAAACCCACCAGCCACTCCTCGGAAGGAAGATGGGGCAATCTACTTCCGTAGTGATACTGCCTCGGAAACCCAAGGAGGGGTCACTGTGAGTTGGCTCTGATTTGATGACACACAACAACAACAATAATATGTAAACTAAGAGCCTCTGGGTGGTACAAACCATTAAGCACTTGACCACAAGCTGAAAGATTAGCAGTTCAAACCCACCCAGACATGCCTCAGAAGACAGACCTGATGATCTGCTTCTGAAAGGTCATGACCTTCAGAATCCTATGGAGCAGTTCTACTTTGCACACATGAGGTCACCGTGAGTTAGAATTGACTTGACATTAACTGACAATAACAACATATAAACTATGCTGCTAAGTACTTGGGATATCAAGATGAAGCAACCAGTGTCCTTGACTTTAAAAAAATAACCAAAACCCAAATCTACAGCATCAGGTCAAATCCGACTCATAGTGACCTTATAAGACAGAGTAGAATTACCTCACAGAGTTTCCAAGGCTGTAAGTAAATCTTTATGGAAGCAGACTGCCTCATCTTTCTCCCATACAGTGGCTAGTGGATTTGAACCACTGACCTTTTGATTAGCTGTCAAATGCATTAACCGCTACCCGCTAGGGTTCCTTTTTTCTTTCCCTGCCCTTAAGGAACTCATATCTTAGCTTGAATCTAATGAGCATATGTGATATGATTATGTTTACAATAATGACATGTGTGAAGTGTCATACAAGTATATGTGGAGCAAAGGTTACTTTTCCATAGGGACGTGGTAGAATGTTTACAAAGGTAAGGGAATTTGAGTTAGGTCTATACGCTGAGTAAGGGTTACCACAGATAGCATTCCAGGTGAAGAATGGATAAAAGTCTGAAAGTGCCTAATGTGTTAAGGAAATGGACAGTAAAACTAGAGTGGGGGCAGTATTTTGTTATAGAGTGTGGGGTACTTGTGTTAGGGAATGAAACTTAAAAGAAAGATTTGGATAAAATGGGAGAAACATGATAAGATTTGAATTTTAGGGAGATTGCTGTGTGTTAGCAGTGTGGTGAATGTGTTTATATAGAATAGGATGGTGAGGAAAATCTATCAGTGAGGTTATGTAAGTAATTATGGCCACAGATGAAGAGAATGAAAAGTAAGACAGTGATATCAAGGAGAGAGAGGAAAGGAGATATACCAGATGCTCACAAGGTACAATTTATAATTAGGAATTTGATCAATTATAGTGAATAATGGAGAAAATGACACTGAGGTTTCCAGTTTGAGCAACTGTGGAATTTATCAGCTAATAGATTGACTTTTTTGGCCTGTTAAAGAGGAATGTGTGTTGATTACCCACCTGGAATGTCAACTGAGTTGTTTGAGGAACAAGATTGGAACACTGGAGGAGACAATGGGCATGGATAGGAGGCATTGGGCATGGATGGCTTTGCTGAGGAAAGAGACAGATTTTCTAGGCTAGGGCTCTGAGCAAGACCAACATGAAAGGAGTATGTAAAGGAAATGAAGGCAAGGAAAGAAGGTGCAAAGGAACAGAAGGAGAGAAAGAAAAATAAACAAAGCAGGTGGACAATGCTGTCTCAGCCAAGGAAGAATTGTTCACACATGATGGTTCACACTCTTGGATGAGAACTGAAAATGGACTATTGAGGGGTTCCTCTTGTCAGATTTGTGAGAAGTTTTATGTTTGAGAACAGAAGAAGCTACACAGGTCTACACTGAAAAACGAATGGGAAACAAGGGCAACAGTTGATGACAGATGAAAAATAATAATATGATGACTTAAAACAACATATTTTTTAGAAGAGTGAGAAATTTTAGCAAGTTTCTTCCTGAAATTAAATTAGCATAATCCCCAAACAAAGAAGCAAATTTAGATGTAACATTTGATTTTTAACTCTTTCTTTTTGCCTCCTTCCTCCTTTGAGTTTACTTTATTTCAAGCTTTTCTCTTTTTTCAGAGGTAAAGTTTGAGCAGATTTATGAATGGTAGAAGACAATATTAATGCTGATTTGTCTAACCTTGGGTTCTCTTCAGAAGCAAAACCAGGGAAGCATTTATACGTAATTGTTGTTATTAGGTGCCTTTGGATCAGTTTACACTCAGCAATCCTAAGTACGGCAGAATGAAACATTGCCCAGTCCTGCACTGTCCTCACAATCATTGCATGCCTGAGCCCATCATTGCAGCCACTGTGTCAATCCATTTCATTGAGGATCTTCACCATTTTCTCTGGCACTCTACCTTACCCAGCATGATATCCTTCTCTAGGGACTGGTCCTTATGTCAACATGACTGAAGTATGAGAGATGAAGTCTGGCCATTCTATCTTCTAAGGAGAATTTTGTCTGCACTTGATCCAAGACAGATCTGTTTGTTCTTCTAGCAGTCCATGGCACATTTAACATTTTTGTGTGTGTGTGTGTGTGTGAACACTACAAATTAAAGGTATCAGTTCTTGTGCATTCTTCCGTAGTCATTGTCCAGCTCTCTCATGGGCATGAGGCCTATTGGAAAGACCATGGCGTGGGTCAGATGCACCTTCATCTTCAAAGTGACTTCTTCGGTCTTAAACACTTTAGTCTTTTGCAGTAGATTTGCCCAATGCAATAAGTCATTTGCTTTATTCTCTGTTGCTTCTTTGGGCATTGATTGTGGGTCCAAACCCTTGACAACTTCAATCTTTTCTCCATTTTTCATAATGTTGCTTACTGGCCCCTTTGTAGGGAGTTTTGTTTTCTTTAGGTTGAGGTATAATCCATTCAGAAGACTATATTATTTAATCTTCATCACTAAATGCTTCAAGTCTTCACTTTCACCAAGCAAGGTTGTGTCATCTACATATCACAGATTGTTAATGAGTATTTCCCAAATTCTGATACCATGTTTTTCTTCATATAGTCCAGCTTCTCATATTGTTTGCTCAGTGTACAGATTGAATAAAATGGTGAAAGGACACAACCTTTTCACACACCTTTCCTGATTTTAAACCATGGAGTATCCCCTTGTTCTGTTCAAATGACTACTTCTTAGTCTATGTACAGGTTCCTCATGAGCACAATTAAACGTTCTGTAATTTCCACTCTTCACAATGCTATTCATAATTTGTTATGATCCACACAGTCTAATGTCTTTGCATACTCAGTAAAATAGGTAAATATCTTTCTGGTATTCTTTGCTTTCAGCCAAGATTCATATGATAGAAGCAATGATATCTACCCTTCCACATCCTCTTTTTATTTTTATTTTGGTTTAAATTCTGACAGTTCCCTATTGATGTAAAGCTGCAAGAGGTCTTAATTATCTTCAGCAAAATTTTGCTTGGGAGCTCTGGTAGCATAATGGCTAAGACACTTGACGGCTAACCAGAAGGCTGGCGGTTCAAACCCACCAGCCACTCCTCAGAAGGAAGATGGGGCAATCTACTTCCATAGTGACACTGCCTTGGAAACCCAAGGAGGGGTCACTGTGAGTCGGTCTGACTCAATGGCACATAACAATAACAACAACAACAACATTTTACTTGTCTATGATATTAACAGGAGCTCTGGTAGCGTAGTGCCTAAGACATTTGACTGCTACAGAAGGTTGGCAGTTCAAATCCACTAGCCGCTCAGGAAGGTTGGCAATCTACTTCATAGTTATACTGCCTTGGAAACCCAAGGAGGGGGTCTCTATTTGTTGGGTTCAACTCAACAGCAGTGAGTTTGGTTTTTGGTATGATATTAATGATATTGTTTGATATTTTCAGCATTCTGTTGGCTCATCCTTCTTTGGAACGAGCACTCATATGGATCTCTTCCAGTTGGTTGGCCAGGTAGTTGTCTTCCAAATTTTTTGGCATAAATGAATGAGCACCTCCAAAGCTGCATCCATTTGTTGAAATATCTCAGTGGGTACTCTGTCAATTCCTAGAGCCTTGTTTTTAGCCAACTCCCTCAGTGCAACTTGGACTTCTTCCTTCAATCTCATTGGTTCTTAATAATATTCTACTTCCTGAAACAGTTGAACATTGACTAATTCTTCTTGGTACATTGACTCTGTATCTTCCTTTGATGCTTCCTTCATCTTTCAATATTTTACCCATGTTGTTGTTGTTGTTGTTATGTGCCGTCGAGTCGGCCCCGACTCATAGCGACCCCTCCTTGGGTTTCCGAGGCAGTATCACTACGGAAGTAGGATTGCCCAACCTTCCTTCCCATAGAATCCTTCAATATTGCAACTCAAGACTTAAATATTTTTTTCAGTCCTTTCAGCTTTAGAAATGCCTAGTATGTTCTCCCCCTTTGATTTTCCAACTCCAGGTCTTTGCACATTTTGTTATAATACTTTGTTTTCTTGAACTGCCCTTTGAAATCTTCTGTTCAATTATTTTACTTCATTTCTTCCATTCGCTTTAGTTGCTCTCGATTCAAGAGTAAGTTTCAGATATCCACATTGGTCTTTTCTTCCTTTCCTGTCTTTTTAATGACCTTTTGCTTTATTTGTGTAGGATGTTCTTGATGTCATCCCACAACTCATCTGGTCTTCAATCACTGGTGTTCAATGCATCAAATGTATCCTTCAGTTTGTCTTTAAATTCAGGTGGGATATACTCAAGGTCATATATTGGCTGCCATGGACTTGTTTTAATTTTCTTCAACTTCAACTTCAACTTGTATATGAACAATTGATGGTCTGTTCCACGGTAGGCCCTGGCTTTGTTCTGACTGAATATTGAACTTCTCCATCAACTCTTTCCCACAGATGTAGTCGATTTGATTTCTCTGTATTCCATCTTGCAAGGTCCATATGTATAGTTTCCATTTATGTTGTTGAAAAACGGTATTTGTAATGTATAAGTTGTTAGTCTTGCAAAATTCTGTCATGCAACATCTGACATCATTTCTATCACCAAAGCTGTATATTCCCACTACTGATGCCACTTCTTTGTTTCCAACTTTGGCATTCTAATCATTACCAATAATGAATATACCTTGATTGCATATTTGATCTATTTCAGGCTGCAGAATTGGTGGTGAAAATCTTCAATTTCTTCATTTTGGCTTTAGTGATTGGTGCATAAATTTGAATAATAGTTGTATTAACTGTTCTTCCTTGTAGGGATATGGATATTATCCTATCACTGATAGTGTTGTGCTTCAGGATAGATCTTGAAATGTTCTTTTTGACAATGTATGTGATACCTTTTCTCTTTAATTTGTCATTCATGGCATAGTAGAGTATATGATTATCTGATTCAAAATGGCCAATAGCAGTCCATTTCACATTGTTACTGCTTAGGATATCAATCTTCATGTCTTCCTTTCATTTTTGACAACTTCCAATTTTCCTAGTTTCATACTCCATACATTTCATGTTCTTGTTTTTAGTGGATATTTGCAACTATTTTTTCTCATTTTGAGTCATGGTACATCAGCTAATGAAAGGCTTCTCCATCTACATCATGAAGGTTGACTCTACTTTGAAGAGGCAGCTCTTCTCCAGTTGTATTTTGAATGCCTTCCAACATGATGGCCTCCTTTTCCAACACTATATCAAACAATGTTTCCCTGCTATTCATAAGATTTTCAGGAGCCAATTTTTTTCAGAAGTGGATCTGACCACATCCTTCTTCCTATTCTATCTTACTCTGGAAGCCCCACTGAATCCTATCCACCATGGGTGATCCTGCTGATATTTCCAATACCTATAGCATAGTTTCCAGCATAATAGCAACACACAAGGCACCACAGTATGACAAACTGACTGATAGATGTATATATATAGAGAGATGGACAGATAGATTTATCTCATGGGAATGTCTCACACACTTCTAGAGAGTGGCCAACTCTAAGTCTGTGGGTCATACATCAGATTCACATAGGTGCAGAAGCTGACAAACCTAAGATCAGCAGGCAATATGGTAGGCTGCTGGCTTACATCCCAAGAATGGGAGGTTGGATGATGATGAGTCAGATAGATGTAGGATCCAGAATAAGCAAAAGCAAGAGAGTTTTTCCAGAATGTACACGTATATTGGATGCATGCCATACCCCCAGGGAAGCTCCTTTTCAACTGATTGGCTACTAATAGCAGATCCTATCATGGATAAATAAATCCATACATCTATCTATATCTATATATCTATAAATATAGATATATAATCTGCCATTTGCTTGTGAGTTTGTCATACTGTGGTGGCTTATGTGTTGCTGTTATGCTGGAAGCTATGTCACAGGTATTTGAAATGACAGCAGGGTCACCCATGGTAGACAGTATTCAGCAGAGCTTCCAGAATAAGACAGACTAAGAAGAAGGTTGTGGCCAGGTCCACTTCTGAAAAAAAATTGCCACTGAAAGTCTTATGGATAGCAGGGAAACATTATCTGATATATTGCCAGAAGATAATCTGAATGTAGGCATTCAATGAATATATTTTAAGGAATACATATGCAGGATCAATTTCATTGAGAACCTGGCTGGAGTTTTTATTTTGTACTTTTTTACTCTTAGTGTGAAAATATTATTAGGATTAATAGGATTATTCTTATATGAAGATATGATTGGAATTACTTCCTATAATCTCAGGTACAAAGTAGTAGCTTTTGTCTTCTTGGCTACTTGCAGTGTTTTTTTTTTTCTTATGTTCTTTCTTTAAATGCAGTATGAGATATGTATATAGATGGGAATGGTAATGCATATCAATGAACAATAGGCCTGAGATCTCACCGAGTATGTCTTATAAAATATTTTTCTTGTTGGGTTGACAGCTTACTTGAATTTATAAGATTTGTGTGCCTCTGTGTGTGAAAGAGTTTATGGGTATGCTGAATGGCATGCTGGGAGGGGTTTTTCCAAAGAAATATCATTGATTTGATTCTTCAAAACTTTATAGTCTAATTGGACATATCAGATGAAAAAGACATATAAAAGAACATGTACATTTTTTTCTTTATGAGTAGTTTTGAGCAAAGTTCAAGGCACCATGGGGCTTCAAGGAACAGAATTCCTGATGAGAGATACAGGCTTGTATAATCATTCTGAGCTATACTACAAGGCTGATGGTACTAAGTACTACAACAGGAAGACAGAGTACTCTCAGTGTAAGGAGGGAGAATTTGATACAACTAATGAAAGTGACTAGGAGCTCTGGTAGTGCAGTGCCTAAGGCACTTGACTGCTAACCAGAAAGCTGGCTGTTCAAACCCACTGGCCACTCCTCGGAAGGAAGATGGGGCAATCTACTTCCATAGTGACACTGCCTTGGAAACCCAAGGAGGGGTTGCTATGAGTTGGGTCCAACTCGACGGCACATAACAACAGCAATGAAGGTGACTATATTGCTCATTAGTTGAAGAATGGAACTAGGATAGTGATGAGAACATTTAAGTTTAATTAGGAAAGGCTCCAGTGGGAAGGAGAGGAAAATTTGATGCCCAATCAATTTAAAGGAGGCAATGAGATTTCCTGTGTGCCATACTTCATGGGAACCAAGCAGATACTTCCTCAACCAAGGCTGCCATTTGTCATATGAGGAGTAATCAAAGAAGATATACAAATGATTTTTTTTCAGTTCTCCAAATTCTTGTCAATGTTTTTTGTAGTTGTATACAGAAGAAAAGGGAGCTCTGGTAGCATAGTGGCTAAGGCACTTGACTGCTAACCAGAAGGCTGGCGGTTCAAACCCACCAGCCACTCCTCGGAAGGAAGGTTGGGCAATCCTACTTCCGTAGTGATACTGCCTCGGAAACCCAAGGAGGGGTCGCTATGAGTCAGGGCTGACTCGACGGCACATAACAACAACAACAACAACAACAGAAGAAAAAGAGATACTAGATTAGGATGTTTATTGTCTATTAGGGAAGGAAACTAAGAACCTAGCTAATCATCTTATGGTGTGGGGAGCTTGCTTGGCATTTTTAACATTACCAGGGAAGGAGTTCATATGGGCCCTGAAGCCCTTTAAATACACGAGGGCCAATGGGCTTCTTTGGAGTTTTACCATTCCCATCCTCACCCCTCAGTGTGAGAAAATGTTACCATTCTTTGACTTTCAAAGTTTTCCTTCATGGAAATATTTTCCTTTGTTCTATTTATGCCACAGGTTCAGACAAAAGCAGTTAGTACCTCAGTTCTAGAACACTGACACTCCAATCACAGTGTGTGGGTTGCTGGGCAAGTCAGCCTGGCATGGACTGGCTTATTGCCTTTAAGGAAAGAAAATAAAATCACTTCAGAATTACAAAAACTGGAAGGCACTAAAGTAAGCTGAACTATAAGCTTGCCTGTCAATAGGAAATAATGCTTCTTTTCTTCAGCTTTTTCCTTCAGTGAGTTAGAAAAGTAAGTGGGAAATAAGGGTGTGAAAGAGGCTGGACACTGGTGGTGCCTACTGAAAGTTCCCACCTGGGGGGAAGGTGGTTGCCATCAGTAATACTCTTCAAAGGAGCAAAAAATGGTAGTGAACTCAATCAAATTCAAATGCCATCTTGTAGTATGGTTAGTAATAAAGAAATGCCTTGAGTCACAGCATACAGGGCTTGTACAAAACCTGGTGTATTGGCATGATCTGATGTATTCCAATTTTGTCCTAGGTTTATCTGAATCTTTTCAGCTAGAAGAGAAGTTGTTGGGAAAATACGATGCCTCTGACTCTGGTAGAAAGGGAGAAGAATGAATAACGAGATATGCACCATGAGTTGAGTATTGGTGCTGACAACAAATTGCTCAGGTTCAAAACAATCACTTTCTAGCTGGAGGCCTTATCAATTATTTAACTGCTTTAGGCTTTCATTAACTTCTTTGAATCTATTCATCCTCATCTGCAAAACTGGGATTATAATAGTAACAATCTTGTAAGGTTTTTTAAGGATGAGATAATTTATATAAAACATTCAGTCCATAAAAAGTAATAAATGGTAATCACTATGATGAATAAATATGTCTACTCTGGTAGCATAGTGCCTAAGGCACTTCACTGCTAACCAGAAGGCTGGTGGTTCAACCCACCAGCCACTCCTCGGAAGGATGGTTGGGCAATCCTACTTCCCTAGTGATACTGCCTCGGAAATCCAAGGAGGGGTCGCTATGAGTCGGGGCCGACTTGACGGCAAATAACAACAACAACACTGTAGCTGACATTAATGTTAGACAGAAATAAAGGTCATCAGTGGGCTTATAGCTTGGAGTGTGAGGAATGAATGGATTTGGTGAGCAGAAACCAAAGCTAAACTCACTGCATCGAGTTGATTCCAACTTATAGCGACCCTATAGGACAGAGTTGGCTAAAAAGGACCTCTTTCCAGTGCTGAAGACCACATATATCTCCTTGAGGACTAAAGTGCGCCTGATACAAGCCATGGTATTTTCAATTGCCTCATATGCATGTGAGAGCTGGACACTGAATAAGGAAGAGCGAAGAAGAATTGATGCTTTTGAGCTGTGGTGTTGGCGAAGAATGCTGAAAGTACCGTGGACTGCTAAAAGAACTAGCAGGTCTGTCCTGGAGGAAGTGCAGCTGAAATGCTCCTTGAAGGTGAGAATGGTCAGACTTCATCTCACCTACTTTGGTCACGTTGTCAGAAGGGACCATTCCCTGGAGAAGGATGTCATGCTTAGTAAGGTGGAGGGTTAACGAAAGAGGGGAAGGCCCTCAACGAGATAGATTGACACAGTGGCAGCAGCGATGGACTCAAGTATAGCAAGAATCGTGAAGCTGGCTCAGGACTGGGCAGTGTTTCGTTCTGCTGTACATTGGGTGGCTATGAGTTGGAGATGACTTGACGGCACCTAACAACAACAACAATGTAGGACAGAGTAGAACTGCCCCACAGGGTTTCCAAGTTTGTAAATCTTTATGGAAGCTGACTGCATCATCTTTCTCCCATGGAGCAGCTGGTAGGTTCAAAACTGTTTTTGGTTCACCCCCAGATGCTTTAACTACTGAACCACCAGAGCTCCTTTTGGTGAGCAGAGTGGAGATATTTAGCTTCCTTGGCCTCCTTTCCCCTACCTAATACCATTTCTAGTATTGATATAGTTTCAATGATTTTTAGCTTAGTGAATGACAGGCAGAGTTCTAGATTTTAAAAAATAATAATAATAAAATTAAATTTTATATTAAAAATGAAATTTCACTTTTAATTTTAGAATAGTTTTAGATTGATCAAAAAGCTGCAAAGATAGAGAGTTCTTCTCACACCTATTTTCCTGTACTATTAACGTATCATTAACACATTATATATGATTAACATTACATGTATGGAGTTCTGGTGGAGAACTGATAAGGCACTTGACTGCTAACTGGAAGGTAAATGGTTCAAACCTATCAGCTGTTCCACCAAAGGAAGATGGGGCAATCTACTTCTGTAAAGATTTACAGCCTTGGAAACCTAAGTGGGGATCCTCACACCTTTTTCCTGTACTATTAACATATCATTAACATATTATGTATGATTAACATATATGTGTACAAATTACATATATTAATGAACCAATATCAGTATATTATTATTAAATGAAGTTTATAGTTTATTCATATTTCTTTTATTCATTAGTTTTTGCCTATTATCTTTTTTCTGTACCAGAATCCCATTTAGGACACCGCAATAAATTCAGTTGTCATG
>NW_006921889.1:349679-358389 GCF_000298275.1 Orycteropus afer afer
ATACAACAGCTCCCCTCCCACTTCCTCCCCATAGTTACCTCTTCCTTGTGTCCTTCCCTCTATGCACTCCTGCCCCCCAAGCTGTCTCCCTGTGCATACACAGCCTTCTATTCTCCCATGATTGATCTCTCCAAGGAGTATATCTACCTAATGTAGGGTTCCTCTTTTTTTTTTACAGTATCTCAGATTTTGTTTTGAGAAGTACTGGTCAGAAATTTTGGAGAATGTCCCTCAACTGAGATTTGCCTGAAGTTTTTCTCATGATAAGGCTGGTGCTATGGATTTTGGGGAAGAAGAACACAGAAGTCAAGTGCCATTCTCATTGTATTGTATCAAGAGTACATTCTGTTACCATCATTTTCCCTGTTGATGTTAATATTCATAGCCTGGCCAAGGTAATGTTTGTCAGTTTCTCCACCATAAAGTTATTCTCCCCACCCCCCATCTCATGCTGTAAGTCTATATGTATTCACATGTAAGGAATGGAGGGTTATGCTCCACCTCCTTCAGGGCAGAGTGTTGTTGTTAAGTGCCATTGAGTCAATTTTGACTCATAGCAACCCCATGCGAAACGGAGTAGAAGTGCTGCATAGAATACTGAGAGTAGATAGCCTGTTACCATCTTCTCAGCATGGCAAAAATGTCAAAGCCCACAAGTGGTGTATATCTTTAGCTGGGTAATAAAAAGAGAAGAAGCTGTCAAAGCACAGGAAAGGCTGAACATCTCTGAGTTGGATCTGAATAATCTTAGAGACCTGAAGTAGGTCAGAAGCAAAATAGATCTAAAGTTTCAAGAGAAAGAAAGGAAACCATGGATAAAATGTCAGACTTAGAACTCTTCTTACAATATGATTTTGTGGTCAAGATCCTTTTCCGTGTAGGAGACTATTTAGGACAAATGTCAAGGTTAGGGCAAAGAATTAGGTAATTTGGAGGAAACCAGATATTTCGAGAGCAAGTATGCAGTTTCAGAGACATTGTGTGTAAAACAGGAAGATGTGGAGGACAAGGTTTTTTTC
This sequence comes from Orycteropus afer afer, assembly GCF_000298275.1. Classification (NCBI taxonomy): domain Eukaryota; kingdom Metazoa; phylum Chordata; class Mammalia; order Tubulidentata; family Orycteropodidae; genus Orycteropus; species Orycteropus afer. The sequence goes on from NW_006921889.1 coordinate 350,699, forward strand.
AGTTGTAAAGGATCTTCCAAAAACCAAAACCAAATTCTGACTCATAGCAACCGCCATTGAGTTTCAAAGCCTGTAAATCTTTACAGAAGCAGGTTGCCTCATCTTTCTTCTGCACAGTGGTCCAGGGGTTCAAACCACCAACCTCTTTGTTAGCAGCCAAATGCCTTAACCACTACACCACCAGAGCTCCTTGTAAAGGACCTTGAAGATCATTTAATTTAATCCCCTTATTTTGCAGATGAAAAACTGAGATCTTAAAATATTAGCCTTCTGGAGATGAAGGTAGTATTTTAGATTCTCTATTATATCTGGAGAACATCTTAGCCCTCCTGCTGCAAGTGAGCTAGAGAATTCCTGATCTGTTTCATTTTTCCACAGATAAAACTAATGCCAGGATATTGCATAGAAAATAACATTTTGTATGGAGCTTTGTCATTTGTAAAATACTGGGCACAATGTTATCAGAGAGTGTACACCATTTCTGCCTTTGAGATACTTATTACTAGAGTGACCTTGTAATTTATTATCAAAACTGGTACACTTTTGAGAATGAAAAAGGATACTATTAATAATTATGCAGGGACAACAGGTATAAAGTAGGAGTGCCCCAAGAAAACCAGGATATGTGGTCTCTTACCTATCACCTAATTGCAGAATTACCAAGGCCAAGTTCTGGGTTAGATCACAATGCAAAATAATTTGTGGGTTATGATGGATTCAGAGATCAAAGAAGACTTTATATCTTGAATGTGGCAGTAGCAAGAGTCATTGGCTACATAAAATAACCATGGGAAAGTTGTCCCTGGTGTCAGTGAGACCATAGATTTACTGTTCTTTAAATGAACTGGATAATGCAAACATATTGAACCTACAAAATTAAATCTACGCAATAGAAGAGGAAACTGAGAAATTGAAATGTGTTTATTAACTTAATATTTTATTAAAAACAAAATACATAAATATAAACAAAAAACATACCCAACCCTTTTCAAATATAAACAAAAAACATACCCATCCCTATTCAGAATTTATTTTTAATATATAAAACACAAATGAAAATAATCTGCACATGTTTATGCATACAAATTCAAAATCTCAAATGATGTAACTGAATCATAAGCATATGAATACTATTCATTATAGGGATCAAGGGAGCACAGAATATGCTTGATGTTAAGGGCTCTGTGTTGCTTAGAGCTTTCTAACCGTTATCTTTTTTAGTCTGAGGTTGACTGGAGGGTCAGGCAACCACAGCAGACAGTGTTCTAAGTATTTATTCATGAGTAACATTACATTTAGGTTTCCTTGGTTTTCACTTCATTTGCCTTAATAAGAAGCTCACATTTTTTAATTAGGAGGAATGAAATTCAACATTAGTTCCTTGTGATTCCTATTCTACTATAAGAAATGATCAAAACATGTATATGTTTTTGAGAATGGACAATTCTACACCTATTATCATAAACAATAATATCTTTATATATGGAGCACTTTATACTATAAATATATTCACATAAATTATCTTATTCAAATGCCCCATAAAAATCCAGTGATGTACACAGTATTATTTCCACTTTAGCTAATGTTCTCACACAGAATGTGTAGACTTAGTTTGTCTTCTGCCTTATGGTTTATCATATGTGTATATGTTTATAGGATTGTGTTCAAGCATATTAGTTCAGTAATAGCATAGTGGCTAAGACACTTGCCTGCTAACCAGACGGCTGGCAGTTCAAACCCATCAGCCACTCCTCGGAAGGAAGGTTGGGCAATCCTACTTCCGTAGTGATACTGCCTCAGAAACCCAAGGAGGGGTCGCTATGAGTCGGGGCCGACTCGACGGCACATAACAACAACAACAACAACAACAAGTTAAACATTTATTGAGAATCAAGTATGCAATGTCAAGAGATGAGACTATTGTTATAAAAACAAGTAAAGTTTTCAAAGACCATTTATTCCATGTTATAAGCTTGCTTTACTAAACTAGCAGGTAAATAGATTGATGGATGATTAATCTAGTTTAATCATTGTGAAGCAAAATTAAAATATTGTTATTATGTCTATGTTATCAGTAAGTTGAATTGTTTCTTTCTAGTCTTTGATTTATTCTTTGATTGTTGGCCCCCATGACTGGAAACAACACAAACTTATTGCCTTTTGCTTCCATCGGTATATGGTGTAGACTAGGAAAATAGCTAAGTCTGGCCTATTTAAGGACTTAGATTAGTGTTTCTCCACAAGGGGCAATTTTGTCCCATAGGGACAGGGCATTTAGCAATGTCTGGAGACATTTTTGATTGTTAAAAATGACGGAAGTGATGCGGCTAGTATCTAGTGGCTAGAGGCAAGAGATGTTGGTAAACATCCTAGAATGCATAGGACTGCTTCCCACAGCAAGAATGATCTAACCCAGAGTGTTAGTAGTGCCAAAGTTGAGAAATGATGGTTCAGATGAAGATAGTATTTTAGATTCTATACTACACCATTATCTTAGTGTGGACCCCTCCATAGCAGAGCCTGAGACAAAGACTTGGAGGCAAGAGTGGAAAAAAGTAAAGCAGAGAAAAAGGAAAACCAATATGAGGTCCATTATTGAGATTTCTGTTATGGGCAGCAGAGACTAGTTTCCATAAAGACCTTCCAAGGAACATGTAGGATGTCTCCCTGGATTGTCTTTCCAAGAAGAATGGGGAAGGAAAGCATTTACCCACCATCCTCAAGCCCACATTGGCTGAGTGATGCTTCTGTGAGCTTATACACCTTCACACATCCAAGTTGTGTTTGTATGTAGGCCAAGAGGGTCTTGTGTACTCCAAGAGGAGGTCTTTGAGTAGAAAGAGGAATGATGTTCCCTAAACTCAACTGGGACCCTGTTAGTGTGAGCTGAATCTATTTCCATGAAACCATCCACCACAGCTGCTGCTGAAATCAGTTGTGGGTCTTGAAGATTGACATGGGACACCAGAAACATCTATAGTTCATTTAGGAAAAGTACTTTTGAGCTGGCTCACACCTGAGACTAATTAGTGTTGATTGACCAGAACAAGAGACATCACATAGTGTCCTGATGTTGACTAATCTCAGGAGGCATGATGTAGTCTTTCTTGGTCAAATGGTGAGGCTAATAAAAGCCCTGAACCCTAAGGCTCAGAGGTGCTTCCTGGTTGGTGAGAACATATGTTCTTGGGAAGATAGTGCATCCCCTTGGGACACGTAGGTTCTGTGCTAGGACCTCTCCCAGACCTCATGTTATGTGTCTCTTTGTATCTTTTTTAGTTGTAATAAGTCTGTAGTCATACATATGGTATAATTTCTGTGAAATTCTGTGAGTCATTCCAGTAAATTATCAACCTCAAAGTGGTAGTGAGAGCCATCAGAGGCTGACATCTGCTTATTTGGCAAACTTAAGAATTGTGTCTTTTTAACTTTGAGCTATGACCTAATTTGGATGGCTAGGGTCAGAAAAAGGCCACATGGGCATCTGGTCTGAAGGATGGTGTCTGTTCAACTTGTGAGCTCTGACCAAGGTGGTGTTTAGGGTTAGAGACAGTGCTGCTTGGGTGGCCGGCAATGAGGATGAAGAAGTGGGAAGGTGAACACTGAATCAGTCTCCACATTTTTCAGAGTGGATTTATGCTGATCTCTACCATGCAGTTGTCAGTGAAGGTGGGATTTACCCATTTTCCTCCTTTCTTACTGCAACCAGTTTATTAGCTTCCTGGGCTGCCAATGCAAAACACCATAAATTGGAAGCTTAAAATAACTGAAATATATTCCCTTTGAGTTTCTGAGGCTCTAGGAAGTCCAAATTCAGGATGTCAATGGGGCCATGCTCTATCTCAAGACTACAGAAGAAGAGTCTCCCTTGACTCATTCAGTTTTTGGTACCTCCAGGCATTTCTTGGCTTGTGGCAGCATAACTCCTATCTCTACCTCCATCTTCATACTGTGTCTTCCCTCTGTATTTCTCTGCCTCTATGTCTCATATCTTCTTCTTCTTCTTTTTTTTTTTTTTGTTAATTAATTAATTAAATTGTGATTTGGGTGAAAGTCCACAGAGCAAAATTCACTTTCCATACATCAGTTCACATGCACTGTGTCTCATGACATTGACTACAATTTACCATAATGCAACAGCTCCTCTTCCACTTCCTTTCCATAGTCACCTCTTTCCTGTGTCCTTGCATGCACTCCTGCCCCCTGACCTATTGAGCTATGTCCCTGTGCACACACAGCCCTTCTATTATCCCATGATTGTTCTCTCCAAGGAGTGTATCTAGCTAATGTAAATGTTCACCTCAAATGCCTTCTTCATTTGGCTGGAAGCCACAGAAGTGGGTTCAATTCCAGACCTGAAGGGCAGTTAGGGGCCATAGTCTCAGTGGTTCCATCAGGCTCTATCAGACCAATAAACTTGGTCCCTTTTTCTTTTTTTTCAAATGATTTTGAGTTTTGTTCCACATTGTTCTCCCACTCTATCCAGGATCTCTTACGTAGATCCCCCTCTGAGCTGTTGACAGTGGTAGCCAGGCAACGTCTAGTTCTTCTGGTCTCATCATTGTATAGGCTGAGGATTGCATGGTGTACCAGTCACTAGGACTAATTGTTTCCATGAATCTTTGGTTTTCCTCGTTCTTCTTTGCTCTGGATGAGGAGAGACCCACTGTTGCATCTAGATGGCTGCTTGGAAGCTTTTAAGATCGCAGTTGCTACTCGCCAAAGTAGGAGGTGGAACAATGTTTTTGTATAGTATGTTATGCCAATTGAGCTTGATGTCCCCTGGAACCATGGTCCCAAGCCCACAAGTCCAAGTACTCGCTCCCACTGGGAAACCGGCTGTGCCCAAGAAGTGACTACAACCTTGTTCTTTGTCAGCTCTACTATACAGCTGGGAATTCTTACAGAACATAGCAATACACTTATAGAAACATTGTCTTCCAACCCTATACATGGTCTTGGGTACTATATATCTTCTCTTATCTTCTTATAAGGTCACCAGTCATACTAGATTGAGGGCCCACATGCACCAGTATGAACTTATCTTAACTAAATTACATTTGCAACAATTCAGAGACCCAGAGACTTCCCACTTTGCTGCAGGAGGACATCACTTAGGAACATATAAGTTCCCTCCCTTCCCTTCCTCTCTTTCCCTGATTTTTTACGCCCTCTTCCCCTTCTGATGCCTCTGTAAGACCCCCTGCTGTGGGGGACCACCATTGCATGCAGCTGTCCATGCATCAGCCCCAGTAAAGGGCTTGTGCAATGCTGCTATCTTGTGCTCCTATAGTTTTCCTTGATCAGCCCTGATTTCTCTCAAATTAACTGCAATAGCACATGTTCATAGCCAAGTTGCTGTATTGGTCTGTTTCTTGCCTGTAGAATCTCAAAAGTCTGGTGACCTTCCTTCATTTCATCCCATTTCTGTTTCCTTTGATCCAAGCTGGCAGCGTTTCTGCTAAGATGGTTGATTAGATCCGTAAATCACATTCTTAATCTTTTTAGCAAATACTATCCAGCCGCAACTTTAGTGTTCTCTCTCCAGAGCACATTTCCTCATGCTTTGTACTTCAGATAGGTTGAAATTGCCCAAATCTTCAAGTTCTGGTTCCTTTTCCTTAATAACTCCTTCCTCAATTTAGCTCTTTTATATTTTACCACAAGTAGTAAGGAGAAACCTTCAACAGTTTGCTTGTATTTAATAGTTTGCTCAGTAATTTCCTTAGCTAAATATCCAAGTTCATCACTTAGAAGTTCTACTTTCCACAAAACAGTAGAATGTAATTTACCCAGGTCCTCTGCCACTTTATAACATGGTTGCCTTTCCTCTATTGTCTAACAATATTCCTCATTTCTGTGCTCACCAGGTGCACCTTCAACATTCATATTTCTATCCACATTCTGTTCACAATAGTACATGTATTCCCTAAAACAATAGAAACTTTCTCTATTATATAGTATTATAATTATTATAATAGAAACTTGCCTAATTTGTTTTCTGAGTCCTTACCAGAATCACCTTCAATATCAATAATTCTACCAGCGGTCTCTTCAAAGCAATTCCCTTAGTAGTTAGCTAGTATTGCTGTAATAGAAACACCACAAGTGGGTGTTTCTGAAGAATAGAAGTTTATGTTCCCACAGCACAGGAGGGTAGAAGTCTAAAGTCAGGGTGGCTGCTCTAAGGCACAGGAGCTCTGGTAGCCTAGTGCCTAAGGCACTTGACTGCAAACCCACCATCCACTCCTCGGAAGGAAGATTGGGCAATCTACTTCTGTAGTGATACTGCCTCAGAAACCCAAGGAGGGGTCTCTATGAGTCGGATCCAACTCAATGGCACATAACAACAACAACAACAACAAGCTCTAAGGGAAGATCTGTGTCTCTTTCAGCTTCTGTAGCCCCAGCATTCCTCATTTCTGTGGCAATCCTCACATTGCATCTTTTTTGTGTGTGTGCTTCTTTGTCTCTGCATCTATGCTTTTCCTTATAACTCAGAAGTGATTGGTTTTAGGACACAGTCTATGCTGATAGGCCTCATTAACATAATAACAAAAACCTTAATTTCAAATAAGCTTATATCCACATGTATAAGGGTTAGGATTCCAACACATATTCTGGGGGGACACAATTCAATCCTTACAGCAATATAAGCTTTTACTATCAAGCACTTGCAAATTCTTTTAGCCTCTTCCTATTACCAACACCATTATTACAATGTTAGGTACTTTTTACAACAGCACTCTGCAGTCATATACCAAAGGTGGTCATACATCAAAGTGGTTTACTCCAAAGTAAACTTGACAGTAAAGAGCATATCTTTGCTTTGTATTTCCTGTACCAATATCTGTATCAGTTTCCTAGGACTGCCATAGAAAAATGTCATAAACTGAGTGGCTTAACAAAAACCAGAAAGTTATTCTCTCAGAGTTATGGATACTACAAGTTCAAATTCAAGGTGCTGGCAGCACTTGCTCACTTTGAAGTCTCTAGGGGAAAATCCTTCCTGGTCGCTTCCAGTTTGATAGCAAAGACATGACTTGGCCTGTAGCAGCACAACTGCAATCTCTGCCTCCAGCTTCCCACGACCATCTCCCCTCTGGGGTCCTTTGTCTCTGTGTCTCTTCTACTCCTATAAGGACACTATATTAGCTTAAGGGACCAGCCTGCTCCAGTATCACCTCATCTCAACTGATTACTTTGCAATGACTCTATTTTCAATTAAGTTTACATTCTTAGGTTCCAGGAAGGACAGGAACCTTTGGGAGACACTAATAAACTCAGTACTACAATTATTAAATCAGATGGCTTCTTTTCAGAATCAAGACATTCACCCTTGAATTCTTCCATGAACTCTGAGCTGTGTCATTGGCATTCTGTCAAATGTCTCTGGTGATGCTTCTATTTTTAGTAGGGCAAGAGGCCAAGGGACGGCTTGTGTTACCATCCATGAACCCCTAAGATCCATCTTATTGTATTCCTTTTATGCAGTTTCTTCCCTCTTGTTGCCTGTATAGGCCAGCTACCAGGGTCTCTCAGTGGGTTCTCTTGTTCCCTCCATGGTATCAGTGTATCCAGTGAGTTCCTCTTACTTTAGTTTTTCTCTTCTCATTTCTCCCCTTTACCACTTATATTGGTGCATAAAAACATGAGATGTATTACATAAGAATACCATGATGATTATAATG
>NW_006921889.1:358567-378509 GCF_000298275.1 Orycteropus afer afer
CCCTTTCTTCTCTTTTACCTTGGTAAAATCCTATTCATTTTGAAATATAAGGTCTAGCTTAAATGGTATCTATTCTGGAAGCTTTCCATACTTCCCTTACTCTTACCCCATATGTATAACAAATCATTTCCTACCCTTTGCTTCCATACCAGTTTGTTCATCTTTCTCATCTAGTTCTCAGCATGTGCATGTCAATGAACCTATCTTTTATTTGTGTTTCCTGTCACCAAATACATGTTCAGCAAAATTTTGAGTTAAATTAGAGAAAGCAGTTTTGTCAACCTGTAGTCTAAGAAATATAGGAACCATTATGGTAACAAGTAGGCAACATTTAGTAAATGCTAACAGATTAAATTATTTTGCTTACAGACTTGGTTTTTGTTCTTATAACATGATGTGTTATAAAATGAAAGATTTAATGATTTTCATGAAAAGCAATTTTTATCCTAGATTTCAACTTCTAACTCAAGACTGCTTGTGTGTGACAACAGACAAGTTTACTCAAGCATCTTCTTTTTCCTTCAAACCACCACCTCACAATATCATTCTAAGAAAAGATGAGTGAACAGTAGCAAAATATTGTTTTGGAAATAGAACAAAATTATGCAATACTTAATGACAGGAAATTGATAATACTGAATCAGCAATGGGTTATGTGTTTTTACTTTTTATTGGAAGTACATTTAATAAAGAAATATTAGGGAGAAATAATCAATAGCCTATACATAAACAGGTAAAGTATTACATGTATTAGTCTTATGAAAATATATTTAATTATGTGATCATTTGTGAAATAGTTTACTGAAGAACTAACATGAATTCATTGCTAAGACTTTTGCAATTCCCAGACCAATAAGTTCTCAGACATATTTTCTTTGAGTGTTTATATACCAAAGTTGGTTTGAAAGCTAGAAAGTTATGTCCAGTATAGTACACTTTTTCATATATATATGTAGAAGGAGCTCTGGTGGTGCCTAAGGCATTCGATGGCTAACCAAAAAAGGTTGGTGGTTGAAACCTATGAGCTTCTTAGTAGAAGGAAGATGGGGCAATCTACTTACATAAAGATTTACTGCCTTGGAAACCTGATGGGGGTCACTATGAGTCAGAATCAACTTGATGGCAGTGAGTTTAGTTTTTGGTGTATGTATTTTGTTGTTCTTGTTGTTAGGTGCCATCAAGACAGCTCCAACTCGTAGCAACCCTACGTACAACAGAATGAAACACTGCCCAGTCCTGTGCCAGCCTCACAATCCTTGCTATACCTGAACTCATCAATGCAGCCACTGTGTCAATCTATCTCATGTAGTGTCTTCCCCTTTTTTACTGACCCTCCACTTTACCAAGCATCCTTCTCCAGGGAATGGTCTTTCATGATAACTTGACCAAGGTAAGTGAAATGAAGTCTGGCCATTCCAGTTTCCAAAGTGCATTCCAGATCCACTTTTTTGGGGGACAGATTTGTTAGTTCTTCTGACAGTCCATGGTGCTTTGAGTATTTTTCATCAACACCACAACTCAAAAAAGACTCAAAACTCTTCTCGGGTCTTCCTTATTCATTTTTCAGCTTTCACATGCATAAAAGGCTAATGAAAATACCATGGCTTGGGTTAGACCCACCTTAGTGTTCAAAGTGACATCTTTACTTTTTAACGCTTTAAAGTGGTGAAGTGCCTAAGGCATTTGACTGCTAACCAGAAGGCTGGTGGTTCAAACCCACAGGCATTTGACTGCTAACCAGAGCGCTGGTAGTTCAAACCCACAAGCCACTTCTAGAAGATTAGGCAATCTACTTCCATAGTGATACTGCCTCAAAAATCCAAGGAGGGGTCGCTTGCTATGAGTCAGATCTGACTCAACAGCAGTGAGTTTGGTTTGGTTTGGATACAAATTGAGTAAGTATAGTGAAAGGATACAACTTTGACACACACCCTTCCTAATTTTAAACCAGCAGTATCCCCTTGTTCTGTTCAAACAATAGCCTCCTGGTCTATGCACAGGGTTCTCACAGGAACAATTAAGCATTCTGGAATTCCCATTCTTTGCAATGTTATCCATAATTTGTTATGATACACACAGTCAAATGGTTTTGCTTGGTCAATAAAATATAAGTAAACATCTTTCTGGTATTCTTTGCTTTCAGCCAACATCCATTTGACATCAGCAATGATATACCTCATTCCATGTCCTCTTCTGAATCCAGCTTACATTTCAAGAAGTTCCATGTCAATATACTGCTGCAACTGTTTTTGAATAATCTCTCGCAAGATTTTACTTACATGTGATGTGAATGATATTGTTCCATAATTTCCACATTCTGTGGTATCACCTTTCTTTGGAATGGGGAAAAATATCAATCTCTTCCAGTCAATTGGCCAGGAAGCTGTCTTACAAATACCTTGGAATAGATGAGTTAGTTCCTTCAGCACTGCATCTATTTGTTGAAACATCTCAATGGGTATTTCATCAATTCCTGGAGCCTTGTTTTTCATAAATTCTTTCAGCGCAGCTTCAACTTCTTCCTTCGATACCGTTGGTTGTTGATCATATGACGCCTCCTGAAATAAACGAACATTGACTAATTCCTTTCGGTGTAGTGACTCTGTGCCATCTTCTCTTGATGCTTCCTGCATCATTCAATATTTTGCCCATAGAATCTTTCAATATTACAACTCGAGGCTTGAATTTTTTTCTTCAGTTCTTTCAGCTTGAGAAATACCAAACATGTTCTTCCCTTTTGGTTTTTTAACTCCAGGTCTTTGTACATTTCATTCTAATTATTGACTTTGTCATCTTGAACTGTCTTTGAAATCTGTTCAGCTCTTTCGTCTTGTCATTTCTTCCATTTGCTTTAGCTACTCTCCATTCAAGGACAAATTTCAGAGTCTCTTCTGACATGCATTTTGGTCTTTTCTTCCTTTCCTGTCTTTTTAATGAACTTTTGCTTTTGCTTTCTTCATGGATGATGTCCTTGATATCATCCCACAATTCCTCTGGATTTTGGTCATTGGTGTTCAATGCATCAAATCTATTCTTCAGAGGGTCTCTCTATTTAGGTATATAATCAAGATCACATTTTGGCTTTTGTGGACTTGTTTTAGTTGTTTTCAGCTTCAAGTTGAACTTGTATAGGAGCAATTAATGGTCTATTCCACAGTCAGCTCCTGGTCTTCTTTTGGCTGAAGATATTTAGCTTCTCCATCACCTCTTTCCACAGACGTAGTCTATCTGATTCCTGTGTATTCCATCTGGCAAGGTCCAAGTATATAGCTGCCATTTATGTTATTAAAAAAAGATATTTGCAATGAATAAGTCATGGATGTTGAAAAATTCTATTATGTGATCTCTGGTGTAATTTCTATCACCAGGGTCATATTTTCCAACTACTAGTAATTCTCCTTTTTTTTCCAACTTTCAATTCCAATCACCAGTAATAATCAATACATCTTGAGTGCATGTTTGGTCAATTTCAGACTGCAGAAGTTGGTAAAAGTCTTCAATTTCCTCATCTTCAGCTTTAGTGGTTGGTGCATAAATTTGAATAATAATAGTATTAACTGGTTTTCCACGTCAAAAAAAAAAAAAAAACAACCCTCACTGCTTTCAAGTCAATTAGACTCATAGCGACTCCTTCTTGGATTTCTGAGGTGTTATCTCTACAGAAATAGATTGCCCAATCTTCCTTCCAAGGAGTTTCTGGTGTGTTTGAACTACCAGCCTTCTGGTTAACAGTCAGATGCCTTAGGCACTATGCTACCAGAGCTCCTGGTTTTCCTTGTAAGTGTATGAATATTATCCTATCACTGACAGAATTTTACTTCAGGATAGATCTTGAAATATTCTTTGTGATGGTGAATGTAATGCCATTCCTGTTCAATTTGTCATTCTGGGCATAGTAGATCATATGATTTTCTGATCCAAAATGGCCAAAACCAGTGCATTTCAGCTCACTAATGCTTAAGATATAGATCTTCATACATTCCATTTCATTCTTGACAGCTTCTAATTTTCAAATCCCTGGAGAAGAATATCATGCTTGGTAAAGTAGAGAGAGGGTCAGTGTAAAAGGACAAGACCCTCAACGAGATGGATTGACAGAGTGGCTGCAAGGGGCTCAAACACAGCAATGATTGGTAGGGTGAGGCAGAACCAGGCTGTGTTTTGTTCTGTTGTACACAGGGTCACTATGAGTTGGAAGTGACTAGACAGCAACTAACAACAAGAGGTGTTTTTTTTTTTTTGTTTTTGTTTAATAAGCTAGTGAAAAGTACAACTATAGATTCTTATAATATTTTTAAAACTTATAAATTCCAGATTTTGTCATGTTAATAAAGATTTTTAGTGGCTCTAACATGCTTTAATGATGGAATTGTATTTAACCTTAGTTTCACCATTCTCTTTTAAGGATTGACATTATGACAAATTCCAGACATTCAACAAGTATGGATTTCTTTATCATACTTAATTTGGATCCATTATTTTGAAATTATTTCTTGCTTTGTTGATAACACCTTAATATTAATACTAAATTTTCATCATATTTGTTCTAATTCCTCCTGCATCTATTTTATGAATTACATATACCTCTCCTGGAATGGAGTAGTGGAAGAGAAAGGATGGGAAATTCAAATATTTAACAGTTTAAAAAGAGCTTTAAAAGTTGTCAGTCTGTAAAATTCTATTTATCAAATGTCCTCAACTTTCCTTAATACTACTAACAGAGTAATATTGTCACTATCATGACTAACAGAATAGAATAATTTTTCAGTAATACAGTTTTCAGGATTCTCATTGGTCTCAGTGAACAGTAAGTGAAGACAGCAGATATTGTCCCTAACACCATGTCTTGTCATACATCACCCAATTTTCTCAGTCCTTAGTTCAAGGCAGCAGGGTTAAACAATTTATTCCCATCTTAAGAGACATTTTTGGCTTACACTGCACTCTTGTTTGCTTCTTGGGAATCAGAAATTTTCTATGTTCATCTGTTTTGACTTTATCTTTTGTTTCTCTTTCTTATTGTTCTTCCTATCAAGTGATAGGATAGAGATAGAATAGTGGTGAGACCAGAAATAGGCATATCATTCTTTAAATAATTGTTTTTTTTTTTTTAAAAAAAAAGTCAGATGAGTCCTCTAAATAAATGACTAACTTTTATCTTTCCTCCTCCTTTTTTAGCATTTGCTTTTCAGATAAATCTGGCTTTCCAGGTTGTCAGATCTTGTGTGTTAAAAGTAATTGTTTGATTGAAAGGAGTAAAGCACATGCTAAACACTTCATATTCTTTCTTCTGACCAGGAATGCAATGATTTGAGGCAAAATAAAATTTTTGTTATAATTAACAGGGTGTCTGGAATTTTATTTTCTTCTTACTGTTTTGAGTAAAGGGATAATCTTTAGGTCTTCAAACTATGATAGCTAAAATGAGAGGATCATGGATTATTCATTCTTAAACCATTCTTATAACAGCTTGGACAATGCTTTCACAGTCAGTGGTCAAATAAGATTTGAGCCTGAGAAGTAATATCAGTGTAATTTAGAAGATACTCCTCCCCCACCATTATCATTGGAATTGGAAAGGAGAAAAAAAAAATGTTATTGTAGAAAATTTTTACTGAAGTTCAATTTTAAAATTCAGCTGAAAATTCTTAGGGGAGAGTAGCCTAGGATAATGTCAGCATCTTCAGTGAATTTGTTAACTTTAAAGAGAAAAGAATTAATCAAACCAATTGTTTGGCTTAACTGAATTTTTAAAATCTTTTCAGCCAAATGTATTATAATCATATACTCAAGTTTGGATTCCATGAAACTGTGGCTAATTCCCACCACTTGTCTGTCAATTTATCATACTGTGGTGGCTTTTGTGTTACTAGGATACTGGAAGCTAGGTCACCAGTACTTCAAATATCAGGAGGATCACCCATGGTGAACAGGTTTCAGACTAAGACAAAACAGGAAGAAAAGCCTGGAAATCTACTTCTGAAATTAGCCAATGAAAACCCTATGGATCACAATAGAACATTGTCAGGTGATGCTGGAATCCCTAAGGTGGGAGGCACTCAATACACAGTGGCTGCAAACATGGACTTTAGCATACCTGTGATCAGGACCAGGCAACACTGTGTTCTGTTCCACACGGGTTTGCCATGAATTGAAACCTTATGGCTACACCTATAAAAACAACATGGATAATTCATTACCTTTACTTCCTAATAGGACCCATTGATATCAGGGCTTGAGTTGGATGAAAGAATGAGTGCTAATATAAATTATTCTTGTTGAGAAAAATGACAAGAATGTTGTAGGATTTTAAGCATGTGCTTAACTACTTATGAAGAATTTTACCAAATTCTGAAATCTGAAATTGATCAAACTTAGAATCAAGAAGCATTAATAATTACTAGTGATTGGAATGCAAAACCTGGAAACAAAGAACAAGGATCTGTAGTTGAACAATATGATCTTGGTAATAGAAAGGATACCAAAGATAGAATTTTGCAAGACTGACTACTTATTCGTTGCAAAATATGTTTTGTTTCAACAATATAAATGGTGACTATACACTTGGACCTTGCCAGTTAGAATACACAGGAGTCAAATTGACTACATCTGTGAACAAAAAACAAACACACACAAAAAAAAAACTTATTGCCGTGGAGTCAGATCCAACTCATAGTGACCCCTCTTTGGGTTTCCGAGGCAATACCACTACAGAACTAGATTGCCCAACCTTCCTTCTGAGGAGTGGCTGGTGGGTTTGAACCTCCAGCCTTCTGGTTAGCAGTCAAATGCCTTATGCACTGCACCAGCAGGGCTCCTGAAAGAGATGATAGAAAACCTCAATATCATTTGTCAAAACAGGGCCAAGGGTTGAATGTGGAACATACCATCAATTGCTCATAGGCAAGTTCAAGTAGAAGCTGAAGAAAATTCAAACAGTTCCATGAGAGCCAAAATACTAACTTGATTATATCCCACCTGAATTTAGGGGCCATCTGAAGAATAGATTTGATGGATTGAACACCATCAAATGGCTGAAGACAAGAAGAGTTGTGGGATGACATCAAGGACATCATGTGTGAAGAAAGCAGAGGGTCTTTAAAAAGAAAAGGAAGAAAAAAAAAAAAAAAGAAAAAGAAGACCAAAATGGATGTCAGAATAGCCTCTGAAACTTGCTCTTCAACGTAGACTAACTAAAGCGATGGAAGAAATATGAGGTAAAAGAGCTGAACAGAAGATTTCAAAGAGCAGCTTGAGAAGACAAAGTAAAGTGTCATAATGAAATGTGCAAAGAACTGGAGTTAGGAAACAAAAGGGGAAAACATTTCTCAAGCTGAAAGAACTGAAGAAAAAATTCAAGCCTCGAGTTGCAATATTGAAGAATTCTATGGGCAAAATATTGAACATCACAGTAAGCATCAAAAGAAGATGGAAGTAATAACACAGAATCACTGAACCAAAAAGAATTGGTTCATGTTCAAGCATTTTAGGAGGAAGCATGAGATCGAGAAGTGATAGTACTGAAAGAAGTCCAAGTTGAACTGAAGGCATTGTGAAAAACAAGGCTCCAGGAATTGACAGAATACCTATTGAAATGTTTCAGCAAATGTATTCAATACTGGAAGCATGCACTCTTCTATGCCCAGAAATTTGCAAGACAGCTATCTGGCCAACTGACTGGAAGAGATCCAGGTTTTTGAGCATTCCAAAGAAAGATGATCCAACAGAATGAGGAAATTATTGAATAGTATCTTTAATGTCACATGCAAGTAAGATTTTGCTGAAAATAATTTAAAAATGGTTGCAGCAATACATAGATAAGAAACTTTCAGAAATTCAAGCCAGATTTACAAGAGAACATGCAACAGGGAATATCATTGCTGATATCAGATGGATCTTGGCTGAAAGCAAAGAATGCCACAAAGATGTTCACCTGTGTTTTATTGACCACGCAAAGGCATTTGACTTTATGGATCTTAAGAAATTATGGAAAACATTGCTAAGAATGGGAATTACAGAACACTTAATTATATTCATGAGGAACCTGTATATAGACCAAGAGGCAGCCGTTTGAACAAAGCAAGGGCATACTGCATGGATTAAGATCAAGAAAGGTATATGTCAGGGCTCTATTTTTTCTCCATATTTATTCAAACTGTATGCTAAGCAGATAATACAAGAAGCTAGACTATATGAAGAAGAACATGGCATCAGGATTGCAGGTAGACTCATTAACAGTTTGTGATATGCAGATGACACATCCTTGAGTGCTGAAAATGAAGAACGTTTGAACTACTTTACAATGCTTTCAGTATGGATTACACGTGAGCATAAAGAAAACAAAAATCCCCACAAATGGACCAATAAGCAATATCAGGATTAATGCAGAAAAGTTTGGAGTTGTCAAGGATTTCATTTGACTTGGATCCAAATCAACGCAACCGTTAGAAGCAGTTGTCAGAAGTCAAACAACGTATCACATTGGGTAAATCTGCTGCAAATGATGCCTTAAAATGTTAGACAGTGAAGATGTCACTCTGAAGACTAAGGTATACCTGATCCAAGCCATGGTATTTTCAATAGCCTCACATGCACGCAAAAGCAGGACAATGAATAAGGAAGACTGAAGAAGAACTAATGTGTTTGAATTATGGTGTTAGCTAAGAATAGTGAATATAGCATGGACTGCAAAATAACAAGCAAATTTATTTTGGATAAAGTACAATAAGAATGATCCTTAGAAATGATGGCGAGATTTCACCTCTCACACTTGTCAGAAGGGACCATTCCTTGTGGAAGAATATCATGCTTGGTAAAGTGGAAAACAAACAAACAAACAAACAAACAAAACTTATTTTCATCATGCTGATTTCAACTAATAGCAACCCCATTGGGTTTCTGAGGCTGTCAATCTTTACAGGAGCAGACTACCTCACTTTTCTTCCACTGACCAGCCAGTGGGTTCGTGTCACCAACCTTTTGGTCAGCAACCAAATGCCTTTACCACTACACCACCAGAGTTCCTTATAATGTACACTGGCTAGGAATTGAACCCAAGTCTCTAGCATGAAAGGTAAGAAGACCACTGAACCACCAATGCCCCCTTTCAGTAGAGAAGAAGGTCAGTGAAAAAGAGGAAGAACCTCAGTGATCTGGAGTGACATAATAGCTGCAAGAATAGACTCAGTCATAGCAATGATTTTGAGGATGGTGCGGGGCCAGGCAGTGTTTTGTTTTGTTGCACCTAAGTCAGACCTGTCACAACAACAAAACATAAGTGCTTGTACTTTCAATGAATAATTATAATAAAGAAAAAAATAGTAATTGTCATAGGAGATAGTACATATGAATAATAACAGTTATGTTGGACACAGTTTTGTAAGCTTTGTGTTGTACAATATTTGGTAAATGGTTTTTCTCTTTCCAATAAACATGTGATCCAAGTTTTAAACATCAGGCAAATTGCTCCTAATTTTAATGGTGATTAGAAGAAATTCAAGAAACATTTGAGTGTATGTGTCGTGCAAATGACATATATGGATATATAATGTACTCTAAGAAGTACAGTAATTCAGTTTCCTAAATGTGATTACACTATGTAAGTGACTTTAACTTGAAGATGGAACATATGAGGTGGGGAGATTTCTACAAAGAAAGAACAGATTTATGACTTTACTATCAAAGAAAGCATAATAAATGACTGATCAGCAGCATGGGTTTGAATATGCACTGCGAGCTTATTAGAAATGCATTCAACCCAGACCTGCGAAATCAGAAATGTGCATTTTAGAAGATGGCCAAGTGATTTCTGTGCATATCTGAGCTTCATTAGTCCTTGTTAGGAGTCCCTGGGTGACACAAATGGTTAAGCAGTGAACTACAAGCTGAAAGGTCGGCAGTTGGAACCCACTCAGAGGTGCCTAGAAGACTGGCCTGGTGATCTGCTTCTGAAAGCCCACATCTTTGAAAACCCTACAGTGTAGTTCTACTGTGTACACATGGGGTCACTATGAGTCAGAATTGACTCATTGGTAACTAACAATAGACCCAATTAAAGTGACCCTTTCTTTCAATATTTACCAGGTATTTTCTGTATTCAAGGTATTCTACCAAGTGTGGGATTCTACCCTCTATTTATAGCCTAATTATTTGCATTTAGATAAAAGGCCTTAAGTTTTAAACTACAAAAATATAGGTCTTCTGTGTAATTTAGAGTCCCTATGTAGTGCAAAGATTGGGCATTCCTACTTCCGTAGTGATACTGCCTTGGAAACCCAAGGAGGGGTCGCTATGAGTCAGGGCCAACTCGATGGCAAACAACAGCAACAACAACAATGTAGTGCAAATGGTTAAAGAGCTCCACAACTAATCTAAAGATTGGAAGTTTGAGTCGACCTCATGTGCTTTGGAAAAAAGGCCTGCCTATCTACTTGCAAAAAATTAGCCATTGAAAACCTGTGGAGTACAGTTCTATGATGTAAATGGGACCACTATTAATCAGAATTTAATTTAAGACATTATTGGGTAAAGGAGAAACCAAAACAAAACCAAACTCACTGCTGTCCAGTTGATTAGATGCATATCGACCCCTCCTTGGGTTTCCAATGCTGTATCTCTGTAGAAATAGATTGCCTAATCTTCTTTCTGAGGGGTGGCTGGTGGGTTTGAACTGCCAGGCTTCTGGTTAGCAGTCAAATGCCTTTGGTACTATGCCACCAGAGCTCCCTTTTAAATCTTTACGGACATAAATCGCCCTGTCTTCCTTCTGCGGAGCTGCTGGTGGGAAAAGGGGAAAAATGTGTAAAGCAAAAGATCTCTAACCCAAAACCTAAACCCACAGGCTTGGAGTTGACTCTGACTGATAGCAACACCCACTGGATTTCCAAGGCTATAAATCTTCATGAAAGTCAATTGTCTCTTTCTTCTCCCATGGAGTGGCTGGTGGTTTTGAACCACCTACCTTTCGATTACCAGCCCAATGCTTTAACCACAGTGCCACCAGAGCGCCTTAAAAGGCCTCTATTTCCTCTAAAATTTCCTCCATATAGGTCACATGTATTCCACATGGAAATAAGCACGTTTCATCAGTTATATAAAGTGATTTAAATGTGTTAGATCTTGAATTTAGCTAACTGCTAGAAGTTCTGGATATAAAGGTCATTATGCAATTTTTAATGTATTTTACGGGGGAAGCCAGTTACACAGACATCTGTATCTCAAGAATGAGGACTCTCTCTGCCCAGTGGGAGAGGACATACTTCTGAAATTGGCTGAAAGGAATGTTTGTAGTATCATTGTGTTTACTCATATTGCCTAGGGTTACTCTGCTAGTACTTTGATACAAAGCCAAGGTAGAAAAATGAGTTTTAAGGAAAATCTTTAAATTATGCTTACATAGGCTGATAATTATGCATTCTTTTAACATTGCCTGGGAGAACTTGAAGAACTGTTGGTATGTTTAAAAGATATAATAACCACTAAAGTGTAGTGCCTGAGGCACTTGACTGCTAACCAGAAGGCTGGTGGTTCAAACCCACCAGCCACTCCTCGGAAGGAAGGTTGGGCAATCTACTTCCATAGTGATACCTCCTGGGAAACCCAAGGAAAGGTTGCTATGAGTTGGGTCCAACTCAACGGCACATAATAACAACAAATGCAGGACCACAGAGAGTATATTAACTTAAAGATTCTGATGTCAGTGTGAACCAGGCAGCTGACAGTTTTGCTCTACTGATACAACTTATGGTTGCATTAAATAGTTGGTTTTATTAATCAAATGCCAATTTCATCCTCAAACAACTCTTACCTCATTTCTATGGGATGAGAATGGAGAGAAGTAGATATAATGCAAATATCAGAGTCTTGGGCTTAACAGCATAATGTAAATAATTTTCTCAACACTCAGGTTTAATTTTTGGCGATGCCCACACCTCTACGACTGCTGCTTGACAAAGCTCCAGCTGTCAAGAGTCTTGGGCGGAAGGCAATTCCACCTTTACTTTCGATTGTATTCTGGTCCATTATCTTAATTGCTACAATAATCTTTACGGTGATCATACTCCTTCTGGTTCTTGCCAGAGGGTCCAAAACTGATTTTCATGTTTCCCATGAATCAGGCCACCTTCCAGATGACTCTCTGATTTCCAATTCCAAAATCCCTGGTTTTCCTAGAAATCCTCATGATGAGCCAGAGCTGGAAAGGCCCTTGGGAATCCTAAAGACATTGAGAATTCATATTGGTGGAAAGATCTCATGGCTACTCAACCTCTTACAATACCAACCCCTGGAACACAACATTACTCCTGATAGGAAGAAACCTTGGCCTAAGTGGCTGCCTCCTACAGTTAAGCCTCCTTTTAATGTAGCTTATAGAATTAATGGTAGACTTTGGTATCCTCCTCGGGGAGGGGAGCCTAAACCTTCCTGATGGCCTAACCTTCCTCTTCCTTATACTGGGGCATACATAGAAGGTAAAAGAATGGTGTGGATATATGGAAAAAGAGTTCCTTTTAACTCTCTCCCTTTCTTAGAAAGATTAAAACGATCAGGGCCTAGATGTAAAACTACTGCACAGAGATATACTCTAATCAAGCAATGGAACAGTTATTTTAAGAAATTAAAAGGCCACAAGTATATGTTGCTGGACTATGTAGACCCATCTGTACCCCCAGGCTGGTGGTAATTCAGAGAATGGTGCCAACCACAAGGTTGGGTCACACATTCTGGGCCCATGTTGTATTCTTCACCCTGACCATTTTTTCATGTTTTAGTTAACCTCATTGTCTAGCACATTTTACTTATATAATGTTAATGATAGATAAGTTAGATAAGATAAGACGTAAGTTTAGTTTATAAGTTGAATAATAGTTTTATAAGTTTTGGAAAGTTAATAGCCCACAGCCATGTACCCGGAATTGTGGGTTTGTCATTTTGCTTTGTCATTTGTAATTTGCAATATAGTATAAAATAAAGAAGGCCACCTCATTATGTGGGGCACATTTTCATCTTGTGTGAGTGTGTCTCCTTCATCTCGCCAACACCACCTCTCCCTCCAGAGACCCACAGCTGAGGCTGGACCTCGGCAAATTTTCCTTCAAGAAATGGCTGTTGTTATTAGTTGTCCTTGACTTGACTCTGACTCATGGCAGTCTCATGTGTGCAGAGTAGAACTGCTTCATAAAGTTTTCAAAGTTGTGACCTTTATGAAGCAGATTGCCAGGACATTTTCCAAGGTGCCTCTGGGTGGTTTCAAATCACCAATCTTTTATTTCACTCAGGGACTCCTACCTGCCAAAACTATCCAGTTGCAAAATACTGTAAATTTGATGAATGAATGTGACAATAATTTTAGTAAAAACAGCATTTTCTAGTCCAAACACTCTCCAACCACAGGTCACCAAGAGCACATTTATAGTTAAACAACTTGTATTTATTACTTGATACAGTGCCTAAGGCACTTGACTGCTAACCAGAAGCCTGGTGGTTCAAATGCACCAGTCACTCCTCAGAAGGAAGATGGGACAATCTAATTCTGTGCTGATACTGGCTCGGAGCGACCCCTAAGGAGGGGTCGCTATGAGTCGGGTCCGACTCGACGGCACATAACAACAACAACACACACACACACACACACAGAGAGAGAGAGAGAAAGCACACCTTGGAGTCATGAGATGTCTCAGTAAGAGGATGCTAGGAAGAACCTATTATAAGATTTGAGCTTTAGTTGAGAAACTTGAGAGAGAGTCCAAGGAAAGAGGAATTTGCTCTAGATTGAAGGTTGTCAGAAACTGGAAATAATTCCAACATTGGGTATCCCAATAAAAAGGAAGGGAAGACTAGAAGGATTATAAAGCTGTAATTGGTATTTAAAAAAAAAAAAAAAAAAATCTGTCTCTGATATTATCCAGGAGGGAGAATGTTTGATATTTTGTAGGTGGCACCGTGACTTTGATTTTGTCTATGCTTAGATAAACTTATGGATTGTATTTGTTTTGTTTTACTTTATCAGATTTCAGAGTGACATTTTCTAACACTGGTGTTATGTAGCATAGTGCCTAAGGCACTTGACTGCTAACCAGAAGGCTGGTGGTTCAAAACCACCAGCCACTCCTCGGAAGGAAGATGGGGCAATCTACTTTCATAGTGAAACTGCCTTGGAAACCCAAGGAGGGGTCGCTATGAGTCGGGTCCGACTCGATGGCACTTAACAACAACAACAACAATAGAAGAATAACATGGCTGTGAGCACAGGCCAACTTCTAACAGCAGTGAAATCTAGGGACCAGTAGCAGACCAATTATTGTATGTCAGGGGCTTCTTCTTCTATATTCACTAACTGGAAAATTGGTTTCTAGATGTTTTAGAAGAAATATTCCTTAAAATAAAGCAGATTTTCATTTAGAAACCTTAATTCATTCCGTAAGCAAACATTAAAAGAGTAATAAGGGTTCTGGTAAGACGGCAGAATAGGCAGACAAACTACACAGACTCTCTTTAACAAAGAAAAGGGGAAACAATTAACACAGGTACAGAAGATAATCCTGGAGCCCTGAGCTTTGAAAGGAAGGATACAGAAGTAGACTAAACTCCAACTAGTAGAAGAACCTGCATGAAAATATCAAAAAAGCAGACATATGGAGGTGCAGTCTGTCAGCAATCCTGATGGCACAGACAGCTTGGATATTGCCAAGTGAGGTTAGGACCTAAGAATTAACCTAAAATTTGCCCTGTTAGCCAGCAGCTGCACGGAGGACTGATGAATAAAAGGGGAAGCAGCAAAGAGGGAGAAAGGCTGAGATTTTTTTGTTGGGGGGCACTGTCTGAAGTGTGCAGACATTTTGAATGTTTACAAGCAGTTCGATCATTTCGGATATTTAAAGCAACAGTGTTCTCTCAGATTCCAGGGACCTAAGAATAGGCTCCATTTGCCAGGAACCACAAGGACATTCCAGACTTAATTACTGGAAAGGTATGATATTCCTCTTGTTACTCTTATACCTTATACCCTCTTGGTGAACAGAGGTGCAGCCATCTCTCACTCCTACCACCTTCTGGGCTGACAGGAATTCCATTCCAGTCTCTGGGCTCGGATGGAACCTGGGTGCACTGCTCCACCCTGCCCAGATTTTTTTTAGTTTGTTTGTTTTTGTCTGTTTTAAAATTATTATTATTACTCTTTTTTTCCACCCTTTTTATTATTATTCTTTATTCTTCCCTTCCCAGGTTCTAGTTTTCAGCTTCTTCTCTTCTCTCTTCCTGGTTACCAATTTTTCTTTCTCATGGCTAATCCCATTCCTTGTTTTCCTTTTTGCATTTTTCCCATTTTTTCTTCATTGTTCTCCTTCTCTACCTCTTTTCTCTTTTTGCCCCCTCTCCAGATATTGTGTTTTTGCTTTACTTTGTTTGGTGATTGTTCCTGTGTGTTTATGTGGTATATTTTTTGCCCACTTGCTTTTACTTTTTTTTTTTTATGGTTTTCAATTGTTGTTTTTGTCTGAGTGGAGAAAGCAACCATCCCTGTACAACATAACCACACCCACATCTCCTGCAGCTCCACTGAGTGAGAGCCACTATTTCCTTCTCCTCCAACTAGTCAACCACCAAGAACAGCATGATTCACCCTTAACTGCTCTTCACAAACAGTTAACAGAGATCGAAATACAAGAAAGTCACAATGTCTCAGAGATGATGGACCATCATAGTCCACACAAAGAAGCAAGTTAAAGCAGTAGAAACAAGGGAGCAGGATACAGACCCAGAACACATCCCCAAGGATGAAGCAGTTTTGGAACTCCCTGATAAGGAATTCAAAGGAACTATATTTAAGTATGTTCAGAGAATTGAGAGATCAAGGAAAACACTGACAAAATTAAGGAAAACACAGACAAAACCCTACAACAATTTTGGAAGAAAATACAAGAACAAAATGACAAAATAAATGATACAGAAATGATACAAAATCTAAAAATAGAAATTCAGAAGATTAATACTAAATTTTCAGAATTACATAAAATATTGAAAGGGCAGAGGAGTACAATCAAATCAATGGAAGACAGAATTCATGAGATTGCAGACAAATACCTGAATACTTCTTTGCAAAGGGATCAATCAGAAAAAATATCAAAACAAAATGAATAAACCCTAACATTTATGTTGGATACCATCAAAAAGAATGACCTATGTGTAACTGGTATTCCAGAACAGGAAGAGAGAAAGAAAACCACTGAGAAAATTGTCCAAGATTTGTTGGAAGAGAACTTCCATGATATGATGAGAGATGACAATATATCCATTCAGGAAGTCCAACAAATCCCAAACAGGATAGACACCAAAAGAAAATCACCAAGACATATCAAACCCACCAAAACCAAAGACAAAGAAAGAATCCAGAAAGCAGCATGGGAAAAATGAAAACTTACCTACAAAGGACAACAAATAAGAATAAGCTCTGATTTCTCAGCAGAAACCATGCAAGCAAGAAGGCAATGGGATGATATATATAAAACCCTGAAAGACAAAAATTTCCAACCAAGAATTGTAACTCAGAAAAATTGTCCCTCAAATATGATGGTGAAATTAGGAGCTATCCAGATAAACAGAAATTAAAGGAATTTGTTATAACAAGGCCAACTTTAAAAGAGATACTAAAAGAAGTCCTTTGAACAGAGAATCAATACTACCAAACCACAACTGACCATTAATACACAAGATGACATAACCTGGAAACCAACACAGCTATAGAAGTATCCAAAGTAAAATAAGTTTACAAGATTGTAAACAGGGAACTAGAGAGATCAATTGGCAAATGAAGACAACTACATACCAAAAAAGGGGGAAAATAGTGTAGTTACAGAACTTCTAAATGGTGAGGAAGTCAAGACAGTTGCAAGATAGAATGGACTGTTCTAAACTCAGGGAGAATATTGTAAGTCACAGGGTAACCTCAAAGAAAAATGATAAACCTTCACACCACAATAAAAAAGAGGACAAGTACACAAATATCCAGCAAATACTAAAACAACAGCAACAAAGGAAATGATAACACAATTCATAAACATAATGAGCTCAGCACAGAAAATTAGATGGAACAAAGAAACCAGGAACATCATGAAAAAACACATAACAAAATGACAGCAATCAATTCATACTTGTTGGTAATTACACCGAATGTCGATGGATTCAATGTACCACTGAAGAGATGGAGAGTTGCAGACTGGATAAGAAAACATAACCCATCAATATGCTGTCTACAAGAGACACACTTTAGAGACAAAGACAAAAGTAGACTAAAAATCAAAGGTTGGAAAAAAGATATATCAAGCAAATGGCCATCAAAAAAGAGCAGAAGTGGCAATACTAATAAAACCACCATAAGAGACAAGGAAGGACACTATATAATGATTAAAGGGTCAATTGAACAAGAAGATATAACCTCAATAAATATCTATGGACTCAATGAAAAAGTCCCAAAATATATAAGTCAATTTTAACAGAATTGAAAAGACAAATAGATGACTCCACAGGCATAGTGGAAGACTTTAATACACCACTTTCAATGAAAGATAGGACAACTGGAAAGAAACTCAACAAAGATGCAGAAGAGCTAAACAACACAATTCACCAACTTGACTTTATAGACATCTACAGAGCACTTCACCTAACAACACCACAATATACATTCTTTTCAAGTGCACATGGAACATTCTCCATGATAGACCATATGTTAGGCCATAAAGCAAGCCTTAATAAACTTAAAAATAAAATATTTTGGAATGTATCTTACCAGGGACACAAAAGACCTACACAAACAACACTATAAAAGATTACTTCGAGAAACCATAAAAGATCTACATAAATGGAAGAACATACCATGTTTATGGATAGGAAGATTGAACATGTGAAAATGTCAATTCTACCCAAAGCAATCTATACATTCAATGCAGTCTCAATCCAGATCCCATCAACATTGTTTAAGAATATGGAAAAACCAATTACTAACTTTATATGGAAAGGAAAGAGACCTTGGATAAGCAAAGCATTATCGAAGAAGAAGAACAAAGTAGGAGATCTCACACTGCCAGATCTTAAAACCTACTATACAGCGACAGTAGTCAAAACTGCCTGGTATTAGTACAACGACAGACACATAAACCAATGCAATAGAAATGAGAACCCAGAAATAGATTCATCAACCTATGGTCAGCTGATCTTTGACAAAGGGCCAAAATCCATTAAATGGGGAAGAGATTGTCTGTTTAACAAATGTTGCTGGCAGAATTGGATTTTTATTTGCAGAAAAATGAAACAAGATCTGTACCTCACACCATACACAAAAACTAACTCCAGAGGGATCAAAGACTTAAATGTGAAACTTAAAACTGTAAAGTTCCTCAAGGAAAAACTAGGGGCAAATTGAGGGGACCCTGAAGTACAATGCTGTCAGTGATAGGATCATATCCATACGCCTACAAGGAAGACCCATTAATATGACTATTATTCAAATTTATGCACCAACCATCAAAGTCAAAGATGAGGAAATTGAAAATTTTTATCAACTTCTGCAGTCTGATATTGACCAAACATGCAATCAGAATGTGTTAATTATCACTGGTGACTGGAATGCAAAAGTTGGAAACAAAGAAGAATCACTGGTAGTTGGAAAATTTGGCCTTGGTAACAGAAATAATGCTGGAACTCACATGGTAGAATTTTGCAAGACCAATGACTTGTTCATTGCAAACACCTTTTTTCAACAACACAAACAGTGGCTCTACACATTGACTTTACCAGATGGAACACAAAGGAATCAGATTGACTACATCTGTGGCAAGAGGCGGTGGAAAATCTCAATATCTTCAGCCAAAACCAGGCCAGGGGCTGATTGTGGAACAGACCATCAACTGCTCATATACAAGTTCAACTTGAAGTTGAAAGCAATTAAAATAAGTCCATGAGAGCCAAAATATGATCTTGAATATATCCCTCCTGAATTTAGAGATCATCTAAAGAATAAATTTGATGCATTGAACATCAACAACCAAAAACCAGAAGACTTGTGGGAGGATATCAAGAACATTATCCATAAAGAAAGCAAGAGATCACTAAATAGACAAGAAAAGAAGAGAAGACCAAAATGGATGACAGAAGAGACTCTGAAACTTGCCCATGAGCAGAGAGAAGCTAAAGCCAATGGAAGAAATGACAAGATAAAGGAGCTGAAGAGAAGATTTCAAAAAGCAGCTCGAGCAGACAAAATCACTTACTATAATGAAATGTGCAAAGACCTGGAGTTTGAAAACCAAAAGGGAAGAACACACTCAGCATTTCTCAAGCAGAAAGAATTGAAGAAAAAATTGAAGCCTCGAGTTGCAATATTGAGAGATTCTATGGGTAAAATATTGAATGATGCAGGAAACATCAAGAGAAGATGGCAGGAATACACAGAATCACTGTACCAAAAAGAACTGGTTGATCTTCATCCATTTCAGGAAGTGGCATATGATCTAGAACCAATGGTACTGAAGAAGGAAGTCAAAGCTGCAATGAAAGAATTGGCAACGAACAAGGCTCTGGGAATTAACGGAATATCCATTGAGATATTTCAACAAACGAATGCCCCATTGGAGGTACTCACTCAGTTATGCCAAGAGATTTGGAAGACAGCTACCTGGCCAACTGAAACTGACTGGAAGAGATCCATATTTGTACCAATTCCAAAGAAAGGTGATCCCACAGTTTGTGGAAATTATAGAACAATATCATTAATATTGCACACAAGTAAGATCTTACTGAAGATAATTCAAAAACATTTGCAGCAGTATATTGACAGAGAACTTCCAGAAGTGCAAGCTGGATTCAGAAGAGGGCATGGAACAAGGGATATCATAGCTGTTGTCAGATGGATCTTGGCTCAAGGCAAAGAATACCAGAAAGTTGTTTACTT
>NW_006921889.1:379309-381197 GCF_000298275.1 Orycteropus afer afer
GAATAAGGAAGACTGAAGAAGAGTTGATGCTTTTGAGTTGTGGTGCTGGTGAAGAATACTGAAAGTACCATGGACTGCTAAGAGAACTAATAGATCTGTCCTGGAGGAAGTACACCCAAAATGCTCCTTGGAAGCGAGAATGGACAGACTTTGTCTCACCTATTTTGGTCATGTTGTCAAAAGGGACCATTCCTTGGAGAAGGATGTCATGCTAGGTAGGGTGGAGGGTCGACGGAAGAGGGGGAGGCCTTCAACGAAATGGATTGACAAGGTAGCTGCAATGGTGGTCTCAAATATAGCAGGGATTGTGGGGCTGGTGCGGGATCGGGCAGTGTTTTGTTCTGCTGTGCATGGGGTCACTGTGAGTTGGAAATGACTCAATGGCACCTAAAAACAACAATAACAAATATATGGCATAAATAGACTATCAAGCGTAACTCAAAATGCACAAACAGCACAAGATAAAGTAGATGAATGGGACCTTCTGAAAATTAAATTTTTATGTGCTTCCAAAGACCTCTCCAAAAGAGACAAAAGAGAACCTACAGCTTGGGAAAATATATCTGGCAATGACATATCGGACAAGAGACTTATCTCTAGAATTTATAGAAAACTCCAACATCTCAACAACAAAAAGACAAACAATCCAATTAAAAAATGGGCTGAGGGCTTGAATAGACACTTTACCAAAAAGGATATTCAGGAGGCCAACAAACATGTGAAGAAATGCTCATGATCATTAGCCATATGAGATACCATGTTGCCCCAGCACTAGTAGCAAAGTTCAACAAGACAGAAAACAACAAATGCTGGCCAGGATGTAGAGAGTTTGGGGCACTGTCAGCCACTCGGAGAGGGATCTATGTAGGCGATCCTGGATAGAGTGGGAGATCAACGTGAAACAAAACTCATAATCACACACAAAAAAAAAAGTGGGACCAGGTTTGCTGGTCTGATAGAGCCTGATAGAACCACTGAAACTATGGCTCCTAGTCTCCCTTTAGGCCTGGAATTAAGCCCACTCCTATGGCTGCCAGCCAAACCAAAGACAGACAGATGAGTTGAACATTTACTTTAGGTAGATACACTCCTTAGAGAAATCAATCATGGGAGAATGGAAGGGCTGTGTATGCACAGGGAGACAGCTCAGGGGGCAGGAGTGCATGGGAGAGAAGGACACAGGGCAGAGGTAACTAAGGGAAGGAAGTAGGAGGGGAGCTGTTGCATTGTGTGAAATTGCAGCCAATGTCATGAGACAAAGTATATGTGAGCTGCTGCATGTAAAGTGAATTTGCTCTGTAAACTTTCACCCATATTGCAATGTTCTTGTTGTTGTTATGTGTCGTCGAGTCGGACTGACTCATAGTGACCCCTTCTTGGGTTTCCCAGGAAGTATCACTATGGAAGTAGATTGCCCAACCTTTCTTCCAACGAGTGGCTGGTGGGTTTGAACCTCCAGCCTTCTGGTTAGCAGTCAAATGCCTTAGCCACTGCGCTATCAGAAGAGTAACAAGACCTTACATGAAGAATGTTAAAATTTCAGTTATGAAGGAAACCTTAAATAGCATTTAAATAAGTAGCTCATTTTATCTTGGCATATTCTCTCTGACATCCGCACCTAGTAGTTGCCCAGTCTATGCATGAGTAGTTCCAATGAAAGGAAACACTTGCCTACCTGAAAGAGTTCATTCTATAAATTGAATAGTTAAGCAGTACTCTGTTTCCTTGTATCTTTCATCTCTCATCATTACTTGAGCCCATTGCAGCAATTGAGAACAAATCTTTTTTTTTTTTTTAATTTTTATTGTGATTTAGGTGAAAGGTTACAGAGCAAATTCATTTTCCATAGAGCAGTTTATACACATTTTATCTTATGACATTGACTGCA
>NW_006921889.1:381627-399938 GCF_000298275.1 Orycteropus afer afer
AAAAAAAAAAAAAAAAACAGTCTCAAAGATATTAGTAGAAAGAAAATTCTCATCACAGTGCAGCAAGCTAAGTCTCTTCCTCATATCTTCAATACAGTCATGCCATCTCTCATTTCTATTTCTCTTTGGTTATCTGTCCAATTTGTTTTTCTTCTCATTTTTCTACTCACTCATAATTTCAATCAGCAGATCACTTGGCTTACCATGGTAACATCGCTAACATAAGCTGACATCTTAACTCCAGGGAGTGTTTATTTTAGGGCTTCTAGATACTGACTGATTTAGTAAGGAACTCTGGTGGTGTAATGGCTAAGGCATTTAACTGCTAACCGGAAGGTTGGTGGTTCAAACCCACCAGCCACTCAGCAGAAGAAAGATGGGGCAGTCTACTTCCATAAAGATTTACCATCTCGAAAACACAACAGTGGTCTCTATGAGTCAGAATTAACTTGATGGCTGGGATTTTGGAGTTTTGGTTTTATTGATTTAGTCTGGGAGACAGTTAAAACTTCTATTGGGGGTTAAGAGAATCTGCTTGGATCAATTCAGCCTATGAATTTATTTCCAATAGGTCAGGTATTGAATCTAATCTAATCTAATCATTCTGTACCTTTAATAGAACTTGTAGGCAAGGACCAGCATTGAACTTATTAGTGCCTAAGGCATTTGACAGCTAACCAGACTGGTGGTTCAAACCCACCAACCACTGCTTGGAAGGAAGATCAGGCAACCTACTTCCATAGTGATGCCACCAGGGAAACCCAAGGAGGGGTCACTACGAGTCAGAACTGACTTGACAGCAGTGAGTAATTCAAGGTTAATATGATTACTTAGAAATGCAGTCAATTAAAGTAGAAGCTTTCAAATGAAAATATAGTTCATAAGAAAGGAAAGAAAAATGGTTCTTAAACATAGGAAAAAATGCTCAACTCACTTATAATATGTATAGAAAGTAAAACTACACTGTAGTGTCATTTTTCACTTATAATGTTGTTAAGGATTAAAATGTTAGATAATATCCCATGTTGATGAGGATTTCCCTCAGTCATCTGCCAGATTATCGTACTGTAGTGGCCTGTGTGTTGCTATGATGCTGGAAGCTATGCCACTGGTATTTCAAATTCCAGCAGGGTAAACTGTGGTAGACAGGTTTCAGCAAAGCTTCCAGAATAAGACAGATGTGGAAGAAGCAGTCCATTTCTGAAAAAACTTGCCACTGTAAAACTTATGGATAGCAGTGAAACATTGTCTGATATAGTGCCAGAAAATGAGCCCTTGGGGTTGAAGGCACTCAAAATTAGACTAAGGAAGAGCTGCCTCCTCAAACTAGAGGCAATTTTAATGACATGGATGGAATAGAGATGTTGGGACCCTCATTTACTAATATAGCACAAATCAAAATGAGAAGAAACAGCTAGAAACATCAATTAATAATCAGAACATGAATTGTATGCAGTATGAATTTAGGAAAATTGGAAGTTGTCAAAAATGAAAAGTAATGCAAAAAGATCAATATGCTAGGTATCAGTGAGATGACATGGATTAGTATTGGCCATTTTGAAACAGATATGATCTACTGTGCCAGGAATGACAAACTGAAGAGAAATCACATCTCATTCATCTCACATATAACATTGCAAGATCTATCCTGAAGCACAATGCTGTCAGTGATAGGATAATATCCATACACCTACAAGGAAGACCAGTTAATACGACTACTGTTCAGGTTTACACACCAACCATTAAAACCAAAGATTAAGAAACTGAAGATATTTACCAACTTCTGCAGTCTGAAAATAACCAAACATGCAATCAAGATGAATTTATAACTGCAAAAGTTGTAAACCAAGAAGCACTGGTAGTTGGAAAATATGGCCTTGGTGGTAGAAATGATGATGGAGAACGCATGATAGAATTTTGAAAGACCAATCAATGACCTATAATTGTAAATACCTTTCTTCAACAACTTAACCAGTGGCTAGCCATATGTACCTCACCAGATGGAATATACAGGAATCATATTGACTACATCTGTGGGAAGGAAGACTGGGCAATCTACATCCATAGAGATACTGCCTCAGAAACCCAAGGAGGGGTTGCTATGAGTTAGATTCAACTTGATTGCAGTGAATTTGTTTTCTTTGGTGGAAAGAGGCAATGGAGAAACTCAATATCATCAGTCAGAACAAGGCCAGGTACCAACTGCTGGACATACTGTTCATAAGGTGAAGCTAAAGAAAATTAAAACAAATCCACAACAGCCAAAATACAACCTTGAGTACATTTCACCTGGATTTAGAGAGCATCTGAAGAATAGGTGTGGCAGATTTAACAACAATGACAGAACCAGACAAGTTGTGGGATGACATCAAGAACATCAATCATTTAGGGAGCAAAGGCCATTGAAAAGATAGGAAAGAAAGAAAAGACAAAAATGGATGTCAGAAGATACTCTGAAACTTGCTCTTGAACAGAGAGTAGCTAAAGTGAATGGAAGAAATGATGAAGTAAAAGATCTGAACAGAAGATTTCAATGGGTGGCTAGAGCAGACAAAGTATTATAATGAAATGTGAAAAGATCTGGAGTTAGAAAATCAAAAGGGAAGAACATACACAGCATTTCTCAAGCTGAAAGAACTGAAGGAAAAATTCAAGCCTCTGGTTGCAATGTTGAAAGTTTCTATAGGCAAAATATTGAATGATGCAGGAAGCAACGAAAGAAGATGGAAGGAATACACAGAGTCACAGTACCAAAAAGAATTGGTTGATATTCAGCCATTTTAGGAGGTAGCATATGATTCAGAACCAATGATATTTAAGGAAGAAGTCCAAGTTAAACTGAAGGGACAGGCAAAAATCAAGTCTTCAGGAATAGAAAATTGAGATATTTCAACAAATGGATGCAATGCTGGAAGTGCTCATTCACTTATGCCAAGAAATTTGCAAGACAACTACCTGACCAATAAATTGGGAGAGATCCATATTTGTGCCCTCTTCAAAGAAAAGTGATCCAGCAGAATGCAGAAATTACCAAACAGTATCATCATTGTCACATGCAAGTAAAATTTTTCTGAAAATTATTCAAAACTGGTCACAGCAATATGTCAGCAGGGAACTGCCAGAAATTCAACCTGGATTCAGAAGAGGACATGGAATGAGAGATATCATTGCTGATATCAGATGGTTGTTGGCTGAAAGCAGAGAATACCACAAAGAGGTTTGCCTGTGTTTTATTGACTATGCAAAGGCATTTGACTGTGTGGATCATCACAAATTATGGATAACATTGCTAAGAATAGGAATTCCAGAAGAGTTAATTGTACACATGGGGAGCCTGTACATAGACCAAGAGGCAGTTGTTCAAACAGAACCTGGTCACACTGTAAGGTGTAAAATCAGGAAAGGTGTCCATCAGGGTTGTATTCTTTTTACATACTTATTCAATCTGTAGGCTGAACAAATAATCCAAGAAGGTGGATTATATGAAGAAGAATATGCATCAGGGTTGGAAAAAGACTCCAATACTGATTAACAACCTGCAATAAGCTGATGACACAACCTTCGTTGCTGAAAGTGAAAGTGCTTACTGATGAAGATTAAAGACTACAGCCTTCAGTATGGATTACACCTCTATAGAAAGAAAACTAACATTCTCATAACTGGACCAATAGGTATTGTGATAAATGGAGAAAAGATTGAATTTGTCAAGGATTTCATTTGACTTGGATCCATGATCAATGTCTATGGAAGCAGCTGTCAACTGTCAATCAAATGATATATTGCATTGGGAAAATTTGCTGCAAAAGAGCTTTTTAAACTGTTAAAGAGCAAAGACATCACTTTGAAGACTAAGGTGTGCCTGACCCAAGCTATGATATTTTTAATCACCTCATATGCATGTGAAAGCTGGAAAATGAATAAGGAAGACTGAAGAAGAATTGATGCATTTGAATTATGGTGTTGTCAAAGAATATCAAATATACCATGGACTGCCAGAAGAACAAACAAATCTGTCTTGGAAGAAGTACAGCTGGAATGCTCCTTAGAAGCAAGAATGGCCAGACTTCATTTCTCATATTTTGGTCATGTTATCAGGAGGGACCAGTACTCAGAAAAGATACAATTCTTGGTAAAGTACAGGGTCAACAAAAAAGGGAAGATCCTCAATGAGATGGATTGACACAGTTTCTGTAACAATAGGCTCAAATATAACAAGGATTGAGAGGATGGTGCAGGACTGGGCAGTGGTTCATTCTGTTCTACATAGGGTCACTATGATTCGAAACCAACTCAATGACATGTAACAATACAATACAATGAAGATTTGGGGAAATAGGACTTTTCATACATTACTGGTGAGTATACATGTTAATACAGTTTCTATGGAGATCTATTTGGGAATATATATTTAATTTAAATTTTGTTGTGTATTTTATTTTTGTTGTTGATTTGTGATTAGGAAAGCCCATGTGTCACAGAGTAGAACTGTGCCACAGGTTTTTCTTTTTTATTTATGTGACTTTTAATTACGATTTTGGTAAAAATTTACAGAGCAAATTTGTTTTCCATTAAATAATTCAGACATTTTGTTTTGTGACATTGATTGCAGTCCCCACAATGTAACAGCACTCTTTCCACTTCTTCATTGTGTTTGCCATTTACATTGGTCCATCCTTCATATCCGTTCCTGCATTCTGAACTTTATCTCTGGGCAAATGCTGCCCTTTGGTCACATATAGTTGATTTTTCTAAGGGGTGTATACCTCTCTGATGTTGTTGTTCACCTTATAGATCTGTCTATCATATGGTTGAAAGTTGAGCCACCAGGATGAGTTCAATTCCAGGCTTGAAGGGTGTCTAAGGCCCAAAGTTTTAGGGGTTTAACCAATACAGACTAGTAAGCCTTGTCTTTTTTATGATTTTGAGTAGTGTTACACAATTTTCTCCCACTCCACCAGGACCTCCTATTGTGATCCCACTCTGAATGGTTAGTAGAGGCACCATCTAGTTCTTCTGGTCACGTGGTCCAGTAGTCCTTTGGACTAATTGTTTCCTTGCACCTTTGATTTTCTTCACTCTTCTTTGCTATGGTTGGGGGGTGACCAATTGTTTCATCTTAGATAGCCACTCACAAGCGTTTAAGACCCCAGTCACTACTCACCTAAGTAGGATGTAGAACATTGTTTTTGTGGACCATGTTATGCCAATTAACCTTAGTGTCTCCTGAGACTGAGCTTCCAGGCCTAGCAAATCATTTCCTCAAGGTGTTTGGTTACGATTAGGAAGTTTTCATAAGCTTTTCCCTGTGTATGCTTTACTATATTCATGGATATATTTGCAGCACATATAGATACATATGTAGAAATATCCTCTGTCAAACCTCTATCTATATCTATATCTTCATGGGTCATAGGTTTTTCTTGACTGTAACCTTTATGGAAGTAGATCATCAGGCCTATTTCTTTCATGATGCCACTGAGTGGGTTTGAACTGCCATCCTTTTGGTTACCAGTGTAGTGCAAACCATTTGTATCACACAGGGATCTTTCCATTTAATTTTTTTTTAAATCAATAAATGAACAATTAAGTACATTATAAAATAATCATAAAATGTAAAAGTATGTAAAACAAATAAACAAGGAACACTTTGTGTATGTGGACAAACAATGTTATAAGCATATTACATTAAAATTTCTGGAAGATGTATAAACAACTAAATAATAGTAAAGAGGGAAATGGGTGTTGGGAGAAAGGGGTAGGAAGGAGACTTTATTTCTTTTGTACTTTTTGAATTTTGCACCACATCACCTATTCAAAAATTAATTTAAAATCATTTTAAACTAAAATAAATAGGACTTCCGGTCACTGAGAAAATTGCAGCTGTCTTAATCTGCATCTCCTCATATATCCTCCAAATATGATACAAAACAGTAAAAGAACAAACAAAACTATACAAAACCACACTCTAAATATAGCAAGAAGTCAGAGAACACACATACTTCAAATTGCCTGTAAGTAAAAAGAGGAGGAGAAAAACAATAACCACTAAATCCAAGTGAGCTCTCTCTCACATGATTGTGTTGATCAGTGCAGTCCAGGAAAAACTGCATGAAGAGAGAATAGAAGGGAGCTGCAATGGCTCAAAGATTGATTTAAAACTGCTACTACAAAAGAAAGTAGTTCACACTTAGATTGATAGTTTTTGGCATAGCATGCTGGTAGATAAGAACACTGACTAGGGGAAGGGATTTAAAAGTCCATGCAACTCAAAGTGGCAGTCTTTAAAAGGCATTGTTTCTGAGGGTGAAGACCAAAATGAAGGGAAAGGCACTTTGGAGATTGGGTGATGAGGGATAAAAGAAACAAAAGGGAAAACAAAAGGGAAAATGCAAGGGTCTTCCAAACCTCAAATAACCAAACTGTACCAAGCAACACAACCCCTCCTGCAACCTCCCCACCCACAAGATCCATCAAAGAAATTGGGCTCTGCTGCAAAGACAGAAGAGGGCACCATTGAACTAAAAATTTTGTAAGCCACCATAAATCTACAAAATGAATAAAACAAAGTGAATAAATCTATAAAAAGCTAGTATAATATAAAATCAGTATCAGAACATCTTGTCTGATGAAAACTCCTCTGCAGAAAATAACCATGCCACTGGAAAAAAACACAACACACCAAATCAAACTTAAAATCCTTAAAAAGCACTTGAAGATAGGAGAACATTAATCATAGAAATGGACAAAAACAGTAAAAATTAAAAGACTGACCAAACTTCCTAAATAAATAAAAGAAAAAGGGAAAATTATCACAGATATGAAGACTACAGTATAGGGCACCGTAGGGAGGACAGACACTACTAGAAATTTTATGACACCTTAAAGATAGGGAAAGAAGAAAAGATCATGAAAAGTGATGTGAAGAAATAATAAAGCTCAGAGAAAAAGTGATTGGAATGGAAAATAGGCAAAAAAGAAAAAAACAACAACACGTTAAGCAGAGTCCTTGAAATAAAGAGAAAACAATGGAACAGGACTAGTACTTAAAAGTACAATCCAAGAACACTTCCCAGAAATAAATAAAGATCTGAATCTACATAGTTAAAAGGCTTCAACAACTACTTGGGAACATTGATCTTGAATGATCAACTTTGAGATGTAGCCTCATAAAATTCTTAGACTTAGAAATCTAGAAAAAAACCCAAAATCTCATAAAGATCAAATGATCTCCTAGAAAAAAGATCAAGTAATTTACAAGGAAAAAGAGATTAGACAAGAGTCAGGCTTCTCCAAAACAACATACAAAATAAGATAGCAGAAGAACAGCAGTGCACACACACACATGCACACACACATGCACGCACACAGAGATTCACACACAAACATGGACGCACACGCACACACATACACACGGAGGAAAAAAAGAGAGAAAAGAAAACTAGGAAGAAATTTTGTGCTAAGTAATTTGTATTCAGCTAAGTGTTAAGACAATGTGAAAACAGTCTCTTCTAGAGGATGACCTTTATCCAAAGAGATGACTGGGAAAACATCAGGAAATGGGCTTTTAGTATATATTTAATATGAGTACAGAGATGGAAGAAGAATATATAGCTATAACATGTTCTAACTGTAGAAATGCAGAAGAAAGAATAAGCTCTTTTATCGTATACGCTAAGGTGGGAGTTAAAGGAACCATTAACAAATGGCACAGCAGATAGCAACATATTTAACAATAGACAACTGAGGGCCTTAAATGAAGTATAAGTACCAAGGTAACCGTAAGAATAAAATACCTTTCTAAATTTAAAAGGAAAAAGACAAGAAGTCATGTACTTTGTGGAAAGAAACAAAGCAAATATCATACATATAATAATTATAAAGTAATATGGTAGAATTGAGGCAAACCGCATCAGTCAAATCAATCAATGTAAACTGGATTAAATATTTGATAAAAGAAAAATATTTTCATAAGAATCACAAAGTAATATCTAACTTCATACTTTATAGGAGAGCTGTACCTAAAACAGACAGGTTAAAAATAAAAAGATGGGTAAAGAAAACATGAGGCAAATGGGGAAAGATGAGAATCCAGAAGGAGCAATCCTTACATTACTTAAAGTATAAATCAGGCTAAAAATCACTAAATGTGTCAAAGAGAACACACCAGAATTCACAATGAAGCTATAACAACTATGATTATCTGTGCACCAAATAACACAGCAAATAGCTCCATTCAGCAACATCTACAGGAGATACAGGGAAACATAGATATGAATGCAACAAAAATGAGAAACAGTAACACTAGTTTCAGCCTCAAAAAGTAGAGCCTGGTGAAACTGCTGAGACCATGGCCTCCAGTTAGCCTTCAGGACTTGAGCTCATTCCCATGGCTTCCTGCCAGACAATAGACAGGCATATAGGGTGAACATTTACCAGGAAGGTATATTCCTTGGAACGATCAATCATGGGAGAACAGAAGGGCATTGTTTGCACAGGGAGACAGCAGCTCAGGGGCCAGAAATGATAGGAGAGAAGGAGAGAAGAGGTAACTACAGGGAAGAAGTAAGAGGAGAGCTATTACATTGTGGGGACTGCAGTCAATGCCATGAAACAAAATGTGTATGAACTGCTGTATAGAAAATGAATTTACTCTGTAAACTTTCACACAAATCACAATAAAAATTAAAAGAAAAAGAGGAGCCTCAGAAAGTAGACCAAAAAAAAAGGTGGTGGTGGGGGAGGGATGTGGAAGACCTAAAATATATAATTAATTAATAGATCTTATGTGTATACATCAAACTCTGTACACAGACAACAGAGAATAAATCTCTCCTAAAGCACACACAAAAAAGAGATCATATAATAGACCACAAAGTAAACATCAGTAAATCAGAAGGTTTGATAATGTAGAATATTCTCACTGCCATAGAGTCGATTAGACTCTAGGAGCCCTAGGGGTCTAGGAGCCCTCCTTGGGTTTCCGAAGCAGTAACTCTATGGAAATAGATGGCCCAATCTTCCAAGGAGTGGCTGGTGGGTTTGAACTGCCAGCCTTCTGGTTACCAGTCACATGCTTTAGGAACTCACAATGCAATAAAATAAAATATTTTCACCTATGTTTTTAAATAATCTATTACACAAACAGGGAAATCCAAATTGAAACTATAAAGTTTTTTTTAAAAAAAATATAATAAAAAAAACAAAAAAAAAATAAAAAAAAAATATAATAAAAAAAACACTGAATATCAGAATCTCTCAGATACATTTAAGGCTATGATTACAGGAAAATGCATAGATTATTAATGGTAAAAATGAAACTATTATGTATTTTGTGGGTAAATCTGCCAAATCTTCACACCAGGTAGTTTCAATGGTTGATAAACTATTCCAGAGCACAGAAAATGAGGAAAAACATCTTAACTCTTTTTACTAGATAAAATATTGATACCTACATCTAACAAAAAAAAAGGAACTCCCACACCAATACCACTAATGAAGATATACAAATGAACTCAGTAAAATAAAGGCACCGTGTTACAAAAATCATTTACCAAATCAAAGTCAGGCTTATCTCAGGAACACAAACTTGTTGTAATAGGAAATCCACTATTATAACACACAATATTTTAAAACTTTTGGAAAAACTCATGTGATATTCATTGTATTTAAGTGTATTTTGTTGGTGATAAGTGCTGTTGAGCTGATTTTGATTAAAGTGACCCCATTTGACAGAGCAGAACTATCCCATGGGCTTTTCTAGGCTGTAATCTTCACCGAGTGGATCATCAGGTCTTCCTCCCCCGAAGCCACAAGAGGGGTCGAACTGCCAATCTTCCATTAGCAGCTGAGTGCTAAACCATTGCCCAAGCAGGGATCCTTAAGTGTATTGTAGTACTGAGCAAGGTCATACACCCATAGGAACCATTCTAGTTTCTGGGTATATCCAGAACTTTAAGGTCAGGAGCAACAGTTCCAGTAATATCTTGTTGACTGTTTTTTTTTGTTTTTGTTTTTGTTTTCCTTTCTTATCCCAAGAGAATATCTGGAACTCAAGGACCCGCCTTTGGCCTCTCACTTCTCATGGTTGGCTGTTAGTTCTCTGCCTGGCCTCACCCTCTGCTCAATGTCTCCCCATTTTCTCTAGTAGATAAGAACTTCAGCCTGCTTACACAATGGTGGAGAGCCAATTGCCAAACAAGTTATATATCCAAAATCCAATCACTTTTTACCACCTCCACTCCTATTATCCTGATTCTAGCTGTTATCCTCTCTTACCTGTAATATTACAGTTACTTCCTTATTAACACTGTTGCTTCCACCTTTGCTTTCTTATAAACTATTGTTAGCACAGAATACTGATTCTTTTCAAAGTACAATCCAGATCATAAGACTGTACTGTTAAAAGATCCCTAGTGGTTACCCATCTCACTCAGGGTAAAAACCAAAATCTTTACAGTGATCTGCCCCTCCCTCCCATTGCTTCTCTATCTTCATCTCCTGCCATTATCTATTTTGAAAACCACTGAAGCACTCTTTTATTTGCTGATTACACTCCCTGAAGTATTCTTCCTTCAGATGTCCATCTCTCTTAACTCCGTATAGTTTTCTGTTCAATGTCATCTTATCTGAGTGGTGTCACTGAACATATGTGATGTAATACTCTCTCCTACAATAGAAAAAAAGAAAGAAAGAAACAAGGAAGGAAGGAAGGAAGGAGAGAGGGAAGAAAAGAAAGAAAATCCAAGCCTGTTGCCCTCTTGTCCAGAGGGTTTTCTTGGCCATAACCTTTATGCAAGTAGATCACTAGGTCTTTTGTCCAAGGTCACTGAGTAGGTTTGAGCTGCCAACCTTTGGTTCATAGTTTAATGTAAATAATTTTTGTTACACATGGGTGTCCTACTATACTTGTGCTGTTATCCTCTATATTAGTCAGCTGTTGCTGAGTAATAAATGCCCTCAAACTTAGAAGTTGAAATAAACCTATAAACAATTACTGTCTCACAGTTTCTGAAGACCAGGAATTCAGAAGTGGATTAGCTAGGTAATTTTATTCAGAACATCTTATGAGGTTACAGTCAAGAGATCAGCTACAGCTATAATCATTGGAAAGCCTGAGTGGGGCTGGAGAATCCACTTCCAATGTAGCTCGCTCAAGTGAAACAAGTCTGTGCTGGTTGGTTTTTGGCCAGAACCTCAGTTCTTCTCCATGTGGATGTTTCCATGGGAATGACTGAACGAATTCATGACATGATGGCCGTTCATTTTGACCAGAATGAATGATACCAGGAGAGAGCAAGGGGAAAGCCTTAATATATTTTATGATGTCTTCATCATTTCTGCAATATCCTATTTATTACACGGCCCATCCTTATTTATTGTAGAAGACTACACATGGGCATGAATACCAACAGGAGAGAAGCACTGGGTGCCACTGTAGAAGCTGGCTGCCAAATCCTTCATGTTCTAAGTTAGTTTTTCCACATAGTTTTAAATATTTCCTGACTTATTATATATTAATTTATTTATGTATGACTTATCTCCTTTCACTAGAATACAGTCTCCTTGAGAACAATAGCTTGTCTCCTATACCTACAGATGAGTTTACTGACTTCAAGGTTTTAATAAATACTGGTACCTGGTGACAATTTGTATACAAGCTAGTGATTTAAAAAATTGGTATATACATGTGTGTGTACTTTGCTTACTGTGGTGGTCTGCTTTGGATGATAGTTTATGAGTCTGCCTCTCCTTTAGATGGTGAACATCTTAAAGGCAGAAACTGTTTTAGTTTTTTGGGGGATTATCACTGCATAGCACAAGAGTTGACATATAACTAGTACACAATCAATAAAGATGAACTAGGCTGGATTAAACCCACAGGCATCAAGGTATAGAGTATTATTCTGCTACTTCTCTGTTGGGTGTTAACTTGCTTCTCTCTCTGTCTCTCTCTGTCTCTCTCTCTCACACACACAGAGAAACAACTACACTGCCACCACCATCATAATGTACTAAACACAAGCAAGGCAGGCATGTTGGGGAGGAAGACATTCTTGAATTACCAAAATCACAGTATATATACTTAGACTTTTCTCTTGAGATGTGTGCCTTCATAGCCTTGGGGCTGACTCAGCACATTTCTTGGTGAAAAAATCTGGTATCTCAGCAGCTGGGATCTCCAGCCTGTATCAGGTAATGGAGTTCCTGACAGAGTGCAAATGCGGCAGTATGGACTTGGCTGACTTTTCAGAATGAGTGGAGGCTGAGAGGGTAGAATGTGGTCTATTGATGCTAATTTGAAATGCATGTTAATGTGCTGATTCATGTCAAAGATAAGCTTGCCTTTATAAATAGTCCTTCTCTCCCCAGTAAACAGACTAGAAGAGATGATTCTCTGATAGGAAAGAGACTTCAGGACTAGGGTACTCCTAAATGAAGGAGCCTATTTAGTTAATTATGGGGCTAAATTGTGAATGTGCTGCTGGAGGTTGGAAATGAATACTGCCCCTTGTGCAAAAAGACCAGTAGATGATGATTTCAGCCAACTTCATCCCAGTCTGTGAAGAGCCCACACTTCCCTGGATAAGCAGCCCAACTGTGACAACTATTTAATAATTAGAGAAGCCACATGCTTGACAGAGCTGACAAGGAGAAGTAGGGAGTAAGGAGGGAATAAGTTCTTCATCCGTTTCATCAGGGAATGTTCATGGGTATTTGTATGTTCTGGATTGGGAAGCAGACTTATGTTCTAAGACTTTGGAGGGTTCTACTCTAGTCTCCAAAATTAGCTTTGAGTTCAATGCATGCCATTCTAGCTCTGTGTTCTATCTAGAAATAAAGAAATAATAGAAAGGAATGATACAAACAAAAATTTCTACAGAACTTGATGTTTTCCATGGAAACTTACACATTTGGAATACACAAAATTAATGCAAGAAATGGACCTCTGTTTGGTGGAGGACTTAGTCATTTCTTTCTTTCTTATTAATTCATTACCTTTTACTCAACACTTACTGTGAAGAACCTCTATTGCTCCTATGTCTCATTCCCAAATCCTGCTGAATGTAACCACCAAGGTCAAGAATATGGGACATGGGGTCAGAATGGTTGCGTTTGAATTCTGGTTTCACATGTATGTAACCTCAGATTCTTTACGTGTGAAATATTACCTACTTCATAGAGATGCTGTGACGAAATAAATGTGTTAATACATGTTAAGCATGTATTAATGCCTGTACATAATTTTTTCAAAAAGTTTCTTGAACCTGTTTTATTTCTTTTTGCTCCTTTACCTTAATCTAGGATTTCATCATATTTCTCATGGACTAATGCTTTCTTTGTTAATCTCTTAGACTCTAGTATTTCTCCTCTAAGAGCCCAAGGTATTATTCAGAAATGCAAATATGACCATATCAAAGAATTATATTCAAACTCCCCACCATGGCATTCAAAGCAACCATCTTTTCAACCTTAATCTCCTTCCTATTTCCTTCCATTTCATTCTTCCACAATACTAAAAGATTCTTAGTAACCCCACCTCAGCAGACTCTCTAATGCTTCCATGCCTCTGTCTAATATATTCTTTCCATTCTTTCCCAATAGGGGGCATCCTTCCATTTACTTCCCAGGCTTTCCTTTCTCTCGAAAGCCTTCCATAGCCTCCCTTCCTCTGTGACCAAGCTAATTGCTTCTTCCTCTGTGTTTCTTCAGTTTATCAGTTGTACTTCTATTTTTGTTTTTTTTTCACATATCCTACTATATTGTGACTTCACATGAGCGTGGAATAGTCATTTTAAGTAAGATCCAATTATTAGACGACAACTTACTCTACCGAGGTAGAAGAAAATATTATTTGCTTAGGAATGCAGACATCTGAAATTAGAGATGCAAACAGGCAACAATATTTAATAAACACTCACTTAACTGAAATATCTATGGTTCTGAGGTATATACTGTCTGAAAGAGGTAATATTATAGAAATATGTATTTATACCACATAATATTTGAAAAGATATGATCTAAGGTAGCTGTGATGGTAAGGGTTATGTGTCAATTTGCTAGGCCATGATTTTCAGTGGTTTGGAAGATACTATGTAATCCTCTTCCATTTTGTGATCTGTTGTGAGCAGCCAATCAATTGAAAGGGTGTTTCCTTGGGGGTGTGGCCTGCTTCCTCCCTCTCCCTCTCTCTCTCTCTCTCTCTCTCTCTCTCTTTCTATATATATATATATATTCTGGCAAAGCTTGCCCTTTCTTGATCCCGCATCTGACTTGTCAGCCTCTGACCTCCAGTTCTTGGGATGTGAGGCATGTCTGACCTCTGCTTCATCGGATTTAACCTTGAGCTATTGCTGTTGATCTGGATCACTCTCTCCACTTGTGAAGTTAGAGGTGGGCAGAGGCCTCCCTCCACACCATTTTTGTACCAATTGATTCTGTCATCCAAGATTTTACCTAAAAAAAAATATTGTAAGCAGTCTTTTATTTTTATAATTGTTCAATTCAAATTTTTGTGGTTGAAAAGCACATATTCTGGGGGAAGAATATCTATAAGTATAAACAGTAGTGAGAGCAGTATCAAGAAGCTCTGGTGGAATAGTAGTTAAGGCATTTGACTGCTAACCAAAGGGTTGGTTGTTTGAACCCATCAGCTACTCTATGAAGAAATATGTGAGCCAGCAGCCTGTCATCTGACCTGCTGAGTTTGGGTTTGTCAGCACCAGCAAACTTTGAGTTAGGAGAAGCCTCCAGTCTAATGCATGGCACACAGATTTGGGACTTACTAGCCTCCACAACTTCATGAACCATTTCCTTAAAATAAATCTCTCTCTCTCTCTGTGTGTGTGTGTGTGTGTGTGTGTGTCTTTCTCTCTCTATATATATACATTTCACCGGTTTTGCTCATCTAAAGAACCCAGCCCAAGACAGTGGCTGCTGTGAATTATGGAATAAAGAAGATAAACCATTTCAAAGAGAGGAACAAGATCTGTTGTTTGTTTCAGAGTTCCCATGGGATGGAAATTTCTGGTTGCCTGTCAATTCCATTTTTTCCTTCTTCCTAATTATTAGAATTCCAAGTTCTGTTACTCAGAATAAAGACCATATTCCTTATCCCCTTTTGACATTAGTATTGGCCATGTGACGATTTTATCACTAATTTTCTCATGAATGAGGTATAAATAAAAGTGTTTTTTTGAGACTTCCTGGAGTTGTCCTTAACAGGAAAAGGAGGGCTTCAACCTTCTTTTCCCTTTTCCTTCTTTCTGTTATCAGTACTAGTGTGATTGC
The DNA here is from genome assembly GCF_000298275.1 of Orycteropus afer afer. Taxonomy (NCBI): domain Eukaryota; kingdom Metazoa; phylum Chordata; class Mammalia; order Tubulidentata; family Orycteropodidae; genus Orycteropus; species Orycteropus afer. Next base: position 396,916 of record NW_006921889.1, read on the forward strand.
TAGAGCATTAGTAGTCATTTTGGACACTGAGTTGACCTGGAAGATAGAAGCTGTACAGTAGGATAAGTAAACCAACAGGATGAGAGATGGGGTTCCAGATAATACTACGGATCTACCAGACTAATACCATACCACCACAACTTTTAATGTGAAATCAGATTTCTATAATGTTTATTGTTATCAGGTGCCATCAAGTCAGCTCTGACTCATAGCAAACCTATGTACAACAGAATGAAACACTGCCTCGTCTTGTGCCAGCCTCAAAATCCTTGCTCTACCTGAGCGCATCATGGCAGCCACTGTGTCAATCCATCTCATTGAGGGTCTTCCCCTTTTTCACTGACCCTCTACTTTACCAGGCATGATATCCCTCTCCAGGGAATGGTCCCTTCTGACAACATGACCAAAGCAGGTAAGCCGAAGTCTGGCCATTCTCACTTCCAAGGAGCATTCTGGTTGCACTTCATCCAGAACAGATCTGTTTGTTCTTCTGTCAGTCTATGGTACTTTTAGTATTCTTCTTCAACACCATAACTCAAAAACATCAATGCTTATTTGGTCTTCCTTATTCATTGTCCAGCTCTCACATGCATATGAGGTGATAGAAAAATCATGGATTGGGTTAGGCACATGTTAGTCTTCAAAAAGACATCTTTGTTCTTCAGCACTTGAAAGAGGTCTTTTGCAGCAGATCTGCCCAGTGAAATACGTCATCTGATTTCTTGACTGCTTCTTCCATTGGTATTGATTGTGGAATCAAATAATACAAAAGCTTTGACAACTTCAATCTTTTCTCCATTTATTGAGATGCTGCTTATTGGTCCACTTGTGAGGGTTTTCATTTTCTTTATGTTGGTGTGTAATCACTACTGCAGACTATAGTCCTTGATCTTCATCAGTAAGTGCTTCAAGTCATCTTCACTTTCAACAAGCAAGGTTGTGTTATCTGAATATCCCAGGTTGTTAATGTTTAGTACTTATCAATTTAAAGTGTTATTGCATGCAACGAATGGATCCAGTATATAAGTTAAAACAAACTAATTTCTCAAGAGAAATACAGCTGTTCAATATTGAGACAAAGGAAATATTTTCCCCTTCGTTCTTATAGAGAAGATATGTAATGTAATAAGTAACATTATTTTCAGTAATGTCTTAAGAGTAAATAAATCAATGAGTTTGATGGCATTATCTTTTATGCCGATCCTCAACATAGCATGCCAACAAAACAGGCAATAATATCCCAAAAAAGGAAGGGTATTATACTATAGTAAAGCAGTTCTGCAAGGATTGGGGAGTGAGGAATATGAAACCAGTCAACTGCTTTTTAGTGGTTTATCTTAATACTGTTGTTGTTGTTCTGTGCCGTCGAGTCAGACCTGACTCATAATGACCCCTCCTTCGGTTTTCCAGGCAGTATCACTATGGAAGTAGATTGCCCAACCTTCCTTCCAAGGAGTGGCTGGTGGGTTTGAATGCCACCCATCTGGTTAGCAGTCAAGCACCTTAGGCACTACGTTGCCAGAGCTCCCATTTTAATAGTAGAATACATTTTGGATTGTGGGTAGATGAACTACATATTCCATGATATTTAACAAATGATTTCTATAAATATTATTTTTTTCAAATGTCTATTTTTCTCAGGAGGTATTGAGAAATATTGAACAGAAAACTTGAAGGAATTCAGCTATTTTATTTATCAAGTTAAAAGCAGAGTCAGTCTTCCTCTTCCAACCATGATGGGATAACAAGGATCAGATCTACCCTTCCATGTTAAACAACTAAAATGTCAGACAAGATATATGAAACAATTATTTTTAGACATTAGACAATAGTCAGTGCAGGACAGTGACCCCAGAGTAAAAGGAACAAAAGAGATAAGCACTATAATTTTCCCAGCTTCCTTCATAGAATTTCTAGGCTTCAGTGCAGAGAAGGGATACCCAAACAGAGCAAGATGAAGTGAAGTGAAGAGCTAGAGTTCACAGTATGAATAATCCAAGGTAGCTATAATTCATGTGACAGAGTACCAGAGATCTGCACAGAGAGAGAGAGAGTTCTGGAGATTTGAAGTAGGTTCCTCTCAAGTCTTAAAACTGAGTACTCATGAGAGCATGTGTGTGGGAAAACTCCAAAGTCATGAAAAAGCTCACTGGATGAGATAAGGTAGAAAATTCTCAGAACTCGCACAAATCCAGGAAGAGTTCATGTTCCCACCAGCCATATTAGACATATCTCCTAACACTGGGATATCAAATAAAGTCCTCAAAAGTTTATTGCATTAATCCTGGGGCTCAGTTAACCCTGGGCAAAAAGAAGTTTTGCAACCTCCTAGCAAACTTAAAAGCTTGCTTTGAACCAATAAAATTGTTACCAAGTAACTTAACTGCATCCCAGAACAGAGATAAAGAAATTCACAACTTCTGGCAATTACCAGGAATGCAAAGACTCATGGATGAAATATTGTGTTCAATAATATAATCTAAAAACACTATAGTAAATAATTTATTTTCCTTCTCCCCATTCTTGCTAGTTCACTATTGATTATTGAAGATACTCCACGCCTTCCAGAAAAGTGTTCCCAGTCCTCGATAGAACCATCCCAATCTAACATTTGAAGTCTTATCATTCTTTACATTTCCCAATAGTTTTCAAACTCCATCCCAAGTTAGGATGTCCATGTGATACTATGCTCCCCCGTTTCTTTTCTGCTCCTTCAACCTGGCTTGCTTTTGCTCTTCTCCTGTTGAAACCTCAGGTTTGACACAGATGCCTTTTTTACAAACACACGGTAGTTTCAAAAAAGGAGAGGATACTGTGATAAGAAAGGCTCCTTCAAATCTCAGTATATCACTTACCAGTTTTTCAGAAAATTACATGACTCTCTCTTAGCTTCAGTTTCTTCACCTGCAAAATGAAGATGACATCAGTTTCTCAACTTTTTTTAAAAATTTTTATTGTGATTTGGGTGAAAATTTACAGAGCTAATTCATTTTCCATACATTAGTTCATACATATTTTGTTTC
>NW_006921889.1:400103-405964 GCF_000298275.1 Orycteropus afer afer
AAGGAGTGTATCTACCTGATGTAAATGTTCATCCCATATCCCTGTCTATTGTTTGGTTGGAAGCCACAAGAGTGAGTTCAGTTCGAGAACTGAAGGGTAACTAGGGGCTATAGTCTCAGGGGGCTCACCAGGCTCTATCAGATCAGTATAAACTTGGTCATATTTTATGATTTTGAGTTTTGTTCCACATTTTCTCCCACTCTATTCAGAATCTCCTGTACTGATTCTTTTCTAACTGGTTGACAGTGGTAGCCAGGCACCACTGTTTATCTGGTCTCATGGTATTATAAACTGAGGATCACAAGCTCTAGTAGTCTTTCGGACTAATTTTTTCCAAGAATCTTTGGTTTTCTTCATTCTTCTTTGCTCTGGACTAGGAGAGACCCATTGTTGCATCTAGATAGCTGCTTACACACTTTTAAGACCAAAGTAGAAGGTAGAACAATGTTTTTGTGTAGTATGTTATGCCAACTGAGCTTGATGTTCCTTGTGACCATGGCTCTGAGCCCATAGGTCCAACAACTCGCTCCCTCGGAGTAGCTGGCTAGGGTAGTTTCTTAGCTTTTTTTGTGTGTCAACTAAAACAATGTAAATAAAACAGCTAACACATAGTTGATATTAAGTAAATGCTAATTTCTCTTCTTCCTTTTTTCTAGTTCCTCCAATTCTATTTGATACTTGCTTTGTGATCAAACTGAAGGTGACTTTTAATTTATTTATTTATTTTTTTTGGATAAGGAATTAAGGGAAACAGGTGGACCCTGCCCAAATCTAGGTCCAGAACTCAAGGATGAATAAAGTACCTAGTCATGAAATAAAGAAATCACTGATTGTTTTAGTATGTCATATAGCATTTTGAATCTTTTATTTCCTCTGCCAACATTTATGAAACTGTGGGGCTAACTTAAGTTTTTCAATACTGTAGACACAAAGAATAATTATGTAATTGAGAAAACTATATAAATGAGAATATGAAAATTAGGTGCCATAGTGATGAATACATTCAGTGCAGTTTGTAGGTCAAATGGAAAAGAATACTTGTTATTTTCCATATAAACCTGTATAATACACAGAAGCTTTTATTGTAGGCTTTTCAACACCTTTCACAGAGTTAACAACTATTGAAGGTAGGTGACTGTAGAAGAAGTTGTTGTATTTTTAAACAAGTTAATTAGATTTCATTAATATTCAATCACTATGGTGGCATACTGCCTAAGGTATTTTCACTGCTAACCAGAGGGCTGGCAGTTCAAACCCACCAGCCACTCCCCAAAAGGAAGGCTGGGCAATCTACTTTCATAGTGATACCACCTCAGAAACCCAAGGAGGGGTCACTATGAGTCAGGTCCAACTCCACGGCAATGGTTGCATTTTTTTTGTCTGTTTTTAATGTTAGTAGCTCAGTGACAGTGTATTTACTTAATTTTATCAGTGAATAGTCTATTAGAATTAGTTCAAAATAAAAAATTTTTTTCTTCCAATATTTGCACTCTTATAAAACAGAAAGATGCTATATTATTCAGGATAGATTACTTTATGCTATGAAAACAGATTAACCCTGCAATCTCAGTGGCATAACACAAGAAAATTTTATTTTTTACTTAGGTTACATGTCTAAGGCAAGTCAGCAGAGAAGCTCTGATCAACATAGTCACTCATTATCCCAGGCTAACATATGTTAGCATCTTTTAGCAGGGCTTCCATGATTTCTGCATCAGGTGAGTGAATGAAGAATTCATGCCCTCTCTTTTTTGTCTAGCTTAGAAGTGTTAAAGGTCATTTCTTCTAGCTTAGAATTGTTAAAGGTAATTTCTTCACATAACCCATTGATCAGAATTTATCATGTGTACCTACCTACTGGGAGCTGTAAAATATAGGGAGTAGATGCATATTCAGAAAACTAGAAATATTTCTGCCACAATAATAGTACACTCTATACTTGTCTGTAGCATAATGCCTAAGGCACTTGACTGCTAACCAGAAGTCTGGTGGTTCAAACCTACCAGCCACTCTTCAGAAGGAAGGTTGGGCAATCCACTTCCATAGTGATACCACCTCGGAAACTCAAGGAGGGGTCGCTATGAGTTGGGTCCGACTTGATGGCACATAACAATAATAACAACTATACTCATCTAAGGTAATTATTGGACATTCCAAAAGCTGATGTACATCAACGGATATATTTAAGTTACAACAACCTCAAAATGTGATAAGATATTCTCTCTGAATATTTAAGGGAGGTTAGATGAATCCCGCCCATAGATGCACATCCTTCTTTTTCATGAATGTTTTTAGAAGATAATTCTCCGTTGGTATCTTGTCTTTCTGCACATCTTGCATTTATTTAGAAGCACTGACTTCTGTAGTACTAGACTCTGTCCAAGAATAATTGCATAGTGAATAGCTGTGGAAAGATATAATATTTCTCTCTAGAGTAAAAGGCAAGGATATACACTGTCCAGTATAAAACATCTGGCCTCCCTAAGCTCAGAGTTACTGTCCTGTAATGCAATACGCTACAAGTGCCAGCATTCATCTGGGCATATTGCATTGTCATTGTGGAAACTGATGCAAAAAATGCTTACTCTATCTACTGCTATTGCTTTAAGTAACAATTCAATTTGTCTTGCATAAGAGCCTTCAAAAACAAACAAACAAACAAACACTGCCATCGAGTCAGTCGATACCTACTCATAGTGATCTTATTGGGCTTCCAAGGCTGTAAATCTTTACAGAAAGCAGATTGACCCATCTTCCTTCCACGGAGCAGCTGGTGGGTTTGAACTGCTGACCTTCCAGTTAGCAGTCAAATGCCTTATCCACTATGCCACTAGATCTCCTTATACCTGCCCTGAAGTAGTACTTTCTTCTGCGAGCATCTATGTCACTATGGGGCTAACTTAATAGCTTATAAGTAGGGTAAAACCACAGATCCTTCATAATTATTGATAAATGTATATAAAAAACACAACTAATTCTTGACAAGTGTGCATAACAACACATCTAACACATTGTTCGATAAGACCTCTAAACATTCATTCATTTAACAAACATAAATAGTATCTAATGTGTGTGATATTTGGTATCAGATATTATGAAATACTCAAGCTATTACAGTCTAGTTGGAAGACATACATGCAAACAAAAATTATAATACAGCATCATAACTATTGTAATGAAGTGATATACAAAATGCAGCGAGAGTCTAAGGAATAAGAAAAGATCAATCCCCTGGAGGAAGCTTTACATTGAGGAGGTAGTATTTTAATGGAAATACCTAAGATATAGATTCACCAGGTGGTCAGAAAGAAAACCACACTTGTAGGCAAAGGAACAGTCATGAACACAAACCCTGAAGCATGGCCTGTTTGGGCAATTGCAAGTCATTGAACATAGTTGATGACGTTTTAAGTGCAAGAAGGAGGAGGATAAATAGTGAAAATAGCAACTTGAAAGGTAGGCCCTAACTGCTCTGTGCAAGATTTTTATGTGGCATGTTGAGAACTTCGATTCTATCCTGTAGGCACTTTGAAACAATTCAAGCACACTTAAAAAAATAATAAAATGAATTGTGGTAATAAGACATTCAAAATGGTCTTAAGGAGTAAATTTTACTCTTTCTGGAATAATAATTTACTAACTTACTATGATCACTTTTTCATATAAGGTCATTCTTTTATTAGTGTTGAAAATTATTTCCTCTTTCTAGTTAAATAACTTCTGTGCAATATTATATATTGATTTAAAATACATATTTAAACCTAGTTTTGAAATTCCAGCTATCTGGTCAACCACAACAGAATTGTTTCCTCAGAGATGAGTCATGTTGATTAAATTGAATGCTATTGAAAAAGGATTTTGAAACTTTTATTAAAAAATTTTTATTAATACTTTTCTTCAAAGAGGCATAGTCTCATGATTTTTATACTCTTACTATGAGAATTTTTGCTCTTTTGCAAGGCTAATTTTTCAGTTTAATTTTCACTTACTGTTCAGATGAATACATCTGAATGGCTTCCAGTAGTATTTCTAAAAATGCATACATTGAAATTACAGTTGACAGTCTATGTGAAAAGTAAGGGTGTCATCTGCATCTGTTTATGTTGTATAGGTTAAATTTAACTTGGTGGTTCCAGAAAAAAAAAAAAAAAAATGTTTACATATTTCTTGAAGATGTTGTGGGCACCTTTCTCCTGAAGAATAGGGTTTTCCTTGTGGTGAGTTAAAGCCTGGTCTGGAAACCTAGGGCATATGTGTATTAAAACATTCCTGGTATTTGCTCTGGTATTTGCCAAGTCTGTTGAAGAGTAAGACACTGTTTTTTGCTGTTACTGGAGTTTACAGAATGTAAGGCAGGTGTCATTTTACATAACTGTTCACTTTTAAGCTCCTTTTGTTACTATGGAAAAGCAATTTAGTAGAAGAAAAACCTATGAGCAGGGGTAAGGCACATCTTATAAAACTGGACTGTGGGTAGGTTGGAGTCAAAGAGATGTGGTCATAACCCAGCAGATTCTTATAGGATAGTGTGAGATACTCTACCAAACTTCAAACAGTAACTCAGTCTGGAGCTTTTCTGACCTCTAATTAGGAAACTGGAAGTCTTTGAGTGGCAGAGTTCAGCAGTCAACTACTAGCCGAAAGTTTGGTGGTTTGAACCCACCCAGAAGCTCCTTGGAAGACAGGCAAGGTGAGCTGCTTCTGAAGGGTTACAACTTTGAAAATCCTATAGAGCAATTCTACTCTGCACATATGGGGTCACTACGAGTTGGATTACACTTGAAGACAACCAACAACAATAATGATTAAAAAACTACGTATCTTATGATTTTAAGAGAGTTGCTAGGGCATTCTGGCTAGAAATGTATTTTTCTAACTACTCATTTTTATGTATTAGTAGACAGCTCTTTCCACAGTTAGAGATGAAGTTTAATGTACAAATGTTTCTGGGTGAGGCAGCATTTATGCATAACCTGTTACATGTAAATTGTACTGCAAAAGCAGAATTGTGATGATAGAGATGGGTAGGAAGAAGTAATCATTTGAGTACCAGATATATGAAGGAAAAGCAAATGTGGAATATGCAATGCAGGATAGATGAGGATTCAAAAGAATGAAATATAGGTCATCCCTAAATTACCACATTTTTGAGTTATGACAAATTACACTTACAACCATCTTATTTTTCTTTTCTTTTCTGTACATCTTACTGTTAGTAAAAGGAGCTCTGGTGGCATAGTGCCAAAGACATTTGACTGCTAACCAGAAGACTGGCATTTCAAACCCACCAGCCACTCCTCAGAAGGAAGGTTGAGCAATCTACTTCCATAACGATACCACCTCAGAAACCCAAGGAGAGGTCACTATGAGTCAGATCTGACTCAACGGCAGTGGGTTTGGGTTTGGTTTAGTTTATTATGTACTCCACCACTCACTTGTCAGTTCTAAGTATAATGTAAGTGCTAATCAGTTCTAAGTTCTTTTACACAGATTATCTCCTTTAACCTACCCTCAAAACCTTCTAAATTAGATCTTATTTTTATCTTCAATTAAGAAATGTGGCAATGGAGGCACTGGGAAGTTAAGCTAGTTTCGGAAGATTACATAACTAGTAAGTGACTGAAATAGTAATTCACCACTGCCTGCCCTCTTAAACACCATATTTCATTTATGGCACAATTTTGTGCATTTGTTATTGTTGTTATTAGGTGCCGTAGAGTTGGTTTTGACTCATACCAACGCGGTGTGCTACAGAACGAAACACTGCCCAGTCCTGTGCCATCCTCACTATCGTTTCTATGCTTGAACCCATTGTTGTAGCCACTGTGTCAATCCACCCTGTTGAAGGTGTTCCCCTTTTT
>NW_006921889.1:409743-418132 GCF_000298275.1 Orycteropus afer afer
GCAAAAGTCCACAGCTCAGCCCACCTTTCTCTTCACCTTCTCTGTTTGTTCCCCAGCCACGATGCACAGTCCTCTGTGCAGTACCTGGCTAGCACGATGATTTTTAGGTTAATTCTTAAGTCCTACCACCACTCAGGAATCTCCAAGCTGTCTGTGCTGTGCCTTCAGGATCGCTCAGGATCGCTGCCAGACCGCAGCTCCATATGTCTCCTTTTTTGGTATTTTCATGCAAATTATTCTGCTAGTTGAGGTTTAGTCTGCTTGTATATCCTTCTCTTCAAGGCTCAGGGGTCCAGGATTATCTTCTGTGTCTGTGTCAATTGGTTTCCCTTTTCTTTGCTGAAGAGGGTCTGTGCAGTCTTTCTGCCTAGTCCGCCATCTTGCCAGATCTTGGGAAACTTTCGCCATACTCATTTCTAAGGACCATTCCAGCTATACTTCTTCCAAGACAGATTTGTTCATTCTGCTGGCAGTGCATGGTATTAAGTCAATATGCCATGTGACTGCTAACCAGAAGGCTGGCAGTTCAAATCAACCAGCCACTCCTCGGAAGGAAGGTTGGGCAATCTACTTCCATAGTGATACAGCCTCAAAAACCCAAGGAGGGGTCACTATGAGTCAGATCAGACTCGATGGCAGTGGATTATTCTTTGCCAACACCATAATTCAAATGCATTCATTCTTCTGCAATCTTCTTTATCCATTGTCTGCTTTCACATTTCTTGTGAATTAGAGTGGAATAGTGGGGTTGGTCCAAAATGCTACAGTTACTTTACTCTAGGAGCTAGAGTAAACAGCTATGTATTGTATAATCTAAGATGATAGGAAAGTTCTTCTATTCCTTTACCAAACTCTTAAATTCTCCCTCCTTCATCACTGTGAAAAATAAGAATTCACTGTTTCAATTAATGAGTAGCATATATTTCAAGATTGTAGTTTTTGATCATAACCAGAAGACATTGTCAACATGCTGTTTAAATGTATTGAGTTTCTTATTTTCCAGGGAATAAGTGTACCTTAAACTATAATGTATATACAGTTCTCATTGAGAGAAGGAGAGAAGCTTGATCGGAAAAAAATCTTTGGACTAATGCAAGAGGGCACGCTACAGTGGAGAAGATAATCCTCTACTCAGATTTCTCTAATGTTCCCTTTCATTGGGGCCCAAAATAGGTTGTTATTGTTGTTGTTGTTACGTGCCATTGAGTCGGACTTGACTCATAGTGAGCCCTCCTTGGGTTTCTGAGATGGTAGCACTACGGAAGTAGATTGTTCACAATAATGTGTGCTCTCAGCTCTGTATTCCTGAAGTTTTCCTTTCTTTGTCATAAAAATTCTTTCTCTCACCTAGGAATGAAGTTTTCTTCTCCACTGCCCCCTTTCAAGAAAAAAAGAGTGAAGAAAATGTACTGGTATGTCAAGGTGTTTAAGAGCTCAGGCTTTGAAGTCAGATTTGACTTAGAACTCTCACTCTACAATTTAAGTGTTCAGCTGCTGACAGACAGGTTGAGGGTCAGACCCATCCTGAGGCTCTGTGGAAGAAAGACCCGTGATCAGCTTCTGTAAAGATTACAGCTAAGAAAATGCTTTGACGTCATTCTACTCCATTACATAGGGACACTATGAGTTGGAATCAACTCAACAGCATGCAACAATGCACCCCTATGCAAAGTGTTAATAACTTTGAAATTCATTTTGTTGTTGTTGTTGTTCTATAAAATATTTGTCAATTGAGAATACTCATAGCCAATACTAGGAGCTCTGGTGTGTTTTTGATAGCTGACACTTACTACTTATTCAAACCAAAAAAAAAACAAGTTCACTGCCATCAGTCAATTCTGATTCATGGAGAACCCCACTGGGTTTACAAGGCAGTAAATCTTTATGGAAGTACATTGCCTCATCTTCCTTCCATGGAGAAGCTGGTGGTTTTGAACAATCAAACTTCTGGCTAGCAATCAAAGGCCTTAGGCACTGTACCACCATAATAATTAATGAAAATCCCAACTGTCAATGGGATTATTTTCCCACTCATCAAGAAGTTCGGTGGTAAGAAGCTGCTGGATTTGGTGCAGTAGCTAGACAGATTCAGGGTCAGCTTTTCTACCATTGTTTTGGACACTAACCAATTATTTTACTAGGTAACAAGTTGGCTGGTACAATTTGATATGTTTTATTGTGTTCAAGGTAGGAAAAGGATGGAAATGGCAGCACTAGTTATCACTTTTTTTTTTTTTTAGATCTGAAAGCAAAACTTTTCCTAGAAATCTGGATTTTTATTTATGCCTCTTTGGCCAGAACTCTGTTACTTGGTCACTCCTAGCTAAAGGGAATTTGGGCACACAAGTATTTACCTCTTCCAAAAGGGATTACATTGAATGATGAGTCAGCCAACAACTATGTCACAAAGGACAATAATAAAATCTGCCTCACAGGCTAAATAAGGATTAAATGATATAATGTTATATGAAGTGCTAGTTTTATGCTTGGTGTATGTTTTTGTTATTAGTTCTCATTGAGTCAGTTCTGACTCATGATAATTTTCTTTATAGCAGAATGAAACCTTGCCCAGTCCTGTTCCATTTTCATAATTGTTGGTCTATCTGAGTTCATTAATGTGACTATTGTGCAAACACATCTCATTGAGGGTTCCTTCCATTTTTGCAGCCCTCTGTTTTACCAAACATGATGGTCTTTCTGATGACAAGCTAGGAAGAAAGGTCCGATGATCTTCTTCTGAAAACTCTGGGGATTACAAAAGAATATTGTCTGTACTAGTGCTAGTACATGTGGACTTCGCCAGACAGAGTACACAGGAATCAGATTGACTACATCTGTGGCAAGAGGCAATGGAAAAAGTCAGTATCTTCAGCCAGAACCAGGCCAGAAGCTGATTGTGGAACAGACCATCAACTGCTCATATGCAAGTTCAACTGGAAGTTGAAGACAATTAAAACAAGTCCACAAGAGCCAAAATATGATCTTGATAATAACACTCATGAATTTAGAGACCATCTAAAGAATAGATTTGATGCATTGAACACCAGTGACCAAAAACCAGGATAATTGTGGGATGACATCAAGAGCATCATCCATGAAGAAAGCAAGAGGTCATTAAAAATATGATAAAGAAAGAAAAGACCAATATGGTGTCAGAAGAGACTCTGAAACATGCCCTTGAGTGAAGAGTAGCTAAAGCAAATGGAAGAAACGACAAGATAAAAGGGCTGAACAGAAGATTTCAAAGGGCAGCTTGAGCAGACAAAGCCAATTTCTATAATGAAATGTGCAAAGATCTGGAGTTAGAAAACCAAAAGGGAAGAACATGTTCAGATTTCTCAAGCTGAAAGAACTGAGGTAAAAATGTAAGCCTCGGGTAGCAATATTCAAAGATTCTATTGGCAAAATATTGAATGATACAGGAAGCATCAAAAGAAGATGGAAGGAATACACAGAGTCACTGTACCAAAAAGAACTGGTCAATGTTCATCCATTTCAGGAGGTGGCATATGTTCAAGAACCAATGGTATTGACGGAAGAGGTCAAAGCTGCACTGAAAGAATTGGCAAGGAAGAAGGCTTCAGGAATTGATGGAATACCCATTGAGATGTTTCAACCTATGGATGATCCACCAGAGGCTCTCACTTGGTTATGCCAAGGGATTTTGAAGACAGCTACCTGGCCAATTGACTGGAAGAGATACATATTTGTACCCATTCCAAAGAAAGGTGATCCAACAGAATGTGGAAATTATCAAACAATATCATTAATATTGCATGCAAGTAGTCTTACTGAAGATAATTCAAAAACCCTTGCAGCAGTATATTGACAGAGAATTTCCAGAGGTGCAGGCTAGATTCAGACACGGAACAAGGGATATCATTGCTGATGTCACATGGATCTTGGCTCAAAGCAAAGAATACCAGAAAGATGTTTACTTGTGTTTTATTGACTATGCAAAAGCATTTGATTGTGTGGATCATAACAAATTGAGAAGAATGAGCATGCCATAACACTTAATTGTACTCATGAGGAATCTGTACATAGACCAGGAAGCTGTTGTTCAAACAGAAAAAGGGAACACTGCATGGTTTAAAATCAGGAAGGGAGTACATCAGGGTTGCGTCTTTTCACCATACTTATTCAATTTGTATGCTGAGCAAATAATCTGAGAAGCTGGACTATATGAAGAAGAACGTGGCATAAGCATTGGAAGAAGACTCATTAACCTGCGATATGCTGATGACACAACTTTGCTTGTTGAAAGTGAGGATGACTTGAAGTGCTTACTGATGAAGATTGAAGAATAGAGTTTGCAGTATGGATTACATCTCAATATAAAGAAAACAAAAATCCTTACAACTGGACCAATAAGCAGCATTACAATAAATGGAGAAAACATTGAAATTGTCAAAGACTTCACATTGCTTAGTTCTACAATTGATGTCAATGGGAGTGGCAGTCAGGACATCAGATGACGTATAGCACTGGGCAAATTGGCTACAAAGGACCTCTTTCAAGTGCTGATGAGCAAAGATTGACAACAGCTGGTGGTATTTTCAGTCACCTTATATGCATGTGAGAGCTAGACAATGAATAAGAAAGATCAAAGAAGAGTTGATGCTTTTGAGCTGTGGTCCTGGTGAAGAATGCTGAAAGTACCATGGACTGCTAAAAGAACTAACAGGGGTGTCCTGGAGGAAGTGCAGCCAGAATGCTCCTTGGAAGCAAGAGTTGCCAGACTTTGTCTCACCTATTTTGGTCATGTTGTAAGAAGGGACCATTCCCTGGAGAAGGATGTCATGCTTGATAAGGTGGAGGGTCAATGAAAGAGGGGAAGGCCCTCAGCGAGGTGGATTGACATGGCAGCACTGATGGGCTCAAGTGTGGCAAGAATTGTGGAGCTGACTCAGGACCAGACAGTGTTTCCTTCTGCTGTGCATAGGGTTGATATGAGTCAGAGATGACTCGGTGGCACTTTACAACAACAACAGTGCTGGAAGATGAACCTCCTAGTTTGGAAGGCACTATACGATGGCTACAACAATGGATTTAAACATACCAACAGTTATGAATATGGTACAGGACTGGGCAATGTTTCATTCTTGTACATAAGTTTCCCCAGGGTCAGAACTAACTCAACACAAAAAACAATATAATCATCACTGACATTTTCTTATATTATTATTACTATTATCAAGGAAGGTAATATTAAATCATTCAAAAACTCTCATCTAGATAAAATACAAAGTCACAGAACATCCTATGTCAGAGGCCTTTTATTTTCTGTCCAGTGACATGTCTGGCCACTTTTTCAAACTTAAGAAAAGTGAAAACTAACTGCTCAGATTTCTGCCCATGAATTATTCTGCTTCTCTTTCACACATACTTGTCGTGATCACTGCAGTTCATCACTCTCATAGCTTTTAAACGTAGGATAGCAATTATTCCTTTACTTGATTATCTCCTGTGGTAGGCCCTAAATTTCTTGAGATCTAGGTCAGCTTTCTTTTATATCTTTATGTTTTCTTCAGGTAGTTTGAAGTCACAACATGTTTCTTAAGTACAGCTGAGGAGTCATGTTGTATTTAATCTTCATCACCCTCCCTCCCAAAACTCTTCAAAATCTCCTCTTTCAGTTCTTCTTGTCCCTCTCCTCTTACAGGAGATAATGTTCATCTTTTCAAAACCTGATAACTGGGCCATGACTTAAGCTTTGGTGTTTTGGAAAGTAAATGTTTAATTGATAGTTTGAGCTTCTGTTAATTCTGAGTGCCAGTAGCAAGGAGTTAAAAATGGAACTACATAAACCAGCTAGAGAAAGAATCTCTGTTCTTTGGATTTTCTGATAGTTCAGTTGCCATGGAAATAGCCTTCCCCCTGTGCTAGTTCTTTAGGAGTTTTTACTTAAATAATTTGGAGAATAGCCATTTTCTACAGTAGACTGCTTCATGGGACAGATCACAGTTGGCATCCCTCTCATTATGCTAAACCCTGAACCAAACCGAAGAGCAGCAATCCTGTGACACAATGCAATCTACTTTAAGACTGAATTATTATAGTAAGCTATTTATTTGATTTTTTTTTAAGGACATTGAAAGAGTATGTACATGAAGGAAGCACAGGAATAAATTTACCAAATCAAAACCATTCTATTAGATCTTAATCTACTTGTTTAGGTTACAATCTCGATTCATATTTATATCAGATAAAAGCATCATGTATTCTTGAGGGGAAGAATCAATTTCCCATGGTATTTTCTTGATGGTCTTAGTTGACATTGAGTTGGTTCTGACTCATAGTGACCATTTCTGCCACCCAGAGACCATATCATGTTTTCTAGGGAGGTGAATTTTCTTTTACCTGGGAGAACATAAGAGAAACACAGATAAGACAAATATTTTTGTAGTTGACTGAAGTTATGAAGTTTTCAGTTAGGTGAGTTTTGTTGTGGTTCTTTTTTGCTGAAAATTCAAGAACACAAGTACTGAGTTGGTACAAAGAATTTTCCAAATCTTTAAGTATACTTTTCACTTTCCACAATTTATTTTTTAAAATTTATTTATTTTTTTGTATTGTGATTTGGGTGAAAGTTTACAGAGCAAATTGGTTTTCCATTCAACAACCCATACACATATCGTTTTGTGACATTTACTGCAATCCTCACACTGCAATTGCAATGGCATTCTACCCCACACCCAGCCCTTCACTTCATCCTTCCCTCTTATCATCCCCTCCCACCGTCCTGTCTATCCCTGGGCAAATGCTGTCTTCTTGATCTCATATGCTTTCTTGTTCCAGAGAGCACATACCCTCCTAGTATTATTGTTCACCTTATAGGCCTGTTACTAATGTGGATGGAAGTTGAGTAATGGGGGTTAAGTTGAGTTCCTATCTTGAAGGGTGTCAAAGGGCTATAGTCTTGGGGGTCCCACCAGTCTTCATCAGACCAGTAAACCTGTTTTTTTTTTTTTTTTTATGGTTTTGAATTTTGTTCCACATATGCCTCCACTCTGTCTGGAACCTCCTATTGTGATCCCTTTTCAGAGCTGTCAGTTGTGATAGTCAGGCACATCTAGTTCTTCTGCTCTCAGGGTTGTAGATGCTGTGGCTCATGTGGTCCCTTAGTCCTCTGGAATAATTGTTTCCTATGTCTTTGATTTTCTTCACTCTTCTTTGCTTTGGACAGCAGAGACTTAATAGTTGCACCTTAGTTGGCCACTCATAAGCTTTGAAGACCCCAGAGTCCACTCAACAAAGTAGGATATAGAACATTGTTTTGCAGATTATGTTATGTCAATTGACCTTAGTGTCCCTGAGGCTATGGTCCTGAGCCAATCTGCCCAGCAAGTCATTCCCTCAAGGTGTTTGGTTTTGACTATGAAGTTTTCATAACTTTGTCTCTGTATGTTCTTACTACATTCATGAATATATTTTCAGCACATATAAATACATAGGAAGAGATATCCTCCGTGAAACCTGTATTTATATAGTTGTGAGTGTAGTCCCATTTGCCTTCCCTCTCCTGTTCAGACTGAGTATCTCTCTACATATCCACTCAAATTATTGTTATTACTGTCATTGCAGGATTGTGTATGTAATAGTATTCACCACTGTTGCCTTTAACTCTGTGCTCCTCCCTGTGTCTTCTACTGCCTTGATCATTTTTTGCTGACCTACCCTTTATTGCATATTGTCTTTCGCTTCACCCAAGTTAGTACGTATCGACCCTCTAGTTAAGGAGCTCTGGTGGTGTAGTGGTTGAGGCATTGGGCTGCTAACCAAAGGGTCAGCAGTTTCAACCCACCAGCCACTCCATGGGGGGAAGATGAGGCAATCTACTTCCATAAACATTTATAGACTTGGAAACCTGATGGGAGCACTATGAATTGACTATGGCAGTGGATTTTGGTTTACCTTCTAGTTGGTGATTTCCTATCCCTTCCCATGTACCCCTGGTAACTTCAAAGAATGATTTTTTTTCTTTTCTTAACTTTTTACAGAGGTGGTGCCATACAATAATTATCCCTTTATTATGACTAATTGCACTCAGCAGAACATCCTCTAGGTTCATCCATGTTTTCAGATGTTTCACATATTAATCATTATTCTTTAACATTGCATAGTATTCCATTGTGTACATGTACCATAGTTTGTTTATCTATCCATCCACTGATGGGCACTTAGATCATTTCCATGTTTTTTCTATTGTGAATAATGCTATGACGATCATGGGTGTGCATATATCTCTTTGTATTATGGCTCTTATTTCTCTAGGATACAAACTTAGTGGTAGGATTGCTGCATCATATGGTATTTCTATCTCCAACTTCTAAGGAAGTGCCATATTGCTTTCTACAGTGGTTGACCCATGTTACAATCTCACCAG
>NW_006921889.1:418808-422132 GCF_000298275.1 Orycteropus afer afer
TTAACAACCTGCAATATGCAGATGACACAACTTTCCTTGCTGAAAGTGAGGATGACTTGAAGTTCTTACTGATGAAGACCAAAGACTACAGTCTGTAAAATAGATTATCTCAATATAAAGAAAAGAAAAATCCTCACAACTACACCAATAAGCAGCATCACAATAAATGGAGAAAAGATTGAAATTGTCAAAGACTTCATATTACTTGGTTCCAGAATGAACACCAATGGAATCATCAGTCAAGACATCAGACAACGTATTGTATTAACCATATCTGCTGCAAAAGACCTTTTTTTTTTAGTCCTGAAGAGCAAAGATGCCTCCTTGAAGACTAAGGTGAGCCTAACCCAAGCTATGGTATTTTCAATTGCCTCATATGTACATGAGAGCTGGACAATGAATAAGGAAGACCAAAGAAGAGTTGATGCTTTTCCGTTGTGGTGTTTGCAAAGAATACTGAAGTATTATGGACTGCTAAAAGAACTAAGAAATCTGCCCTGGAAAAAGTTTAGCCAGAATGCTCCTTGAAGAGAGAATGGCCAGGCTTCTCCTCACCTACTTTGGTCATGTTGTCAGAAGGAACCATTCCCTGGAGAAGGATATCATGCTTGCTAAAGTGGATGGTCAACAAAACAGAGGAAGGCCCTCAACAAGGTGGACTGACACAGCTGCTGCAGTGATGGGCTCAGGTGTAGCAAGGATTGTGAGCCTGGCAACAGGACCAGGCAGTGTTTTGTTCTATTGTACATAAGTTCACTATGAGTTGGGGATGACTTGACAGGACCTAACAACATAACAGCATAATAGTTTTTGAGATAGAGAGTGTTAGGCTTTCTATTTTCTTCTTCTTCTTCTTTAGCAGTTTTGCTTATCTGAGGTCTCTTTCCTTTCCATATAAAATTAGATTTTCCATTGTGGTAAACAATGATAGTGGTATCTGGATCGAGATTGCAATATATCTCTAGATTGATTGGGTAGCATTGTCATTTTTACAATGTTAAGTCTTCCTTTCCACAAGCATGGTGCATTCTTCCATTTATGTAGGTTTCTCTTGGTTTCTTACAGTAATGTTTTGTACTTTTCGTTGTATAGGTCATTTGCATCTCTAGTTTGATTCATTCCTAAATACTTCATCTTTTGGTTGGCTATTAAAAATTGTATTTTTTCCCTTGATTTCCTTTTCAGAGCCTTCTTTGTCAGTGTCAAGGAATTCTACTGATTTTTTTTTTTTTCAATATTTATCCTGTACCCTGATACTTTCCTGAAGGCTTCTATTAATTCCAGTAGTTTTCCTGTTGAGGCCTTGGGTTTTCTATGTGCAGGATCACGTAACCTGCAAATAGAGATAGTTGTACTTCTTTGCCAATCTGGATGCCTTTTTTTTCACGTTCTTGCCTTAATGCTCTAATAGGATTTGCAATACAGTATTTAATATGTGTGTTGATAAAGGACATCCTTGTCTGGTTTCTGTTTGCAAAAGTAATATTTTCAGTCTCTGTTGAGAGTAATATCAGATGCTAGTTTTGAATACCAAATCAAACCAAACCAAACTCATTGCCATCAATTGATTCTGACTCATAGTGACCCCCTTTGGGTTTCTGAGGCAGTAAATCTTTACAGATTTACCCAGTCTTCCTTCTACTTGCTGGTGGATTTGAAACACCAACCTTCTGGTTAGCAGTCAAATGCCTTAGGCACTACACCACCAGAGCTCCTTAATATATGCCCTTCATTATGTTGAGAAATTTACTTTTTATTCCTATTTTGCTGACCATTTTTATTAAGTTTGGGCATTGGGTTTTGTCAAATGCCTCTTCTGTATCAATTGATATGACCATATGCTTCTTTTCCTTGGTTTTATTTATGTGGTGGATTACATTGGTTGTTTTTCTAATGTTGAAATATTCTTGTCTACCTGGTATGAATCCCAGTTGGTCATGATGTATTACGTTTTTGATATGTTGTTGGAATCTATTGGCTAGTATGTTGTTGTTTTGTATGTGTTACCCAATTGTCTTCTTGCCTGCATGGTTTCTACTGAGAAATCAGAGCTTAGTCTTACTGGTTCTCTTTTGTAGCTGACTTACTGTTTTTCCAAATTCTTTCAGGATTCTTTCCTTGTCTTTGGTTTTGAAAAGTGTGATTATGATATGTTTTGATGGTTTCCTCCTAGGATCTATCCTATTTGGGATTCATTGAGTTTCTTGTATGAATATTTTCTAATGTTTCATGATATTACAGATGTTTTCTTCCAGGAAATCTTTGACAATTTTCTCAGTGCTTTTTCTTGTCTTTTCCTTTCTGGAATTCCAATCACATATAAGTTATTCCTCTTGATGGTGTCCCAAATTAATCTTAAGCTTTCTTAAGTTTTTCTTTTCTTTTTCAGATTGTTCTTCCAACAGATTGGTGTTGACAGATTTGCTTTTAATCGGGCTAATTCTATGTTCCATTGATTCAATTCTACTCCCTTGTCCTTCCAATGCATTATCCAATTTTGAAATGTTAGTATTAATCTTCTGGATTTCTATTTGCTGTTTTTGTACAGTTTCTAATTTTCCATTTACTTTGTCAATTTGTTCTTGTTTTGTTTTGCTTTGTTTTTTAATTCTTCTAGAGTTTTCCTGTATTTTCCTTGATTTTTCTCTGTGGTTTTCTCAAACTTTCTCTCAACACTTTGAAGGTAACTAAAAATAATTGTTTTGAATTTCTTATCAGGCAATTTCACTAATATTTCTTCTGCTGGAAGATTTTCTGGCCCTGTATTTTGTCACTGGTTTGAAGCATGTTGTCCTGTTTTTTTTTTTGTTTGTTTGTTTGTTTTAATTTGAAGTTGTCTGTTGTCTCAGATATTGTAGTGTTATTGCATTAATTTGTTGATTGTATATTGGTTTGCTTCACCCTGATTTTTTGTTTCATTCTATCATAATATAACCATACAACAGGGCCACTGTGTTGTTCTGATTGCTAGTTTGGCAGCATTTGGAGCTATCATCCCTGTCTCTGGGTAGACTTAGTTGCAGGTGGGATTGTGGGTACATGTCTCTTATCACTCATCTTGCGTAACAGCTTAGGGCATGCTGGATGAGTGTTGACTGCCATCTGTCATCAGTTCAGTACTGCTGGAATGGATGGTGGTACTCACCAAGTGGGTGGGACAGCACGTGTGGGTGGATATTGTTCAGTAGGCTCACTGGGTCCCAACTGTTTGGGAAAGAGATGCACTGCCATTGAGTCAGATCTGACTCATAGAGACCCCCCCTTGAGACAGTATCACTACAGAAGTAGAAATGGAGGATAGATGATGAAAGAGCAAAAGAAAAA
>NW_006921889.1:422312-424150 GCF_000298275.1 Orycteropus afer afer
CACTCGCTCCACAGGAACACACCCAATATAATGTGTCAGGGATGGTACTACTGAATGTGGAAGTGGTTAAGAGCAAGGTACTCACTTAACCAGATTTTTAAAAAAAAAAGGAAAAGAAAAATGGAGAGAAAAAGAAAAGGGAAAAAGGGGGAGAAAAGGCAAAGACTGAGAAGAAGGGAAGAAAAAAGAAATGAGAAAAAGCTGGTGGAACTGTTAGCTGCCAAGTACAGCTGCAGCAGGATCATGGAGCTCACTCCAGGAGAGCTCACACTGCAGTCCACAGAGGGGTGAGTGCAGGTGCTGCAGATAGGGGGAGTGTGGGGAAGGAACAAAAAGAAAAAGAATAAAAAGATATGATTAAAAGAAAGACACAAAAAATATAAAAATGAGGAAAACAAAAGGGAAAAGAGGAAAGAACTAAGAAGGAAAAAAATTAAAAGAAGAAGAAGAAAAGGGGGGAGGGGAAGCAGAGTAGCACAGTACTATTGAAAATGCCAGACACCAAACACAGCTGTGCAGGAACATAGCACCTCTGATCAAGGAGGGGTAGGGACAGGAGTTGCTAACTCCATGGGCAGCAGGGGAGTGACTCCTGCTCTTTGGGGAAGATGAAGGATGGAAGAATAAGCAGATGGACTTTCTGTAAAAAGTAGCCTAAACACTGGCAATCAGAATAGGCAGTTTTGTGGCTTAGGGTGTGGAGAGACAGGTCTCTGACCACTGTGAAGTTGTGCAAGGTAAGCAAGGAGGACACTCCTCTCTGATCACTGATCACTGATGTGGGTGCTAGAGCAACCATTGGCAAGTGAAACCAGTTATCTCTCTGGTTCCTGCTCCAACTGGAATTCTGCTTGCAGTAATTCAAAATGGCCATGCCGTGCTGCTTAGCAGTTTACTGCTCCTTGTTCACTGTTTTTGTTCAGTCTTTTGCTCCCATTGGTATTTGGCCAATTTTTTATCCTTTCCTTTGATGTTCTGGGATCCAGGATTAACATCCATAGCTGTTTCTCTTGTTTTTTCAAGTCTGTTGTATAAGGTCTGGATAGTGTATCTGCCTAGTCCTCCATCTTGGGCTCGGAATTAGATTCCCTGAAATCTCAAAGTGACATAAGAGAAGTCACAGGACTATGTTAAAAGTTGTCACCTGATTTTGGTCAGGGCAGACTGAAGTTAGTGGATTCCCACAAACTGAAAACCTTGTTTCTCTAGAGAAAGCTCTTGAGGATAAGCCCGAGTTTCCTACCAAAGGAATTCAAAAAAATTTATTACTCTGGTTCTGTGAGACAGAGATCAGTAACAATTCAATTACAACTGACTTAGAACTGACCATATGACTTTGAAAAAGTTCAGGCTGTCATGATCAAACCTGTGAATTTGGTATAGTGGGTCTTCCCTTTCATACTTTCCATAATTTAGAGTCCTTGTTGTTTCTTTCTCTTCTTTATCAAACTTTGTTCTTAAGAAAATTTCTTCAACTAATTCAAAATACTGAAGCTCAAATGATTGCTAATGGCTAGATAATTCATCTGTAACTAAATGAAAGCCTTAAATTTAACCTGAAATAGAGTTTGGGCTGGAGGGAAGCCTACTATCGTCACCCTTAGCTGTAATTGATCATCACTCCTCCAAATCTGTCATATATTAGAAATTGCTTACCATTCTAAATTCACATAATTCCAAAACCAGTTTGGATGCTCATGGAAATGTAGCTGCCTATCTGGTCAGTGGGGAGCTCTGGTAGCATAGCGGCTAAGGCACTTGACTGCTAACCAGAAGGCTAGCGGTTCAAACCCACCAGCCACTCCTCAGAAGGAAGATGGGGCAATCTACTACCGTAG
>NW_006921889.1:424700-427087 GCF_000298275.1 Orycteropus afer afer
GCAGTATCACTACGGAAGTAGGATTGCCCAACCTTCCTTCCGAGGAGTGGCTGGTGGGTTTGAACCGCCAGCCTTCTGGTTAGCAGTCAAGTGCTAAAAGCCACTATGCTACCAGAGCTCCTTTTATTAGTAGTATTATTATCCTTTGTTTTTTAAAACATATTTACAATGACTTCAGTAAGTCTTTATTAAATCCAATATCTGAGCCTTCTCGTAGGAAGATTATCTTGGCTTTTTTTTTTATTTTTTCTCCTGCGTATGGGTCAGTTTCCTGGTTCTTTGAATGGCTCAATTTTTTGTTGGAATTGGATGTTTTAAGGTAACAAACTAACTCTATACACTGATTTTCTTGCTCCTTCTTTGGAACTTTTCTTGTTTTTGTTTTCTTGTTTGTTTAGTGACTTGGCTAGATTATTTTAGTGGATCCTGTTCCTGCTGCATTCTGCAGCCTCTGATGTCACTTAGAAGGTTCAGCCTTAGGCAGCCATATACACAATGGCCCTGAGATGACAATGATTTTAGCAAGGCTTTCTTCAATATCTCTTACCCTAATCTCTTCCATAAACTGTCTCACTGTTTGCTAGAACATCTTGATGTTGGACTCCATTAATTTTTGGCTATGCCTTTGCCTTTTTCAATATTTCCCATGACATAAATTGCTCTATACTCCAATACAATTAAATTTGGGTAGGGGTAGTTTTTGAGGCCAGTGTTTGAATTTGGTTCTCACTCCAGGAGGATTAGTCTATCTAGTACTCTCTGATAAACTAGCTGGCTTATGGTTTAGCTTGTGCCTTCAGAGTTATTATCAAAAACCAAACCAAGCCAAATTAAACTCACTGCCGTCTAGTTGGATCCAACTCATAGAGACTTCTTTGGTTTCTGAGGCAGTATTTCTATGGAAGTAGATTGCCTAGTCTTCCTTCTGAGGAGTGGCTGGTGGGTTTGAACCACCAGCCTTCTGGTTAGCTGTCAAATGCCTTAGGCACTATGCCACCAGAGCTCTCTTAGAAGGTTCCTCTCAGCCTTCTTTTAATTGCTTATTATCAAAATCTCCATTGTTTTTTGAGGGATGTTAAACTTGAACTTCCCCACATTTTGTTTCAAATGAATTCAGTTCTTTTGGGGAGAATTTCAGAGCTCTCTGTTCTTATTGACTACTTGTCTCCATGGACAAAATCTCTGAGCCACTGCTCCAGGTGCTGGGGAACTGGGAGGGGGAGCAATAGCCTCTATCTTCTCATCTGCCCCTCCCAGTATGTAACCTCCACCCTACAAACAAGCTTGGGTAAGAAAGAACAGGGCTTCAGTATTCTCAGCCTGCCACACCTGGGATTGAACATTCAACAACTCAGAGTTGTAGGAAACAAGAAATGCTGGTGGCCTACTACTCCCAATGAGATACCATTTCCTTGGCTGACATCTGAGGGAAAAGGGAGTCCCATCTTTTCAGAATGGAACTTCCGTTAAGCTGAGATAGGGCTGAGGAAGTAGAGAGCAGTTCATGGTTCACTTGCCACAGATTCTCGCTTTTCTTACAGAGATTTATTAGATTTTCTTGAATAAATATCTTTACTTCCTATAGACCCTTAGGAAACTTTCAGACATTTTGTGTGTTGTTTTGTTTTTGTATTTTTAAAGAATTCTTACCAATATGGTTCTTTTGCTGGGGAGCAGGTTCACAGAACCCTTCATGCCACTATTCCCAAAATCTTAATCTGTTAATTGTTTTAAGAAGACAAGTAATATGATCAGATTTAAACCTTAGTAACATAACTACAAAAGTATTATGGAAGTTTCATTGGATAAAGAGAGAATGAAGGTGAGGAAAGCAGGAAGAAACTATTAAAAGTGTATTTGAGAAAAGGTTTTGGAGGACCTGGATTGAAAGAGTTGCAGTAGGCTTTAAGATAACACGGATTAAAGAGATTTTGAAAGCAAATTGACCTAAATTCCTGGCCATTTGGATGTGGGAAGGAAGAATTCTCTGTATTTCTGATTTGACTTCATGGACAAATGATTCACTGGCATAGAATAAAGTGGAACTGGTTGGTATGAGAACAAATTTAAGATTAGCTTGGAATAGGTTGTGTTTTATAAATCTAAAGAACATTCACCTGCTCTTACTCAAATGCAAACAAACAAACAAACAAACAAAAAAAAAACCCCTGAAGTTTCCACATCTTCTCAGTGCCTTATACATGTACTCCCCAACTTACAACATATTTGAATTAATATGAACCACACTTAAAACTCCAGGTCTTTGCATATGTGCAAAGACCACCAAAAGGGATGAACACGCTCAGCATTTCTCAAACTGAAAGAACTGAAGAAAAAATTGAAGCCTCGAGTTGCAATATTGAGAGATTCTATGGGCAAAATATTGA
>NW_006921889.1:427667-428684 GCF_000298275.1 Orycteropus afer afer
CTCATGAGGAGATGGATTGACACGGTCGCTGCAATGATGGGCTCAAGTATAGCGGGGATTGTGGGGCTGGCGCGGGATCGGGCAGTGTTTCATTCTGCTGTGCATGGGGTCGCTATGAGTTAGAAATGACTCGACGGCACTTAAAAACAACAACAACACACTTAAAACTGTCTGATATTTTTATATCATCTTATCATTGGTAACATGCAGTACATAAACAAAAGCAATATATAAAATGTTTCTAATCCCCAAAGACAAAGATCAAATTTACAAAGAAATAGATAATAAAAGGCAATAATAATGAAAACTGAAAGAAAAAAAAAAGATGAGATGTTCAATTTATGTTACAGCCAATTTACAATGGAATCATCATAACAGAACCCTATTGTAAGCTGGGGACTACATGTATATCCTTTCACCTAAAAAAAAATACCTAGTGTGGCTAGGGTGGCTTTCCTGCTAGCCCATGAAGAAACTAATAGGAGTGGGGTATGGCAGTGGTTATAGAGAAAAAACTGACACATTGAGATCCCATGCTCCAGGTAGGAGTGTACAAAACAAATAGGACTTATTTTTTCCTTCAGATTAGTATATAGAGACAAAACTACACCAAGTTCAAACAGTATTTGCTAACTACCTGTTGTGTGAAACAGGCTGTGTGGTTGCAAATGTTACAGATATACAAATGTATATAGCTATACACATACATACTCATACCTATTGTTAGGAACTTAAACTTACCTAATAGGGAAAGTAGGTGATAAATCAGATTCTCAAATGGCTGAATCATATTGTTGTTGTTATGTGCCATTGAGTCATACCTGACTCATAGCGACCCCTCCTTGGGTTTCCAAAGCAGGATCACTACAGAAGTAGATTGCCCAACCTTCCTTCCGAGGAGTGAATGGGGGGTTTGAACAACCAGCCTTCCGGTTAGCAGTCAAGTGCCTTAGGCACTATGCTACCAGAGCTCTCAGCTGTATTATAGGCTATACAAAAACAAGTATTTTTTTTTTA
>NW_006921889.1:430369-436806 GCF_000298275.1 Orycteropus afer afer
CAAAAAGAACTGGTCTATCTTCATCCATTTCAGGAGGTGGCATATGATCTACAACCAATGGTACTGAAGGAGGAAGTCGAAGCTGCAATGAAGGAATTGGCAAAGAACAAGGCTCCAACAATTGACAGAATACCCATTGAGATATCTCAACAAATGGATGCCGCACTGGAGGTACTAACTTGGTTATGCCAAGAGATTTGGAAGATAGCTACCTGGCCAACTGACTGGAAGAGATCCATATTTGCACCCATTCCAAAGAAAGGTGATCCCACAAAATGTGGAAATTATCAAACAATATTAATATCACATGCAAGTAAGATCTTACTGAAGATAATTCAAAAACGGTTGCAGCAGTATATTGACAGAGAACTTCCAGAGGTGCAAGCTGGATTCAGAAGAGGACGTGGAACAAGGGATATCATATCTGCTGTCAGATGGATCTTGGCTCAAGACAAAGAATACCAGAGAGATGTTTACTTGTGTTTTCTTGACTATACAAAGGCATTTGATTGTGTGGATCATGGCTAATATAGATAACATTGAGAAGAATGGGAATTCCCGAACACTTGATTGTACTCATGAGGAACCTGTACATTGACCAGGAGGCTGTTGTGTGAATGGAACAAGGGGACACTACATGGTTTAAAATCAAGAAGTGAGTGTGTCAGGGTTGAATCCTTTCCCCATACTTATTCAATCTATATGCTGAGGAAATTATCCGAGAAGCTGGACTATATGAAGAAAAACATGACATCAGGATTTGAGGAAGAATAATTAACCTGAGATACACTGATGATGGTACAACTTTGCTTGCTGAAAGTGCGGATGACTTGAGGCACTTACTGATGAAGATTGAAGAATACAGTCTGCAATATGGATTACATCTCAATATAGAGAAAACAAAAATCCTCACAACTGGACCAATTAGCACCATCATGATAAATGGAGAAAGGATTGATGTTGTCGAAGAATTCACATTGCTTGGTTCTACAACTGACACCAATGGAAGCAGCAGTCAGGACATTATACGATGTGTAGCACTGGTCAGGGGGGCTGTGAAGGAACTGTTTCAAGTGCTGAGGAGCAAAGATGTCTCCTTGATGACTAACATGCACCTGACACAAGCCATGATATTTCCAATTGCCTCGTATGCATGTGAGAGCTGGACAATGAATAAGGAAGACTGAAGAAGAGTTGATGCTTTTGAGTTACGGTGCTGGTGAAGAATGCTGAAAGTACCATGGACTGCTAAAAGAACTAATAGATCTGTCCTGAAGGAAGTGCGGCTGAGATGCTCCTTGGAAGCAAGAATGGCCAGACTTCATCTCATCTGCTTTGGTCATGTTGTCAGAAGGGACCATTCCCTGGAGAAGGATGTCATGCTTGGTAAGGTAGAAGGTCGACGAAAGAGGGGAAGGCCTTCAATGAGATGGATTGACATGGTGGCTGCAACAATGGGCTCAAATCATGGAGCTGGTGCGGGATCGGGCGGTGTTTTGTTCTGCTGTGCA
The DNA here is from genome assembly GCF_000298275.1 of Orycteropus afer afer. NCBI lineage: Eukaryota > Metazoa > Chordata > Mammalia > Tubulidentata > Orycteropodidae > Orycteropus > Orycteropus afer. Next base: position 431,881 of record NW_006921889.1, read on the forward strand.
CAAGGTTGCTATGAGTCAAAAACAACTCGATTGCACCTAACAACAACAACAAAGGAAAATTTTCCTATAATTAATATTTATTTATCCCACAAATATTTATAGAGAATCCACAAGTGTCAGGCTTAGTTCTAGGTACTGTGTAATACAGAAGCAAATAAAATGAAGTCTCTGTTCTTATGGACTTGACAATACCCAACAGCATCTTGGAGCTTACATTCCAGTGGGAATGACAGATAATAAACGAACAATGTAGTGAATACTACTAAGAAAATAAAGAAATGTAAAGCCACAGACCACCACTCATTGGTCCGTTTATCTTGCTGTGGTTTGTGTTTTGCTTTGATGCTGGAAGGTATGCCACTAATATCTCAAATACCAACAGGGTCACCCACAGTTTCAGCACCCAGGATAGTGTTAGTACTCTTAGGCCTGTAGGGGAAGAGGAAGGAGCTGTGTTTTTGGTACCTGGCAAGAGCTGCAGTTGTTTCAGATAGGCTACTCAACAGAAATCGTTAATGTCATTGGAAGAAAGATTACAGTTCTAGCCAAAATTGCAGCCCAGCTGGAGGGGACCATGGGGCATAAACACTTGGCCTCTTTCCTCCTTCTCTCCAGGCAGTGCCACCCACTTGCCAGATCCAACCAAAGCTAGAAGGCAAGAGAAACTAGAGGATGCAATCTGTAAGTGTCAGTACCATGGGGCACAAAACAGGATGAAAAAGGTAGAAAATGAACCTGGAAGAGTGGGGACAAATGAAGACTCACCAACCCAAATGCTATTCCAAAGGTAGCTGACATGAGTCAAACACTAGAAACAGAAAGGCAGTCAAAAGATAATAATTTGGCTGTGTGCTTTCAAAACTGTCCAAGACATGTAATATCATGACCAGAGATCTCAAGTTTCTCTTTCTCATGGCAAATTTTACTTCTCTAGTGAAGCTGTATCATAGCCTATTGTCAACAGCTGTTATAATCACTAAACAAATTTCCATTGTTGATGTTCAGCAAACATATAATAATTGGCTTTTCAATATAGATTTTTCATAAGGAAGAATATGTTTACCAACTTATTTGAATGTTCTGGTCTGATAAATTGTTCTCATCCCTATAATAATTTGGCATTCTATGTGCGGGTCTGTACAAAATATTGATTCTTCTGAGTATTAGGATCTGAGGACCATATTGGCTTTTTCATCAAATTTCCACCCTACAAGGCACTGCCTTAGCAGCCAGCTGGGTTACCAAACATCTCTGCTTCTTCTTTCCTTTGCATTTATAATAATTAGATTTTGAATGAGTACTTAGTAACTCACTGCTGTCTAGTGGATTCAACTCATAGCAACCCCTCCTCTGGTTTGTGAGGCAGTATCTCTATGGAAGTAGATTGCCCAATCTTCCTTCCAAGGAGTGACTATTGAGGTCGAACCACCAGCTTCTTGTTAGCAGTCAAATGCTTTCAGCACTATGGCACCAGAGCTCCCAAGTACTTGGTAAGAAATTAAAATTTATTGAATAATTATTAGCTTTGGAATATGGAATATGAAAGCAACATTATGATAAATGGGGAAAAGAGTGGATTTGTCAAGGATTTCATTTGACTTAGATCTACAATCAATGCTCATGGAAGCAACAGTCAAGAAATCAAATGACCTACTGTATTGGGCAAATCTGCTGCAAAGACCTCTTTAAAGTGTTAAAGAGCAAAGATGTCACTTTGAAGACTAAGGTATGACTGACCCAAGCCATAGTAATTTTAATCCTTTCATATGCCTGTAAAAGCTGGACAATGGATAAGGAAGATTGAAGAAGAGTTGAAGCCTTTGAATTGTGGTGTTGTTGAAGAATATTTAATGTACAATGTACTGTGAGAAAAATGAACAAATCTGTTTTGGAGGAAGCACATCCAGAATGTTCCTTAGAAGCAAGAATGGCCAAACTTTGTCTTTCATACTTTGATTATATTGTCAGAAGAGACCAGTCCTTGGGGAAGACTATCATGCTTGGTAACATAGAGGGTCAGTGAAAAAGAGAAAAATCCTCAACAAGATAGATTGTTAGAGTGGCTGTGATGATGGGCTTAAGCATGGTAACTATTTTGTGGATGGACAAGGACCAAGCAGTGTTCTGTTCTGTTGTGTATAGGGTGGCTATGAGTCAGAACTGATTTGACAGCATCTAACAATAACAACATTGGAATATGAGGGTTTCTCATCCTCTTTTGTGCTATCCTCAAAATAATTCTGTGATGTATTTCCATTTCACATCAATGAAACTAAGGAGAAAAGAGAACAACTTACTTCAGTGTCCCTTATTCAGTAAGTTATAGAGCAGGAATTTTAACCCCAATCTTTAGGACTCAAAGCCAGTGCTATTTTCATCACAATATTGAAAACTTGCTAACAGAAAATTTTCCCATTACCATGAAAAGACAAAAAGACATCCATCAGAAAAGCTCAATAAACCCCATACAGGATTGACCCAAGGAGAGAGTCACCAAGACATAGCATAATCAAACTTCCGAAAACCAAAGACAAAAAAAGAATCTTGAGAACACCTCAGAAAAAAACAGATTGTTACCTACAAAAGGCAACCAATAGAACTAAGCTCTGATTTCTCAGCAGAAGCTATGCAGTCAAGAAGGCAATGGGATGATATATACAAAATCTTGAAGGACAGAGAATTGCCAACTAAGAATTATATATCCAGCAAAATTGTCCCTCAATTATGATGGCAGAATCAGGATATTTCTGGACAAACAGAAATTAAGGGAATTTGTAAAAACTGGACCAACTCTATAAGAAATGCTAAAGAGAATCCTTCCAACAGAAAACTAACAATGGAAGACAGTAACTTAAAATTAAGACTTGTGACAACACCATCTAGAAATCAACCCAAGAAAATAATACTCAAATCTAAAATAAGCTTATAAAATGGAAAAAGAGAACAAGAAGAGTAAATCCATAAACCAAAAACAAAACCAAACTCACTGTGGTCAAGTCAGATCTGACTAATAATGACCCCTCATTGGGTTTCCAAGGAGGTATCACTATGGAAGTAGATTGCCCAATCTTCCTTGTGAGGAGTGGCTGATGAGTTTGAACCACCAGTCTCCTGGTTAGCAGTCAAATGCCTTAAGAACTACAGCACTGGAGTAAATCTATAAATGATACCAATTACAAATCAAATAGAAAAAATAAATGGTATAATTACAAAACTTCCATATGGAAAGGAAGTCAAAATAGAGCAGAATGTTTTAAACTTAAGGAGACAAGATTATTACAGCATAGCCACAAAGATAATTAATAAACCTTCTAACCAAAATTAAAAAAGGAGAAAATCATAAGGACTTAGTAAATTCAAAAGCAACAATAATGAAGAAAAGGGAAAGAAAACTTAATAAGAAAATTAACTCAGCACAGAAAAAAAAAAAAAAAAACTTGGAACAAAGAAACCCTAAGTACCACAATAAAAAACACAAAAATATTACAATAGTAAATTCATACCTATCATTAATAACATTAAACGTAAATAGATTAAATGCACCAATCCAGAGAAAGAAAGTGGAGGACTGGATAAGAAACCAAGACTCATCAAAATGCTGCCTACAAAAGACTCACCTTATATACAAAGATAAAAATAAATCAAAAATCAAGGAATGGAAAACAGTATATCAGGCTACTGGCAATCAAAAAAGAGTGGCAATATCAACTTCTGATAAAAGATTCCAAGACAAAATCCAGCATAAGGGATAATGAAGGTCATTATATGATGATAAAAGGATCAATAGACCAAGAAGACATAACAGTAATAAATATCTATGCACTCAATGAAAAAGTTCCAAAATATATAAAGCAAACATTAACTGAATTGAAAGGAAAATTGACAATACTACAATAATAGTAGGAGACTTTAACACACCACCTTCAGTGAAGGACAGAACAACTAGAAAAAAAAACTCAACAAAGATACAGATCTCAACAGTGCAATCAACCAACTTGACTTCAGATCACTCTACAAAAAAAAGAAAGGGGGAAAAAAAAATCTTTTCCAGTGCACATGTATCATTCTCCAGAATAGACCATATGTTAGGCCACAAATCAAACCTAAATAAATTTAAAACATCAAAATTCTACAAAGCATCTTCTCAGATCACTATGCTATGAAATTAGAAATCCACAATAGTAAGACAAAGGGAGAAAAATCAAATACATGGAAACTAAATAACACTCTGCTCAAGAATCACTGTTTAATAGAAGAAATAAGCATGAAATTAAAAATTCCTAAAAACAAATGAGAATAAAACACAACGTATAAAAACCTCTGAGTCCCAATGAAAGGGGTGTCAGAGGTCAATTATAGCAATTAATGCATACATCAAGAAAGAAGAAGAATCAAAATTAACACTTTAATCCAACAACTCCAATACTTAGAAAGAACAACAAAAGAAGGCTTCAATCTCCAGAAGAAAGGAAATAATAAAGACCAGAGCAGAAATAAATGAATCAGAAAACAGAAACACAATATAGGAAATCAACAAGACTATATATAGGCTGGTTCTTCAAAAAGATTAACAAAATTGATAAACCACTAGCAAAATGAACTAAGGAAAAGAGAGAGAAGATGCAAATAACATAATTAACAAATGAAATGAACAACATCACAACAGAACCAACCAAAATAAAAAGAATAATAACAGAATACTATGAAGAACTGTACTCTAACAAATTTGAGAACCTAGAAGAAATGGACAAATTCCTAGAAATTCAAGACCTATCTAAACTAACACAGATTGAGGTAGAAAATTTGAACAGACCCATAACAAAAGAAGAACCAGAGTGGGTCATAAAAAAATAAAATAGAGTTCCGGCAAGATGGCAGACTAGGCAGAAGGATTGCACAGACCCTCTTCAACAAAGAAAAGGGAAA
>NW_006921889.1:440314-441213 GCF_000298275.1 Orycteropus afer afer
GATCAGAATTCCCAGGTGTATAGTAGAGCTGACAAAGGGCAAAGTTATGGTCATTGCTTGGTCACAGCCAGCTACCCAAAGGGACCGAGTAGTTGATCCTGCAGGCTTGGGACCATAGTCGCAGGGGACATCAAGCTCAATTGGCATAACACACTATACTGCTGTATGAAAAGTGAATTTACTCTGTAAATCTTCACCCAAATCAAAATAAAATTTAAAAAATAAAATAAAATAAAAACTCCTCACACACACACAAATGCTGGCCCAATAGCTTCCCTGGAGAATTCTATGAAATATTCAGAGAAGAGGTGACACCTATCCTACTCAAGCTGTTCTAGAACATAGAAAAGGATGGCATATTCTCAAATTCATTCTATGAAGTAAGCATAATCATGATACCAAAACCAGGCAAAGGTATCACTGAAAAGAAAAATTATAGACCAATATCTCTCATGAATATAGATACAAAAATCTTCAACAAAATCTTCCCCAATAGAATCCAACACTATATTAAATAATAATAATACACCATGACCAAGTGGGATTCATACCAGATATGTGAAGATGGTTCAGCATTAGAAAATCATCCATATAATCTACCATGTAAATAAAACAAAGGAAAATAACCATTCCATCATATCAATTGAAACAGAGAAGGTATTTGATATAAAATCCAGCACTCATTCCTGATAAAAACTCTCAGCAAAAAATGAATAGAAGGGGCATTCCTCAACATAATAAAGGGCATATATGCAAAACCAATGTTGTTGTTGTTGTTATGTGCTGTCAAGTCGGCCCTGATTCATAGTGACCTCTCCTTGGGTTTCTGAGGCAGTATCACTACGGAAGTAGATTGCCCAACCTTCCTTCCGAGGAGTGGCTGGTGGTTCAAAACCACC
>NW_006921889.1:441663-443412 GCF_000298275.1 Orycteropus afer afer
ATAAGAGATCTACATAAATGGAAGAACATACCATGCTCATGGATAGGAAGATTGAACATTGTGAAAATGTCAATACTACCCAAAGCAATCTATACATTTGATGCAATCCTGATCCAGGTTCCACTAACATTCTTTAAGGACATGGAAAAAATGATCACTAATTTTATATGGAAAGGAAAGAGATCTTGGATTAACAGAGCACTACTGAAGAAGAAGAACAAAATAGTAGCTCTCACATTTCCAAATCTCAAAATTTGCTAAACAGCTACAGTAGTCAAAACAGCCTAGAATTGCTACAATAATAGACACAGAGATTTGTGGAACAGAATCAAGAATTAATTCAGAAATAGATCCATCCACCAAACACAAAAACATACTCAAGATGGATCAAATATCTAAACGTAAAACTCAAAACTATAAAGTTCATCAAAGATAAAAATTGTAGTAAACTTAGGGTACCTAATTTATGGTATAAATTAGACTATTATGCATAACCCTGAATGCACAAACAGTAGAAGAGAAACTAGATGACTGAGACATTGTAAATATTAAATTCTGATGTACATCAAAAGACTTCTCCAAAAGAGTAAAAAGAGAACCTACAGATTGGGAAAAAATATTTGGCATTGACAAATCCAACAAAAGAGTTATCTCTAAAATTTATAGAAAGCTTCAACTCATCAGCATCAAAAGGACAAACAATCCAATTCAAAAATGGGCAAAGAATATGAACAGAAACTTTACCAAAGAAGATATACAGGCAGCCAACAAACACATGAAGATATGCTCTCAATCATTACCATTAGAGAGACACAAATCAAAACAGCAATGAGATAGCATCTCACTCCAGCAATAATAACAAAGTTCAACAGGACAGAAAGCAATAAATACTGGCAAAGGTGTGGACACTGGAACTCTCATACACTGCTGGTGGGAGTGTAAAAGGGTTCAACAGTGGAAAACAGTGTGGAGCTTCCTTGAAAAGTTGGAAACAGAAACACCATTTGATCCAGCAATCCCATTACTAGGAATATATCCTAAAGAGGTGAGACCCAGGACATGAATAGATTTATGCACACTCATGTTCATCACAGCACTATTTACAATAGCAAAGAGATGGAGACAACCTAGGTGCCCATCAACCGAGGAATGGATAACCAAACTATGGCACATACACACAATGGGATATTATGCAAGATTAAGGAATAATGAAGTATCAGCCAATCACCTCATAACCTGGATAAACTTGGAGGACATTATGCTGAGTGAAATAAGTCAATCACAGAAGGACAAATATTGTATTCATCCGTTATTGTAAAAAGGCAAGGAAAGGTTTACACAGGGAAGGAAAGTTTCTTGGTTGATTACTAGGGATGGGAGGGGAGGAGTAGGGAGGAAAAACAGATGAATAATTAAGAGACAGGTTTGATACGGATGAAGGGATTGAAAAAAGAAAGATTAACCATTAGTTGATAGTCTTGAAGCTAGGTTATGGGAACATAGGGATCCATTGTACTAGTCCTGTTTCTGTTTGAAATATTTTATAATAATAAACAAAGCTGTGTAGATCAGAATTCTTAATTGAAAGCAAGCAAAACCAGCTCTACCTAGTTTAGGCTGAAAATGTGTGTATTTAAAATATTTTATAATAATAAATGAAAATGAACAGAAACAAATTGAATATACACTGAGATTTACATACTTATACATTCACAAATTATTCAATTTGTTCAGTTTGATAAGGCTGAG
>NW_006921889.1:443992-453909 GCF_000298275.1 Orycteropus afer afer
TTCCGTAGTGATACTGCCTCGGAAACCCAAGGAGGGGTCGCTATGAGTCGGGGCCGACTCGACAGCACATAACAACAACAACAACATTCTAGTTAAACAGTCTTACCTCCTATTGCCCAAAATTTTCCTTTCTTGCCAGTATGTTTTTATTCACCTCATCTTGAAGGCCTCCCCCACTTCTCCCCACCTTTCTTGTTACTTAATTTAAATCCTACATATCATTTAAGAAGCAATATAATTTCAGTTATTTAAGAAACTATCCTGAACATCTCAAACACTTTCCTTTCACAACTTTATTATATATATTACTGGTAAAAAAGTTCATTTTATCATTAACCATGTTTCACATTATGAAATCTCTTCTGTTATTGCTTGAAATGCTACTTAAACTTATATAGATAGATAGATAGATAGATAGATAGATGTGTATGTATCTGCTTATGTGTATCCTTCTAACTGTATTATAAGCTCCCTAAAAACATAAGCTTTATATTTTTTTATTATTGCTCATTCTATTTACATGCATTGTTACTTGATGCTCAATAAATATTGATTGATTGCAACATTTGTTGTTTAATAACTTTGTGATATATGCTTGTATAATGTTGTTGTTGATAGCTGCCATCAAGTGGTCTCTGACTCTTGGCAACACTGTGTACAGCAGATGTTTTGCCTGATTCTGCAGCATCTTCACAGTTGCTGGCACGCTTGAGTCCCTTGTGGTCACTGTGCATTTTGAGTGCCTTCTAACCTTGGGACTCATCTCACACCACTCTGTCGGACACTATTCTGTTGTGATGCACAGACTTTTCAAATGCAGATCCCCAGACCTTTCTTCCTCTCTGTCTTAGTCTGGAAGCTCTGCTGAAAATTGTCCCCCATGAGTGACCTTGCTGGTATTCAAAATATTGATGGCAAAGGCTTCTGGCATCACAGCGACAAACAAGCTGCCATAGTGCACCTGGTGGATGTTGCTGTAGAACGTTAGCCCTGCTTATAAATAATTAATCTGTCAACATTAATAGATAACTCATTAGACATGGAGCTTAATACTTGGTTGTGCAAAAATATAAAAAATGAAATTCTCTGCCTTCATGGAATATTTACAGTCAATGGAGAAACAAATTTTACACTGATGGAGTTCAAGTTCTGAATATAATTTCTGAGAGTATATAGAATGACTGGATCTAGACATCACAAAAGAGAGGCAATAATTAAACAAATTTTTTAAAGAAAAAAGTTGAGTGACATGTCTTTAGAAAAAGAAGAAGCATAAAAAATAAAGAAAGATTCGTGTACATCAGAAGTTTGGAAAACTAGCTACATGATGATGGGGATGGTACCATATCATTTAATCCTCCCCAAGAAGATGGTAGTTTCATTTTACAGATAAAAAGTCTGAGGTTCAATAACTTCTCTGATCATATAAAAAATATCAGAGGCAGTGTGCAAAGCTCCCTCAGTCTCATTCGAAGGTCCAATCTCATTATACTGCTCATACTGTCTTCTATCAAGGAATCATTTTTAGAATTATTTACCAGCTGATATGGATATTATATTGATTGACAAAGCTGCTAAAGTATTTTTAGTATATTTAAAATAAATTAATATTTAATTTTATATCATTGACTAAACTTAAATTTTGGACCGTGTGTTTTATGTAGAGTCTCTATGAGTTGGAGCTGTCTCTATACCATCTCACAACATCAACACTCCTAAATTTACTGATGGTCATACTTTGTCAAGTTCTTATTTAGGGAGTTAATAAGAATCATTTACAATTTTTACATTCATCATCTGATAATATGGAGGATTGGCTTGAACCTAATTTTGTTCTCCTGAGCAGATTACAGACCTTGGTTACATAATTAATTGGTTTAGCAAACTCTTTTCATATACAGTTAATTAGGATAGTCTGAATTAAGAGGTTTTCCCATGCCCATTAAAAAAAGCAAAACCCACTGCCATCGAGTTGATTCCAACTCTTAGTGACTGCCATTGGGTTTCCAAGGCTATAAATCTTTACAGAAGTAGTTTGCCTCATCTTCCTCCCTTGAAGTGGCTGGTTGATTTGAACTGCTGACCTTCCAGTTAGCAGCCAAATGCCTTACCCACAACACCACCAGAGCTCCTTATGCCCATTTAAACCAACCAAGCCAAACTCATTGCCCTCGAGTCAGATCCAACTCATGCCAACCCCTCCTTGGATTTCTGAGGCAGTATCACTACAGAAGCAGATTGCCTGATCTTCCTTCCAAGGAGTGGCTGGTGGGTTTGAACTGCCAGCCTTCTGGTTAGCAGTCAAATGTCTTAGGCATTATGCCACCAGAGCTCTTTTGTCACTATAATAAAGCCTGTGAGGAATTAGAACACGTTCAAGACATGATTTCTGATATTTAAGAACTTATTGTCATCCTGAATCAACAGAACTCATTTGTTTGTTTGTTTGTTTTATACTTTATTATGGAATTTGAAGCTACCAGTAAAAGAGAGGGGGAAGTTTAATGAACCCTGATACTCATTATCCAGCTTCAACAGTTATCAACATTTTTCCATTCTTGTTATAGTTTTGTTTTTGCTTTGCTGTTTATTGAAGTACTTTGAAGACTTTTTTAAAGTATGTCCCAGACATTATGTCATTTCAACTGTAAAAATCTTGGTTGATAAAGGTTATTTTTTGTTGTTTTTTAACATAACCACTATGACATTATTAATGGTGACACTTAATGTCATCTATTATTCCTTACAACATAAAATAAGCCATCACGCTAGTCTTCCAGGAACGCTAAGGGCAGCTAGCTAAGATGTGTTCTTGTTTTTCTACCCGATACTGCAGTTCGATGTTGATCTCAACAACTATGCTGGCATCATGACTGCTATTGTAGTACTCTTCCTGGTGATCCAGGTTTCTTTCAGCAGGATGAGAAGTTGCTTCCACTTCATCGCCAAGAGTGATAAGCAAGGGCTACGTAGGCTGCCATACAGACAGTGAAAACTGGCAACTTCCATCAGGCATTGTCTGAAGTCATTGAGGATGACTTACATGTTTATCTCCCCCTCCTCCAACCCTTCCTTCTTAAGTTTACACAGTACTGTTAGATATAATGGTTCAGAATTGTCCTGTGTACTAAAAGAGGTGAGCTGCTGCTATTTCTAATGCTTCTGTGTGAAACAAGCTTGTACTTTACCACTTGGTATTATAACTAGTTTATATCAGTTGCTTCTGAGATGGAAATTTTACATTATGATCCCTGTGGCCTATCAAATAGCCAGGCTAGTTATTCCCTTACTGAATGAGATATAATTTATAGCTTGAAGACCTGTAGTTTCATCTAAGGCTAGATACATGTGGTCCCATGTCTATCAACTAATAACTATAGCTAAACTGTGGATATAATGCTTTCCTGTTGTGATTTTTTTTTCTCCATTTTTCTCTGTCTTAGGGTAATATGCTACAAGGAAAGTAGAATACCTGTACTATTTAAGTCTAAACTACATGCGAGGTTTGGTGCCTAGTTTAAGGAGCTCTGATGGGGTAGTGCCTAAGGCATTTGGCCGGTAACCAGAGGGCTAGAGATTCAAACAAACCAGCCACTCCTCAGAAGGAGGACTGGGCAACTACTTCGGGAAAGATTTATCCCCTTGGAAATCACTATGGGTGGGAATCAAGTGGATGGCAGTGACTATGGAGGGCTTTTTTTTTTTTTTTTTTTTGAGAAGAAGTAGGAAGGAATCCTTTTTTTTTTTAACTGTGATTTGGGTGAATGTTTACAGAGTAAGTTAGTTTTCCATTCAACATTTCATAAATTCATAACACATTTTTTTTGTGACATTGATTGCAATTCCCACAATATAGCAGCACTTTTCCCACTTTCTCTCTATATTTATCCTTTCACTTCAGCCTTCTTTCCTATCCTTTCCAGGCTTCTGAGCATTATACCTGGGCAAATGCTACCCATTTGATCTCATATAGTAAATTGTTCTAATGAGTGTGTATCTCCCTGGTATTATTGTTCACCTGTCTACTGTTGGCTCAAAATTGAGCCACAGGGGTGAGTTCAGTTCTAGGCATGAAGGATATCTAAGGGCCATAGTCTTGGGGGTTCCATCAGTTTCTGTAGGACCAGTAAGCCTGGTCTTTAATTAATTTATTTATTTATTATGATTTTGAGTTTTGTTCCACACTTTTCTGCTGCTCTATCCAGGGTCTGTCCAAGCTGTCAGTAGTGGTAGTCATTATCTAGCTCTTCTGGTCTCAGGGTTGTGGAGGTTGGGATTCACATAGTCCATTAATCCTTTCAACTAATTTTTCCCTTGCATGTTTGATTTTCTTCAGTCTTCTATGTTCTTGCAGGGAGAGAACAATAGTTGCACCTTAGAAGGCCATTCATAAGCTTTTAAGGCCTTAGTCACTATTCACCCCATATTCATCACATTATTCACAATATCAAAAAATGGAAACATCCTAAGTGTCCATCAATGGGTGAATAGGTAAACAAGCTGTGGTGCATACAAACAATGGAATACTACACAATATTAAAGAATAATGATGAATCTGCAAAATGCTTCATAACATGGATGAACCTAGAGGACAATATGCTGAGTGAAATTAGTCCATTACAAAAGGACAAATATTGTATGGCTCTATTACTGAGACAGAGAGAATCATTCTTTGAAAATTACCAGTTATTTTCTTGCTGCTGCTCATGACTTTCATCAAACAGTCACTACCAACTCATCATGTGCTATGAAGTATCAAGCAAGGTAGGTTATAGGAAAACTCTTGAAGAGGTTAGACTATACATAAATATTTGTAGCCTGCTTGGGTGTTTTCCGAATTGTAAAATTGTTAGGGAAACTATGAAGAAAATGTGCACCATTTGCTTAGAGAAAGAATGCTTTATAGTCTATGCCAATTCTTCTTTCTTCTTTTACTTTCTTTTCTTTTCTTTTCTTTTTTTTTTAAAGGATAGGAATTAAAACTATCTGGTGCAGTCTTAGGTAGAATATCATCCAGTGACAAAATATATTTGTGAATTTGCCTAGCTTCTAATCTGCTTTAACTGTTTACCTTTGTGCACACTTGGCTTCTGGGTAGAGACTCACTTGTTACCACCCACCTTCTTGATTGGTATTGACCAAATCATAATATGGGGCCTCCTGGGGAATCTTCTATTAAGTGAAGTTATTTCCTTTACTGGATCCTTCCCAGTATGGTGTCCATAAAACATTCTGAATTTTTTGGTTGTTATCAAAACAGTCTCCTTAAGCCCACAGTCTGGGTTCTGATTTGGATTGGAGAGTTGCAATTTCACAAGGATCAAATGAATGTGCGTTTCTGGAAAGAAGGAACATATTTTGTGGTCAAGGCAAATGCCACTGGACATCACCAGTTTTACACTGAGGGGCATCTGAGAAGTGATATTTTTCCACACTTTAGCTTCTTGCTTTTTAAATCTAGGTTTCTGATATTGTAATGATTTTTTTTTTCTTGCTGAGTGTGATTATAGATATGCATGCTTGATCATACCTCTGGCCCCAGTATTTAGAAGCTCCTTGAATTAAATGTGTATATTGAACCTAGCCTGCGTAATTATTAAAAATAAGAAACTGATAGATGTATCACAGTATCTGCTCAGATTCAGGTACCACTCTTAGTTAAGAAGGGGGTAAAGGGAGGATATGTATAAAGACAATTTACCAACAATAAGACTGTATCTTTTTCTGATTTTGGTTTAATGAACCTCATAGTTTTCGTGCAAAGGATATGCAAAAATTGTGGGTAAAGGCATGGGTAGTTTAGTGCCATATGGAGAAGGGTATAGAAATAAATGAGGATATAGATAAATTTTATGATGAATCAGGAAACTTCAATAGGAGATAAACATTTTTAATAACTACTTTTTAATAATTTATTTTGAAATAATTTCAGACTTACAGAAAAATTGCAAAAATGGTACACAGAACACCTACGTAATGTATTCATCCATCCAATTTCTCCAGATGTTGACATTCTACCACATTGTTCTCCCCTCACTCTCTCCATCCCCTAAATATTCCAATGTGTATTTTCCAGAAACCAAAATACTCTCCTACATAACTAAATGTTGTGTTGTTAAGTGCCATTGAGCTGGCTCTGACTCATAGTGACCCTATGTGAAACAGAACAAAACACTGCCTGGTCCTGGGCCAGCCTCTCAATCCTTGCAATACCTGAGCCCATTGTTGCAGCTACTGTGTCAATCCATCTTGCTGAGGACCTTCTCCTTTTTTGCTGACTCTCCACTTTACCAAGCATGATATCCTTCTCCAGGGAATGGCCCTTCTGACAACATGACCACAGGACATGAGACCAAGTCTGGCCATTCTCACTTCTAAAGAGCATTCTAGCTACACATCTTCCAGGACAGATTTGTTACTTCTTCTGCCAGTCCATGTTACTTTCAGTATCCTTCACCAAAACCGCAACTCAAAATTATCAACTCTTCTTCAGTCTTCCTGATTCATTGTCCAGCTTTCACATGCATATGAGATTATTGAAAATATGATGGCTTGTGTTAGGCACACCTGAGTCTTCAAAGAGACATCTTTAGTCTTCAACACTTTAAAAAGATCTTTTGTAGCAGATTTGCCCAATGCAGTACAGTGTCTTATTTCTTGACTGCTGCTTCCATTGATGTTGATTGTGGATCCTAGTAATATGAAATCTTTGACAATGTCAATCTTTTCTCCATTTATTGTGATGCTGCTTATTGGTCCAGTTGTGAGGATTTTCATTTTCTTTATGTTGAGGCGTAATCCATTCTGCAGACTGTAGTCTTTAATCTTCATCAATAAGTGCTTCAGGTCATCTTTACTTTCTGCAAGCAAACTTGTGTCATCTGCATATTGCCAATTGTTAATGAATCTTCCTCCAATCCTGATGCTGCATTCTTCTTCATATAATCCAGCTTCTATTTGCTCACCATTCAGATTGAATAAGTATGGTGAAAATGATATCATCCTGACACACACCCTTCCTGATTTTAAACATGCAGTATCCCTTTGCTTTATTATAACAACAGCCTCCTGGTCTATGTACAGGTTCCTCATGAGCACAATTAAGTATTCTGGAATTTCCATTCCTATCATGTCATGATCCATATAGTCCAATGGCTTTGCATAGTCAATGAAACACAAGTAATATCTTTCTGGTATTCTTTGCTTTCAGCCAAGATGCATATGACATCAGCAATGATATCCCTTATTCCATGTTCTCTTCTGAATCTAGCTTGCATTTCTGGAAATTCCCTGTCAATATATTTTTGCAGCCATTTTTTAATTATCTTCAGCACAATTTTACTTGGGTGTGATATTAATGATATTGCTTGATAATTTCCACATTTTTGGATCACATTTTTTTGGAAAGGGTACAAATATAGATCTTTTCCAGTCAGTTGACCAGCTAGCATAGACAAGTAAGTGCCTCCAGCATGGCATCCATTTGTTTAAACATCTCAGTGAGTATTCTGTCAATCCTGAAGCCTTGTTTCTCACCAATTCCTTCAGTGCAGCTTCAACTTCTTCTTTCAATACATTTGTTCTTGATCATATTCCAGCTCCTGAAATAGATGAACATTGACCAATTCTTTTTGTACAGTGACTCTGTGTATTTTTTGCACCTTCTTTTGATTTTTCCTGCATCTTTCAATAATTTGCCAATAGAAATTTTCAACATTGCAACTTGAGGCTTGAATTTTTTTTTTTTTCTTTAGTTCTTTCAGCTTGAGAAATGCCAAACATGTTCTTCCTTTTTGGTTTTCTAACTCCAGGTCTTTGCACATTTCATTACAATAATTGATTTTGTCTTTTCAAGATGCTCTTTGAACTCTTCTATTCAGTTGTTTTATCCTGTCATTCCTTCCATTTGCTTTAGCTACTCTCCATTCAAGAGCAAGTTTCTGAGTCTCTTCTGACATCCATTTTGGTATTTTCTTCCTTTCCTGTCTTTTTAATGACATTTTGCTTTCTTAATGGATGATGTTCTTGATGTCATCCCACAATTCATTTGGTTTTCCTTCATTGGTGTTCCGTGCCTCAAATCTATTCTTTAGATGCTCTCTACTTTCAGATGGGATGTAATAAGGTCATATTTTGGCTCTTGTGGACTTATTTTAATTGTCTTCAGCTTTAACTTGAACTTGCATATGAGCAGTTGATGGTCTGTTCCACAGTCAATTCCTAGTCTGGTTTGGCTGAAGTTATTGAGCTTCTCCATGCCCTCATTCCACATATGTAGTTGATATGATTCCTGTGTACTCTATCTGATAAGGTCCATGTATAGCTGCCATATGTGTTGTCGAAAAAAGGTATTTGTAATGAACAAATCGTTTGTCTTGCAAAATTCTATCATGTGATCTCCGGCGTCATTTCTATAACCATGGCCCTATTTTCCAACTACCAATGATTCATCTTTGTTGCCAACTTTTGCATTCTAATCACCAGTAAGAATCAATACACCTTGATTGCATGTATGTTCAATTTCAGGCTTCAGAAGTTGGTAAAAACTTCAATTTCTTTGGCTTTAGTGGTTTGGGTGTAAATTTGAATAATAGTAGTATTAACTGTTCTTCTTTGTAGGTGGTACAATATTGAACTTCACAATAGATCTTGAAGCATTCTTTGTGGCTAGGAATACCACACCATTCCTCTTCAATCGCTGATTCAAAATGGCCAAAACCAGTCCATTTCAGCTCTCTAATGCTTAGGATATTGATCTTTATGAGATCCATTTCATTTTTGACAACTTCCAATTTTCCAAGATTCATAGTTTGTACATTGCATGTTTCAATTATTAATGGATGTTTGCAATGGTTTCTTCCCATTTTGAGTCATGCCACATCAGCAAATGGAGATCCCCAAAGCCTTACTCCATCCATATGATTGAGTTCTACTCTACTTTGAGGAGACAATTCTTCCCCAGTCATATTTTGAGTTCCTTCCAACCTGAGGGGCTCATCTTCTGGCACTATTTCAGACAATATAATTTCAGGGCTATTCATAAACATTTTCAGACAATTTGTCACTACTATTCATAAGATTTTCACTGGCCAATTGCTTGAGAAGTGGATGGCCCCATCCTTCTTCCAAGTCTGTCTTAGTCTGGATGCTCTGCTGAAACCTGTTCACCATGGGTGACTCTGCTGGTATTTGAAATACTATTGGCATAGCCTCTAGCCTTACAGCAACATGCAAGCCACCACAGTACCGTAGACTGACAGACAAATGGTAATGGAAACAATAGGTTTGGAATTATTGTTTCTGTTTAATTGATAAGTGTTTTATGGGAAGATATTTCAAGATGATGCTATTACCTTGTTTCACAGAAAACCTTCACCCACCAGTCTTATGATTTTCTTCTGACAAACCACTATGACAGTTGTCAAATTACACATTTATCAGTTAGAATTCTATAGTAAGTTAAAGTTTCCCCTTTGCTCTCATTCATTCATTTATTTATATCAGTATGGGCTCATGGATTCTGTTTGATTCAATGAATTACATTCATTCATATCATTACTTTGATTCTTAACTTGTCCCATATTTGACTAGTGATGGCCCCTTCAAACTGGTTTCTGTGTCATTTGACATGCCCACATTTTTATTTAGGGACTTTCTTAACTTTCTGACATATCAAGATGTTCCAGGCTCACTTTGGACTTACTTTGCCTCTGGCATGGAATTCAAGGAATCCCTGGGTGGTCCAAATGTTTCACTGCTCAACTATTAGCCCAAAGAGACACTATGGGAGACAGGCCTAGCTATATGCTTCCAAAAGGTCACAGCCTTGAAACTCTATAGGGGTATTTCTATTGTGCACACATGGCTTGCCATGAGTCAGAATGGACCTTGTGGCTACTAACAACTACAACAAGCCC
>NW_006921889.1:461889-465928 GCF_000298275.1 Orycteropus afer afer
TATGGTTTAAAATCAGGAAGGGTGTATATCAGGGTTGTATCCTTTCACCATACTTATTAAAACTATAGGCCTAGCAAATTATCCAAGAAGCTGGACTATATGAAGAAGAAGGCAGCATCAGGATTGGAGGAATACTCATTAATAATCTGTGATATGCAGATGACACAACCTTGCTTGCTGAAAGTGAAGATGACTCAACACACTTATTAACGAAGATCAAAGACTACAACTTTTCTATGGATTGCACCTCAATGTAAAGAAAACAAAAATCCTCACAACTGGACCAATGGCAACATCATGATAAATTAAGGAAATATTGAAGTTGTCAAGAATTTCATTTTACATGGATCTACAATCAATGACCATGGAAGCAGCAGTCAAGAAATCAAATGACATATTGCACTGGGAAAATCTGCTGCGTAAGACCTCTTTAAAGTGTTAAAAAGCAAAGATGTCACTTGAGGATTAAAATACACCGGACCCAAACCATAGTATTTTCAATTGCCTCATATGCATGTGAAACTTGGACAATGAATAAGGAAGACTGGAGAAGAATTGATGCATTTGAATTACAGTATTGGCAAAAAATATTGAACATATCAAGGACTACCCAAAGAAAGAAAAATCTGTCTTGGAGGAAATACAGTCAGAATGCTCCTTAGAAGCAAGAAGGGCCAGTTGTTGTCTCTCATACTTTGGTCGTGGTGTTCGAAGGGACCCACACCTAAAGAAGGAAATCATGCTTGGTAAAGTAAAGGGTCAGCAAAAAAGGGGAAGATTCTCAACTAGATAAATTGACACTGTGGCTGTAAGAATGGGCTCAAGCATGTCAATGATGGTGCAGGACTGAGCAGTGTTTTATTCTATTTTATATAATATTGTTATGAGTCAGAACCTACTCCATGACTGGCACCTAACAACAACAACTACACAGAAATATATATAATGAGTTCACAGCAACACACTGATATTTCCAATTCTAACCCAACTCCTGCAGATTCTTTTAAATCATGACTTTGAATTGTTTTTTCCCAGTTCAGTCGTGGCCAATAAAGTAAAACTGGAATGGCCTTAGATTTGTAAAATGTGAGTGCATCAGAACAATAACAGGAATGAGAAAAATTTACCTGTCAATGCCTTGTGAGAAACTTAATCTCCTTTCTAGAAAACAAGGGCAATATGCACATTTCATAGCAATCAAATCTCTTAACTGGCACAGTCAGAAACAACAGTACTCAGCTAAATGATGGTTGGTGACTGTGTCCCTTTGAATGTGTGTTGTTCTACACAATCTAGGCAATAATCCAATCTCCCACATCAGGCTCCTGAAAAAGGTTCACCATACTTCTTCTGAATCTCCCTTTACAGGACTTCAACCCACAATTTTTCCTGTTCCAGTTATTGTTCTGGTACTCCCCATTTTGTAAATTCAGACGTTTTGATTTCACTGCATCAGCTGTGACTGAACTGGCTCTAACTGGTTTAAAGGCAAGTTTCAAACATTCTCCCTTTCCATATTTATAAATTCCTTCTCTAATCATAAGAAAACTGGTTTTCATTATCTTCAAAATACTTACTAACACGCTCAGTTTCCCTAGCATGTTACTGGTCTTCCAACCATGCCAGCTGCCTCTCAGTCCCACCACTGCCTCCTTGCATTCACTGCCACCTCTGAGGAGAGAAAACAGAATGTAACAGAGGGAAAGAAAAGAAAAGGGAACTTGAACAATTTCTTGGAATTACTTTTTTGAAAAATAGTAAACAATTAGAATTCAAAAACTGAATATTCATAGACTCAAATGTACACAAGAATTTCCCAATGTAGGATCCTGCCTGGTTTTCCCTCAGGATGGTTTCTTTTAGAACTCAGCTGCCATGCTGAGAGGACATGGAAGGCCAAGTATAGCTGTAGCCAACAACCCAACTGAGATCCCAGACAAAAGCAATATTAACTGCCAGACATGTAAGTGAAATGACTCCAACTCAGCCACTGTCTGACAGCAACCACACTAGAGACCCTGATCAATAACTGACATTTCACTGAGCCAAATCAACTCACCAATCATGCATGGTTGTAATAATGAAATAACTTAGTTGTCTTATGCCACTGAGTTTGGGGTAATTTTGTACATAGTCATAAATAACCAGAATGCTTATCAAATGAGTGTGTCTAGCCACTTGCCCAGAATCTGACCTGAACCCGTTTGCCATTTATTTTCAATAAAGAAATTCATTTGATCCTTGTAACAGCTCTGTCAAATATATATTCGAATCTCTAGTTTTTAGCATTGAAGAAAAACATGCTATGGTGGAAATGAGAGATTAAGACTATGTCAAGGATATGATACAATTTAGCTTTTTTCCCAAGATTACACATCATGATTCTCCCCAAAAGTCTTTTCTAGTCATTTTTCTTGACATTTCTGCAGCATTTGAAACCATACATCATTTTCTTTCAGAAATGTTCTTTTTGTGTGTGACTTTCTTGACATTCTATTTACCAAATGTCACCACTCACTTCACTAATAATCTCTGCTTTCTTGACTCTTCTTCCTTCTCCTACCTTCTAAATGTGACCATTTCAAGATGCAACCTGAGGTATTCTTATCTACTCTCTTTACAGTCTTTCTCAAAAGTCTTCCTCTCAACTACGGCTATGACTTCTAAACAGATGCATTTCCCACATCTGTTTTTGCAGCTCTGATATCGTTGCTGCATTTGTACTTAGCAGCTGATAATTTCCTCTTAAGATTCCTAATGTCATCCTAAAACAAAATGAACATCACAACCAAAATTTCAACTTTCTCATCAAAATAGACTCTGTCTTTTGATTTACTTATTGCATGCTTTGGCAACATTATTTTCTCAGTAAATACAAAGCTTAACCCTAAGAATTAATCAATTAATCCTTTTTCTTTTTCTTCCAGCCCAGTCAGTCAAGTCCAATTGTTGCTGTTGTTGTTAGGTGCCATCAAGTCATCTCCGACTCATAGCAACCCTGTACACAGCAAACAAAACACCACCCCGTTCTAAGCCAGCTCCATGATTCTTGCTATATTTGAGCCCATTACCACTGCCACTGTGTCAATCCATGTCACTGAGGGCCTTCCCCTCTTTCGTCGACCCTCCACCTTACCAAACATGACATCCTTCTCCAGGGAATGGTCCCTTCTGACAACATGACCAAAGTAGGTAAGACGAAGTCTGGCCATTCTCACCTCCAGGGAACATTCTGGCTGCACTTCCTCCAGGACAGACCTCTTAGTTCCTTTAGGAGTTCATGGTATTTTCAGCATCCTTTGCTAACACCACAGCTCAAAGCATCAACTCTTCTTTGGTCTTCATTGTTCATTGTCCAGCTCTCACATGCATATGAGGCAATTGAAAATACCATGGCTTAGAGTTCCAGTAAGATGGCGGATGAGGCAGAAAGACTGCACAGACCCTCTTCAAAAAAGAAAAGGGAAATCAATTAACACAGACACAGAAGATAATCTTGGACCCTGAGCCTTGAAGAGAAGGATATAGAAGTGGACTAAACCCCAACTAGCAGAAGAATTTGCATGAAAATACCAAAAAAGGAGATATATGGAGCTGTGGTCTGGCAGCTATTCTGAGTGATCCTGACGGCACAGACAGCTTGGAGATTCCCGAGTGGTGGTAGGACCTAGGAATTAACCTAAAAATCAGCCTGCTAGCCAGAGACTGCACAGAGGACTTCTCTGGTGGCTGGGGAATAAACGGAAAAGGTAAAGAGAAAGGAAGGCTGAGCTGTGGACTTTTGCCGGTCTGGAGGGTGCGGCAATTTTGAAGGTTTAAAAGCAGCTTGATTATTTTGGATATTTAAAGAGACAGTGCTCCCGCAGTTTCCTGGGGCTTAAGAACAAGTTGTGCTTTCCAGCAACCCCAAGGACACTTCAGACAGGAAGAGTGAAAAGGTACCACATTCCTCTTGTTACTCTTATTCCCCACACCAGACTGGTGAACGGAGGTGAGGCCATCCCCCACTCCCCACCTACCTTTTCGACCCACAGGAACT